>NC_140176.1:80329581-80654581 GCF_963971535.1 Notolepis coatsorum | reverse complement strand
TAGCATATTACTCTAGAGCTCTTTCGCCGGTAGAGCAGGGTCTGCCACCTTGTTATCAGGCCCTGGCCGCCGCACATTTGATGTATGAGAAGGCAACGGCCGTGACAATGGGATATGACATTTGCATTTGGACACATCACAAATTGGCAAACTTGATTGAAAGAGGCAAATTTGTTCTGACCAGCCAACGGCAACAGGCTTACATGAGGCTCCTGCAGTACTCGGACGTTACGATAAAAACATGCCACGGCAGTAACCCGGCGGATCTGGTACCACTCCCGAGCGAGGGTCAACCGCATGAGTGTGAGGTGGAGGTACAGGCTTTCGTGAAACTCCGTCCTGATTTGGGAGTCGACCCGCTCGCGATAGCAGAACTCTCACTTTTTGTGGATGGGTCCTGCTATCGGGAGGGGGAAAATTTAAGGTCAGGATACGCCGTCGTACAGTGCAAACCTAACGGAGAAACACTAACAAGAAAGGCCGGACAATGCATGCAACCATGTTCGGCCCAGCTTGCAGAACTAATAGCACTAACAGAAGCATGCATAATAGCTAAAGATCGCACGGTTAACATCTTTACAGACTCTGCGTATGCGCATGGCGTATGCCACCTATTCGCGGCCATTTGGAAGGCAAGAGGCTTTAAGAAATCGGACGGCTCACCGATCCTTCACCACAAGCAGGTTGTGGCGCTTATTCAGGCTGTAAAGTTGCCCAAAAGCATTGCTATCGTAAAGTGCCAGGCACACAGAAAAGACCTGTCCTTTGTGACGACGGGAAACAACGCGGCGGACGAGGCCGCGAAGGCGGCGGCTGCGGTGCCGTCCACGGCTGTTCTGATGTTTGCGGCCGAACTGACGACTGAGGTAACTGAGGATAATTTGAGTGATCTTCAGGACTCAGCCACGCAGGCCGAGAAACAGTCGTGGACGGAGAGGGGGGCTGTAAGGGGGGCAGATGGTCTGTGGAGGAGTCATAACGGTTTGATAGTCGCCTCCATCGATCTTCTGTCCTTAGTGATACCTGAGGCTCATGGTGTTGATCACTGTGGAAGAGCAGAGACCCTGAAACGAATCACGAAAATGGGATTTTGGTCCCCAAAGCTTCAGGCACAAATTGACGTTACACTAGCCAGGTGTTTAACATGCTTACAGGGCAATGTGCGCAAAGGAGTACCGACAGTGGCGGCTTACACACCCCTCCCTGAGGGACCATTCAGACATCTGATTATGGACTATACAGACATGATAACGCCAGTGCAGGGCAAACGATACCTCCTGGTAGTAGAGGACTGCTTTAGTCGCTGGATTGAGGCCATTCCATCTAAACACAAGAACGCGGACACAGTGATCAAGTTCCTGTGTCGCGAGGTCATTCCGAGATTTGGAATTCCCACGATATTACAAAGCGATAATGGCCGCGAGTTCATCGACAAGGTGGTTAAAGGGCTGATGCAGAAATTAGGTATAAGACAGCGCCTTTCCTGTGTCTATAGTCCCGGGTCGCAGGGGAAGGTGGAAAGGGCCAATCTGGTCATTAAAAACAAACTGTTGAAAATCTGTATGCAAACTAAGCTTAACTGGATTGATGCTTTGCCACTTGCTCTGATTAGAAGCAGCGTAAACCGCCAAACACAGCTAACACCGCATGAAATGCTTACAGGCCGCAGCATGCCAGCACCGCCATTTAGACACCTGGCTAGGGGCCCGGCATTAGATATTTTTGAGCAAGATCTGAAAAAATATCTTCAGCAAGTGACTAAAATACATGAAGCTGTGTTTCGACAGGAGCAGAGAAAGGAGAGAAAGGGGGAGAAGGAGGCGGAGAAGGAAGCCACCAAACCGAGACTGATCCCTGGGGACTTGGTCTTCGTAAAGGTCCACAAGAGAAAGTGGTCATCACCCCGGAGAGAGGGCCCGTACGAGGTGATCCGATCGACTGGAACGGCAGTCCAAGTCAAGGGATCAGCGACCTGGTTCCACTTCAATCACTGCATAAAGGCCAGCGGCGATCTCTTGGGGGATACAATCGATCGCAGTTATGCAGAACCCGACATGGAGGGTCCGAGACGGCAACTGGAAGGTGCAGTGCCTGCTGATGCTCCCGCAGATGTTGGCAGCAGTGTGCGGACGGTCGGCCGGGCACAACGACGTCATTAAGAACCGTCACGGTCGACCCGTCCTTGAGGATGACGGGTTTGAGTGGGTAGGAGTCCCACGGGGTCCCGCTCAGGCTCAAGTACCAGCAGACTTTCATGACCAGGCTCAGAATCAGGCGCCCCCTTTTCCCTCCATCGAGGAAGGGGGGGAGAAGATAAGACTACAACCAAACGGGGTGTTTCCCGTAGGACCGCAAGGGCATGTTTTTGATTTTGACCATTCCCCCGTTACAGGCGGGGATACTTACCATTATACTAACGAGCATCGGGTAGTGGGGGTAGATAGGAGAGTTGAGCCTGTCCCGAACCAATCACAGGGGACAGGGGTGAGGGGAAAAAGGGAGGTCAAGGACACTGAGTCGGAAGAGGTGGGGGGACAGGATATGTTCCAGAGGACAGCCGGAACGTTGAGGGACTCAGTGGGCTCACTCTGGGCCAGGTTGAGGGGTTTGCTTCCTTCCGGGGAACAAGATGGGGGCGACTATGACTATGACGAGGAAGACCCGGAGGCTGACCCGATGTATAGGGCGGCTTTAGGGAATGAGTGGTTTAAGTGGGTCCAGTACACGAGCGCGCAGAATCAGATAGAGGATTGTTATGTCTGCTCCAAGGCACGTCCGGATAGGCTGCTGGTGAAGGGCACGAAGTTCAGTTGGGCTCAGTGTGACAGGGACGCAGAGGCATGGGAGGGGCCCCATAATAGTCGCCCTTGGTGCGAGGCAGAGTGTTTGGGGTTTCTCGGCTCTAGTCGTTTTAAGGCGGCAGGAAACGTCACGGATTTCAAGGATGTCACTATGCGGGAACGTTGTAGGAAATTGGATGTACGTGTGCAGGGGGTAGCGACGGGGTTGCCAATACCCAGAGGTGTCAAACTATGGCTGACCAAGGATTTCGAGTGCTTGCAAAAGGAGGGGACCCGGGATGTAGGGGAGGTGGCAGAGGGGCGGTGCACTACTATTTGGAGCATCACGACTAACTGTACGAAAGAAGGAAAGTGTGGACACGGGGTCGTGTTAAAGGGAGTGGATACCAACCCACGGCCTGTAGCTTGCCCTTTTCATGTCCAGGATATGGCACTGGCGGACCAATACTGGCTCTGCGGCGGTAGGAGGTTGAGGAATACACTTCCTTTAGATTGGTCAGGTAGATGTGCCCGGGTTCAGGCGATCATGCCAATGGTGGTCCTACCATTATCAGTGACGGAAGGACCTTCTGAGTCTCCTATCTCTCGAACGAAGCGTAGCTACAAGGCAGACCCAAGGGTGTATCTGGACAGCATAGGACAGCCAAGGGGCATTCCAGCCGAGTTCATGGCTAAGAATGAGATTGCGGCAGGGTTTGAGTCTATTCTGCCATGGATATCGGTCAATAAGAACACCGGGTGGATCAACTATTTGTTTTACAATCAGCAGCGGTATCTCAATTACACCGAGGAGGCGTTGGATGCAATGGGGGACCAGATGCACGCGACCAGTACGGTGGCGTGGCAGAATAGACAGGCTCTGAACTGGTTAATGGCGGAGAAGGGTGGAGTCTGTTCCATGTTTGGACAGTACTGCTGCACATTCATTCCGACGAATGTGGGGCCAGGGGGAAAGTTCTCCGAGGCCATGGCTAAGCTGAAGGATTTGAGGGAGGAGTTGAGGGGGAATTCTGGCCGGAATGAAGAATGGTGGGGGAGTGGGGTGTTGGAAAGATTGGGACAGTGGGGAAGCATAGTGATGCAGACGGGGATATCCATCGGGGTGGCAGGGTTGATATTGGTTCTCCTTTTCTGTTGTGGTATGCCTCTCTTGGGTAGGCTGGTAACTTCACACGTAACGAGCCAAATGCTGATGGTGGGACAGAAAGAGATTGAGCCACAAATCGGGCCATATCCTCAGCTTTATGCTGCCTTAGAGGGAGACGAGGGGATAGAGGATTAGGGGTATGGTGAGGTAGGGACATTTTCTTTTTGTTGGTTCTTTCCTTTAAGAGTGACGGGGGATGGTCTGAGTGGTTTATTCCTTTAACTAGGAATTTTAGTCTGATTTTCTAATGATCCTTCGGCATAGAGATTGCAACCATTGAAAATCATTGCATTGTTTTTTATTTTTTTATTATTTTTTGTTTATTTTACTTGTGGTCCTGGTCAAACCGGAATGGGAAGGGGCATCGGCAGAGTGTCGGTTCTGAGCCTGAGGAAGCATTGAGAAGAAGTGGTCTGGGGATCGGTTCTGGGGACTGGAGGGACAAATGGGGGGCTAACGCAGTGGGCAAGATGGGCACCTCCCGTCGAAGATGGGGGGACACGTGGTGAGGTCGGTACCAGTGCCTCCCGTCCAGGCATGGGGACATGCTTCTACGGGGACTGGAGGTGTGGCGTGGTGGTTGCTGTATTGGCAAAATGTGACTTTTGGCAATACGGTGAGGAGACTATGGCGTGGGCATGGAAGGGGGGCTGAGCGATGGACACTGGGGCTCAATGTTATGGAAGAGACAATGTCATTTTTTTTTTGGGAGGGATGTTCTATGTTTAGTTCTGACGGTCAACTTCTCCTTTCCCTGATGAGAGTCGCGGTTTCCGGCCGGAACTGTGGCTCATTTGGTAAGCGGTGGAGGTTGGGGGGATTTGTCTGTCAGGTTAGGATTATAAATTGGGGTATTTTGTTGATGTTTTATTATTACTCTTGTTTGGAACGGTTTTGTGTTTTGGTAAGAACGGTAGTCAGCCTTTGTTGGTCCGTTAGGGGTCCAGTGAATGAAGTAAGGTTTCTGGTTTAGATTAGGCATTTAAACTTTTATTATATAATTGTGGTTTCTCGTTTAGTTAGACGTTCACATTTTCTTGGTTATATGATTTGGGTGGGACTAGGGATAGCCCCAAATGGGGGAATGTTGTGGAAAATGTGTATACGAGGGTGGAGGTAGGAAAGGGGTTAGTCTTGACTAGTTTAATATAGGTCAACTAGCAGGGCTCAAAGACACTAGGGCGACAGTCTGGCTGATGTTCTTAAAACAGCCTCAAGATAGCAGATGGACATTTCAGTACATCATATCGTGTGCTCTAATCTTGTGTCTTTTCTCTCTTACACACATACACAGCACACACACAGACACAGCACACACACACAGACACACACAGTCACACAGACACACACACACACACACACAGACACACACAGTCGCACAGACATACACACCGACACACACACACATTCCCTGTGTCACAATACACACATACAATACACACACGTCTGTACACAGACGCACACACACAGACACACACACACAATACACACATACAATACACGTCTGTACACAGACGCACACACACACAGACACACACACACATACACACACACACACACAAACACACACACACACACACACATCTCACTCTCTCTTCGATGTTCTTAATGTTTTACATCATATCGTGTGTGGATATCATATCTTGCTTATCTCTCTTCATGTTCTCTCTCTCTCCGATGTTAAATCTACGTATCATCTAAATGTACGTCATGTCAGATCTGACATGATGTGATACGTCATGATATCTGTCATGGGGGGGCAGGACTGAGAGGGGATTTAGGGACAGGCAAAGGGATCCAGGACAGAGTGTTTTTTTGTTCAAGCCGTGGTGATCTTTTTTGACCCATAGCTCTTGCTGTTAAAGAACTTCTTTTCTTAAATAAATTACCTATTTGTTACAATTGGAAATATCGTCTCCTGCTGTGTTAAACAACCTTTCTACAACACTACTATATGTGCTTTTGTTTGTGTTTTTATTCTAATATTATTTATCTCACTTATATTCTGTTTGTATTGCTAACCCTTTTTTACATAGGATTTTAGCCTGTACCTTCTGGCAGGAGGAAATTAGCCTTTTGGCAAAAATTGGGTGCATTTACGTTTTTAAAATGTTTATTAATGTACGCTGTCCCCCTTGAACAAATAAAGTAAACCTAAACCTAAACTCTCTCTAGCTGATTTTAAAGATTATTAACACTATGATCGCCGGGGACGAGTTAAGACGTCATTCCTAGCCATGCTCATTCTGCCGAAGACGCCGTAACTCGTCTTTGATGTCAATATTTCAAAAATCATATTTCCCCTCCAGAGCCCTGAGACACACTGCAAAGCTCCACTCAACTCTCTAACGGTTCAAGAGCGCCATCTGGTGGCCGATCGGCAGATCGCCAACCGGAAATGAGCCTTTGAACCGGAAGTGCTCATCCATATGTGGTCCGGGCACTCGCTATCGTTAGAGAGACTCCGTCTTGACACAGTGAACATCGATCGGTGCAAATAACTCGAAAAAAACAACATGATTTGGACGTATATACTATTATACAACCTGGAAATGGATCGGCCATTTCTCCATCCCATAATAGAAAAAATTCTGTTCCACGCTCATCTGCCAGCGGCGCGAGGAAGCCACGGTAAGATTCAGCGTTATATTCTAACGTGTTCCATATAAACTGCTATGATGAACATATGACCCACTCTGGATAAATCATCTAACGCTGCCCACGGAATTATACGTAGTACGTAGTAACTTCTAGAACCACGTCCAGTTGAAATTTTTTATCTCGTGCCGATTGCTATCAAACTGTATTTCATCATCAATATAATGCATTTGGAGCTATAAATCAAGTTCTGGAGAAAGCTGCAGAAAACGATAAAAACATACTTATACTTTAGACCATATTTTAGTATGAATATGTGAATGAAAAAGTTTAACGTTGCTACACCCTGAACAATACATATAGGACATTGAATGGGCCATAATAATGGCAATTTAGCAATAGAATTTAAAAAGTTATAGCCCTGCAAAGAAGGGGAACTTCTTCATAGACAAATACGTGGACGTACTCAGGAGAGATGTGGGAACAGAAAGCACCGGCGAGCTACAGTAGCCAGATGCATGGAGGATCGGGATGACTGGAAGCACCGATGGAGGGCCCGTCCGAGGACGACCTAGATAGGGATGGTAAATTATGAATTTAACCCATGGCGATCAAAGTGTTAAAATGTTCTGTGAATATTGCTTTTATTATGTACTGTTTACATTTGTACAATCGTCATTTCTGTAAATGAGGGAAACCTGAGAAGCTTACGATTTTAAATAAAGGACGGAATACTCAAGCTCCGTTACTTTCAGTTACAATTTTATCCAAAATACACTGACCGCTAAATCGTGCAAATTTACAGAATGTTTTGAAGTATTTCAAAGTTCTATTTTTACAGAATGTTTTGAAGTATTTCAAAGTTCTATTTTGTGTGTGCCACACATCCAGCACCTGTGTAGCTCAAAAGGTACTTGGCACGTTGAGCATGGCACTAAACACTGCCAGGGTTAGGGGTTCGACTCCAAATGGGGACACACACCCATACTGAAAAAAGTATGCAGTCCTTCCATTGTGAAGTGCTTTGTGTCCTAGAGCTAAAATAATTTAAAAAAGAGATTGGAAATCTGGAAAGGTTCTCTGAGCACGGATGCTCTTTTTAAGCTACGCCCTGCTTCACATTCACACAGTTCCATTCACCTGGGAGCTGTGTGAAGGGTAATTTCACATTCTTAATCCTCTGGGGCCCCACAACAGGGTTGATCGTGAAGTCATGTTATCCTTCTCTCAAAAACTGTTAAAACACTATATCCATTCATTATATTCAGAGCAGGCCAGATAACGCTTGCATCCAAGGCCGCAGCGAGCCCTCCTCAAAAGCCCATTCCATTTGACTCCCTAAATGACCATATAAAGCCAACCCAATCAGAGACGATCAAGGCGTCTCTATTCCACTGTGTTAAAACACATGACACTTTTGCTTTTTGTCACTTTCACTCTGACAGACCTGTGAATATGCACTCTGACAGACTGAAAGTCCGTCCGTATGGGCGTACTGTATATATATATTTTCTTTTCCAATAAACCTGTATTGTATTCATTTAACGTGAGTATTCTGGCTGTGTTCTTCTGCTCCTGTCCATTATTTCAGAATATCTGATTTGCAGTGTGACACTGTTTTAGGCTGCTGGATGTCCGTGGAGAACCTGGTGGTTTGCACGCTGATTTAAAGCCAATCTCTTGTCTCTGTCATCCCTAGAGACGTCAAAAATCCACCACATTCTTGGTGTCAGAAGCGGGGTGCCAACCGATCCTGCCGGTGCAGACGGGCTCTTCATCGCTCTACAACACAGCCACGTCTGGGACAGTGAGGAATTGTCTGTCTGCATCGGCTGGTCGGGACGGCATTCCACGGGCATTACATGCAGCGTCGCGGCGAGTTAGGTAAGCAGGAGTGGGGGGGGGCCGTCTGAATGTAACTCTATCTGTGTTTAGTGCCGCGTAAAGTGAGGGATTCTTTCTGAATTCTCTAACCGTCCGTGCGTAAGAGCGCGAGGGATTCCGCGTGTGAATTCTCTAACCGTCCGCGCGTAAGAGCAATGTATTGAAGGTTTCAATGTATTGGAATTCTCGAACCGTCCGCGCGTAAGAGCGCGAGGGATTCATTGTGAATTCTCGAAAACTGATCGTGACAATGCGAGAAGCTCAACTCTGGGTGGGCTTTGGTCACTATCTGTGTTAAGATAAGCTATATACGTGCTTAAAGGGATTGGGTGACACTGCGAGAAGCTCAACTCTGGGTGGGCTTTGGTCACTCTGTGTTAAGATAAGCTACATACATGCTTAAAGGGATTGGGTGACACTGCGAGAAGCTCAACTCTGGGTGGGCTTTGGTCACTATCTGTGTTAAGATAAGCTATATACGTGCTTAAAGGGATTGGGTGACACTGCGAGAAGCTCAACTCTGGGTGGGCTTTGGTCACTATCTGTGTTAAGATAAGCTATATACGTGCTTAAAGGGATTGGGTGACACTGCGAGAAGCTCAACTCTGGGTGGGCTTTGGTCACTATCTGTGTTAAGATAAGCTATATACGTGCTTAAAGGGATTGGGTGACACTGCGAGAAGCTCAACCCTGGTTAGGCTTTGGTCACTATCTGTGTTATTGATTATGTATGTGACAATGCGATAAGTCAACCCTGGTTAGGCTTTGGTCACTATCTGTGTTATTGATTATGTATGTGACAATGCGATAAGTCAACCCTGGTTAGGCTTTGGTCACTATCTGTGTTATTGATTATGTATGTGACAATACGATAAGTCAACCCTGGTTAGGCTTTGGTCACTATCTGTGTTATTGATTATGTATGTGACAATGCGATAAGTTCAAGGCTTTGGTCACTATCTGTGTTTATCTCTATCATGCTTTTCCAATGTTATACCTGCTCTGCCACTGCACAGCAGTTAGATATTTTTTTTTGCCTCTATTCCAAGCACTTTTGAATATAAGTGCTATTCAAATGTTCTAAATTCCATAGACACTGTCTTATACAGCTTATTGAGGCACTTGTCTTTCTGCCATCACATCGTTTGTAATACCAGCATCCTAAAGTTGGATTTGTCATTCCTTTTGATATTTGATTGCATGTTACAACTTGTAACCCCTGGTGGTCACTATTTCCACATGTTTCAACTTGGGCGACAGCTAACTGTAAACAGTTTTTTCCCCCTTTGTTTCCAACCAGTACAACTATGAGGGATATCCAGACATGTAACACACTGACCATGTTTGAATTTTTTCTTTATTTTTTCTTTTTTTTTGTTGTTGTTTGATTTCTTTTCCTTTGGCCGGCGAGATCATGCAACTCATTAACGCGACGCATGACATCCAAGATGCAGTACTAATCAATGCTGTGGAACTCAGATCTATGGAATGTGAGGGGGAGGATGGTGCGTTTCTCTCAGCGCAGGAGAAAGAAGATAACGAATATGCACCAGGGCCGTACTTCCCACTGCAGGGCCACGCTGTCCCTGGGCAACCACACCATCTGGGGGCCCCATCCCCACAGCAGGGCCGGTGCTACGGAAGCGGGCCCAGGGATCAGTGGAGGCCCTGGGAGGGCAACTGGGACAGGAACTCCAGCTAAGCTCCCTGTGCGATAGCCCCGCCCTGCCACGAAGATAAGAACGCACCGCTGCTGGGATCCACAGGAACCCCTACCACGCACCCCAGTCGGCAATACAAGCCCTTTTGCATAAGTAGGACCTACCCCACCACGCCAACGACGGCCCCGGCCTGTACAAACAACGCCCGCTACGAATATCCTACCTCCCTACTCCCTGCACCTGGTATGCTGCTGTATTCAACTATGGGGAGATGACTGCTACTCTACTCAACGGCATCCAGCCTCCTTGCAACAGATATATATCGTTCTGTGTGTGAAGGAGTGGGAAGACACCTGACTGCTACTATACTCAACGGCATCCAGCCTCCTTGCAACAGATATATATCGTTCTGTGTGTGAAGGAGTGGGAAGACACCTGACTGCTACTGAGGACGACAACAAGGGAAGCCAGTGTGCATATTAAAAAGTCAAATTTCTGTTTTAGATATGGGTACATATTCAGAGTTTGAAAATACTACTTATATTAAGACTGCCATTTTATTTTCTTTGTTCTTTGTTTCCTATTAACTGCTGTCGGCGCTTCGGGTCACTGAGAATCGCTTTATAAGGCACCAGCGACCAATCTGTCCCTGGCCTGGGACTCCTCCCCTTTTCAATTTGCACCTGAACTTTTTTCCCCCTCTTCTTTCTTTCTCAAGAGTTATTGTTCTACCTTATTATGTTTTTTTTTTATTTTTTTTTATTGTACCTAAGGATGCAACATTTTGCAATTACCTGCTTGGAATTATCGTCCTACTTAGCCAAGTATGACATTGTGATGTATTAATGTTGATTGATTTGATGTTCTGCATGGTGTCTTGGGACTGTGGTTTAGTGATATTGATGGTTGAAATTACCAGGATGTGCCAAAAATGGCACAAAGTGGGGAATGTGAAGGGTAATTTCACATTCTTAATCCTCTGGGGCCCCACAACAGGGTTGATCGTGAAGTCATGTTATCCTTCTCTCAAAAACTGTTAAAACACTATATCCATTCATTATATTCAGAGCAGGCCAGATAACGCTTGCATCCAAGGCCGCAGCGAGCCCTCCTCAAAAGCCCATTCCATTTGACTCCCTAAATGACCATATAAAGCCAACCCAATCAGAGACGATCAAGGCGTCTCTATTCCACTGTGTTAAAACACATGACACTTTTGCTTTTTGTCACTTTCACTCTGACAGACCTGTGAATATGCACTCTGACAGACTGAAAGTCCGTCCGTATGGGCGTACTGTATATATATATTTTCTTTTCCAATAAACCTGTATTGTATTCATTTAACATGAGTATTCTGGCTGTGTTCTTCTGCTCCTGTCCATTATTTCAGAATATCTGATTTGCAGTGTGACACTGTTTTAGGCTGCTGGATGTCCGTGGAGAACCTGGTGGTTTGCACGCTGATTTAAAGCCAATCTCTTGTCTCTGTCATCCCTAGAGACGTCAAAAATCCACCACAGCTGCCCAGTACAACCACAGTCTGACACCGTTGGCCACTGAGCAACTCCACTGGAGCAGTTGGGGGTTAAGTGCCTTGCTCAAGGGCACTTCAGCGGGTATGGGAGAGAGTTATTAATTCACTTCCCCAGCCCAAATTTTTCCTGCCGGTCCGGGGGATCGAACCGGTGACCTTCCAGTCACAAACCCGCTTCTCTAACCTTTAGGCCACCGCTGCCCCATTATGAATCATCTTAAGAGTCCATCCTACTAATGATACTCCATGCATTACCACACAACATTACTGTCTGGCGACACCTTCAATTGGACAAGGACAGCGGCTCAGGACGGCAGAGCGCTCATCTGGTGATCTGAAGGTGCCCGGCTCCTCCCGGCAGAGTGTCAAAGTGTCCTTGAGCAAGGCACTTAGTAAACCCCTAACTGCCTGAGGAGCAAGTCGGCACCTTGCATGGTTGCCTCTGCTGTCGGTGTGAGTGAATGGATGAATGTGCGGATGAAAGCACTATATGCAGTCCATTTACCCAGGGCCGTGCAGAGACCTTTAGAGGTGCTAACATTTTAAAAAGGGCACATGTATCAAAATGTTAGAACACCAACTACAGCGTAACGTAGCCAGCCAAACTATAGCATTAGCAACCAATATTCAGCATTAGCAACCAATATTCAGAGAATGTAACATGGAATCTTACAACAAACTGCAAAAAAAGCCTTGCCAAAAAAGGCACTTTGGTCATCAAGGGGCACATGGGCAAGTGCTTGGGCACCCAACGCCCCCCCCCCCCCCCCCCCCCCTGCACGTGCCTGCATTTACCATTACCTCTCTGTGTGCTAGAGAATAATAATTACAATAATAATGATAATGATAAACTTCATTTGTATAGCTGCACCTTCCATACAATAATTGCAGCCCAAAGTGCTTTACAGCAGAAAATACATATATTATTATATACAGCAACCCCCTGACCCCTGAGATAGGTGAAACTTCAGGGGGTGTAATTCTAATAGTCAATAAGTACATGATCCATCACCTTATACTCTATACCCTATCAATCATATTCTGAGGTAGCAGAGGGCATGGGCCGCTCTCTCGTGTGCCACGCTGTTCTGCCAAGGGCACAGGGTAAAGGTGTCATTAAGTTTAATTAGTTTTAAAATTGCAAAGGTACATAAACGTTATCAGAGGTGGATGAATGACGGGTCATATTTAAAGTGCATTGGCTGAAGGTGGCACGAGGACGTCGGTGTGAAGAAGCCCATTACGGAATCTCTCAGTCGCGCTCCAACTTGTTTGTTATTCAGAAACATTATAGCAACTCATACCAGGCAATAACATAAAGTTATGACGTGAACCAATTCTGTTTTTTTTCTTTTTTTCTTTTTTGGCAATATATAGCAGGGAAATTAACGTTAGGTTATGACTATAACCAAGTTCTGTTAACACTAGTGAACGCTCAGCGTCTCATGCATATATCTCGCTTCAGCATATATACACTGAATAAATTTCAAAATGTACCTTTAAATGCCAGCATTCATCTGGCCACACCCCCATCCGCTTACCTATATAAGCAGGGGTGGTGCCACACACTCATCTCCTTCCCAACAAATTTCACCACAATGAAAGGGCCGCAGCGGCGTCTAGACGCTGAGCGTTCACTAGTGTTAACAGAACTTGGTTATAGTCATAACCTAACGTTCTGTATCACACTAGCTCACGCTCAGCGTCTCATGCATAATAGGAGCTGAGCGGGAGCTAGAAGCTCGACAAATGTACCCTGCTGAGGCCCCCCACAACCATCAGATCAGGGAGGACCGAGCCCCCCCGACCCCCCCTAATGGAGGGCACCCCCCCTATTGAGGGCTTCACGGGAGGGCGACGGACCCGACCGTGCGAAGAGGCACTCAAGCAACTCAACGCACAGGGTGAGCAGACCGTGGCTTGACCCCACGACTACACACACGCACAACCCGCATGCCACCCGGGAACGAACGGAGGGAAAAACCTTGTTACTGCCCCCAGAATCACGGGGTCAAGGGTAAACCCAATCCCGTGGCAAGGCCGTAGCAGCGGAGCGCGAAGGAAGACCCAGACCCACCAAAGGGACTGGACCCCCTGGAACGGGGGCCCGGAGAAGTCCATAATGCCAGCATCAAGACCCCACCAGGTGGGCACTTAGTGACCCCGCCCCCCACATCGCCAGCGTATTCGGACAAAGGCCCCTCAGCCGAGCGGGCCCTGTCCCCCCAATAGTACACCGCCTGGCACACTGACCCTGCAGAACAGGCAGTCAGCATGGCCGTAAGCACACAAAAAAGGTTAACCAACGGAAGCAGGCAGCGCACCGGGGAAAAACCAGGCAACAGGCTATTAACCCTAGCCTGGAGACTGCGGACGAGACAGGCGCCAGAGGGGACAGCTGAACACAGCCGCCCCGGCGGAAGGGGCGTAAGCTGGCGGTGTTGCATGACCAAGCCTCCATTTAAAAAAAACCCACCCAGAGGGGTTGAGGCAGAGAAGGCTGACACGATTGGCAGACGTCATGAACGTGCAGGGGCACCCTCAAATGGTCAACCCGGGAGTTGACACTGCTCCAACACACCAGGGAATCAACCACCTTGGTGTTACCCAATGCGGTGGTTGTTCCTATAACCCCTCAAGAAAAAACTCCAAAACACACCTGCGGGTATACACCGGCTATACCGCAGTACAAGTGTTTCAGTTTTTCAAAAAAGGGTTAACCCAGGCCTACGGGTTGACGAAACATTACTTCGGACCGGGCCCGGCGATACGGGAAGCACAGGGTCACCAGAGGAGGTCAAAGACCACCCCAACAGGCCCCTATTCGCCATGCGTGAGAGAGGAGCGAAAAAGAATGGAGAACCAACCCCAAGCACACCGTACTTGGTATTCCCAGGCGGTCTCCCAACCAAGTACTAACCAGGACCAACCTGTGTAGTGGCCGAGATCTGACGAGATCGAGCGTGTACAGGTTGGCATGGCCGTAAGACATTACGACAGTGCTGAGTAAAAAACATACCCAACCAGGGTCTCCATAGTGCTTAACCCTGTGACACCCGGACCGACCTGGCATTTTTCCCCCTGAAAAAAGCCCAAGTCCCTCAGGGTACCAGAACAGCAGATCTGCATCCCCGGCGGACAACGGGTGCAACTGATCCAGACCAGCGTGACCAGAACCAGTCCCGTGCCCTAACCACGCTGACATGCCTACTCCAGGAGAAGGGGCAGATATGCGTGTTGATCTTAAACATGAAAAGAAGGCGCCACCCAGACGTTCGGGCGAACCGCGCCCGGTGGCCCACCCCCAGGGCGTGAGACCCCTCTACATATGTTCAGATCCATTCCGTCATCATCCCCCAGATATGAACGAGAATCCGTCGATAACAAAAACCAGGTCGTTGGATTTGGTCGTCGGAAGAGGAAAAACCTCCATCCCAGTTGCTTTATAAAAACGCTGTTTTAACCTCAAGCAACCAAGGCGTGCCAGTCAGTCGCCTGTTTACAGAACACCCCGAGCTAGCACTATACGTGCGTCGGGACACACCCACATCAATGAACAGGCTATTTAGACCTGTCATTGAATCCCCAAGGCGCCCAGGGGAACAACAAGAGGGGTGTGATACTTCCTAACTCCAACTCTTTTTAGTAGAAAAGAAGGAAGCACCAACAGTATGTATCCCAGTCTACACAGCCGGGGGTAAACATTTTTCACATTTTTACATCCCACCACCCTCCCATAGGAAGGAGACGGGAATCCCCAGAGAGACTTCCCACGCGAGCTGTACAGATTGAAAAGAATATATTGCACCTTGAGCCATGTAAAAAATTGGATTTAGGGCTCTCCGGGGAGGAGGCACTGAACGGCATACACACTCAATCGAATTAAATCGAATACATACACAATAGAGTAGGACTCCTTCTTGAGGGTCCACTCACCTTGACAATCTGAGGAGGAGGCTCTGTACTCTGAAGGAGGCTCCCTCACATGGAAGGAGGAGTCCCAACTCACAGAAGGCCCGAATAGGAGCTTGGTGAGGAGGAGCCCTGACCACCCCCCGAAACAGATCCATCACATGGACCTGAACAGCACACGGAAGTCCTACCAACAGAGACGCGCACAGTGACGTACTCTATGGCGGGGGAATTTCTGCGGTGCACACGCCCAATATTCCAGGCCGTGGGACCAGGAAACTCCCCCCCCCCCCTCACCCTGTAACGTCCCGAACCGCAACGTGACAGGAACCTTGAAGGACAGGTGGGTTTACCCCTGACCAACAGAAAAAAGGGGAAGGAAAGGTTACCAGTTCACCCCTTTACGACCCCACACCCATGATACGATGTAATGACAAAAAGAGAATATGACACAGTCATAGTCAGCTCTATGAAGCGTCTGACAGCTTCACACAGCGCATGAGCTAACCTGCTATCTGATTTTTACTAAGGAAAAAACACAGAATAGAGAGGGCTCTTCAAGAGCCCCGGTACCAAACTTACACATGTGCTTCTGTGGCCAGTCCAACCCAGTTGTAGGTCACATGACACACACAACCCATCATCACCTACAAAAAATGGCAAAAACACTCTACAGAAGAACGCCGTTTTTCATAATGAGAGAATACATAATTCTCGATTAGTATCGGCCACAGGCCTTGCTAAGCACACACGAAAGCGACCAAACAATCTTTTCTTTTAGGAAAATAAAGTTTCTCCAGCAGTTTTAGCACAACCTCAGCAATCAAGCTAAGGGTTACATCGCATCCCTACCACACAGAGACACAATGTAGTGCAACAACATGTCTGATAGGAGGATGAAGAAGTCCCCAGGGAACCGGGGGGAAACACAATCCTCCTACTTTACCCTTAATACGGCCAGTTAAAACAGGAAAACCTGTTAATATGTGAACACACTGTTCATTGTCATTACAGGCTGAGAAAAGAATCATTCTTTACTCATTTGTCACTAAGCATAGCTTTATAGGTTAGTTAACCCCCTTAGTTGTGAGTACACGGTACATATAAACACACATGATGTTTCTCAACACAACAAACGAGATCATTTTCACATCTGAAACAACAACCCGATTTGCATGGAGAAGCTAAATACCTAGTGACAAGACAATTCACACACAACTCGCGTCGTATCCTAAATGTAGTGCAGTAACACTCGTTTTGGAAAACATCGTTATTTACAAAACATTTAGAAGGGAAAAGCCAGAAGCAGTGTACAAGGTCTGGCCAAACCTCGCCTACCCGGAGCGTAGATCAACGAAGTGCAGTCTCAAGGCACCGTAGTAACACAGCCATCCTGTGTTGTCGATCTGGGCAGCGTCGCCGCTCCAACCCGTCGCTACGGTCCCCTTTGTTGACGCAGGCTTTGCCGTCCTGGCCCAGGGCAGGTTCGACGAACATCCTCTGTCAAAGATGACGTCGTGTTCAAGAGTGTTTAAAACCTGTTATAATCAAAGCACGTTCAACAGAGTAGCATTAAGCTAACGGCCGCTCCAACCGTCGGTCGCTACCGCCCCTGCCCGCGAGACGCCGAGCGAACGGCGCACGCGACCAGAGGGGAGCTTCGAATCCCCCCCCCCTACCTCTCCCCGTGCGAGGAGCCGGAGCCACCCTGCGCTGGGCCTTGGCCGATAGCAGCAAGCTAACGTTTCCTAGTGATCACAGCAGGCTAGCGCTGCAGCTAACAGCTGACTGGCTAACAGTAGGCCCAACCTAGGTAGGCCACGCAGTGATCACAGCAGGCTAGTGCCGCAGCTAACAGCTGACTGGCTAACCGTAAGCTAAGCAGCTATCACCTGAACTTGTACACAATGATATAACACTCACCCAGACAGGCCGCCGTTCTGAAACCCTCCTCACTTTTTAAGAGAAAAGATAAACAAGATGTTAACACAGTTTTACAACGGTGATTTTACCAACACCCGACGGAGCCAGCACAATACCCAACTGGCCTGTGTAGCTGACTTTGAACACAGATCTTCCGCTAAAGAACATCTATGCCCATATCTCCTCGTGAGGGAATACTCTCATTTGGCTATGAAAGATGGGGCCTAACACGGTGACAGAGAGATATCCACTCGTCCAGAAAACACAGGGATCACCAGTGTTAATGGTCGTGGCCCACTAGTCAAACTATAATGGGCTTCAGATCAAGGTCTTCCGCTGCTGCCCAAGAGGCTGAACCAAAAGACCTTAAACTGGGGCCGGTGTTCGTAAACATTGTCAGTTAGCCCCCATAGCACTAACAGACAAGTGGAGCCGCAAGCAAACAGTACTCACCCAACCTGAAACCCACCGCTTCTCACAACAGCGGCGCGTCCTACAGTTCAGCTGTGTCCTGAAAGGTTTCACCCCAACCAACACAGCAAGGAACTGCAGTTGAGAGGCATGCAGCGGCGTGCTCCCAATACGAAACCTGGTGGAGGATTTTTAGAATGATCACCATCTTCCAGACACTCCAGTGACGAAGACAATATCGCCGTATTTTCTCGAAAATAGTGAGAGAGAAAATAAAGATATGATGTCAACGTATCTCCTTGTTCTTCCTTTCCTCGTAAACATTGCTTTTCCAGCTAATATTTTTCTCCACGTCAAGTGGGCATATGAGCAACACGTTGCTTGTGATGAAATTTGAGAAGGAGATGAGTGTGTGGCACCACCCCTGCTTATATAGGTAAGCGGATGGGGGTGTGGCCAGATGAATGCTGGCATTTAAAGGTACATTTTGAAATTTATTCAGTGTATATATGCTGAAGCGAGATATATGCATGAGACGCTGAGCGTGAGCTAGTGTGATACAGAACTCTCTCTCTCTCAACATATCAGGTATTTACAAGGATTTATGTAAACAGCTGTATGGAATTTATTTTTAAATGATAGAATGTATCTCAGTTTCACAGGCAGAGGACACAGACAAAGACACCTGTGTTGTTTATGTTCCACAATAAGCCCTGTTACCACAGCTCTGCCGTAGCTTGGGACACAACTCTGTCCATTTGGTGGCTTATACAAGATTCCTATTGGTCCAGCAGCTCCTGCTTGAATACACAAGACTCATATTGGTCCAGCAGCTTCTACTTGAATACACAAGACTCCTATTGGTCCAGCAACTCCTGCTTGAATACACAAGACTCCTATTGATCCAGCAGCTCCTGCTTGAATACACAAGACTCCTATTGGTCCAGCAGCTTCTACTTGAATACACAAGACTCCTATTGGTCCAGCAACTCCTGCTTGAATACACAAGACTCCTATTGGTCCAGCAGCTCCTGTTGTCACATGTTGCTTATTTGCTATCCGGTTAGCCTGAATACTTTTACCAACGGATTTCCAGTTCCGCGTTCACGTTCTGCACTCTGATTGGCCACTGACGTTTCTGGTCGCGCCAATCGTGTGACGCCTGTTTCTTTCACCGGTTAAGCTTAGGCACTCTTTCGAAGTTGGTTAAGGTTAGAGTTTGTCTTAGAGCAGGGCGATAGAACACCAGCCCTGATTCCAAACTCTAACCTTAACCAACTTCGAAAGAGTCGCCTAAGCTTAACCAGTGATAAACTAGGCGTTAGGTAGTTTGCTGCTGTTCGAGGCGGAAATGGGCGAGTCACGCGATTGGGCGCACATGTCACATGACCAGAAACGTCAGTGGCCAATCAGATCGCACCAGAAACGTCAGTGGCCAATCAGATCGCAGAACGTGAATGCGGAACTGGAAATCCGTTGGTAAAAGAATAGACGCATCTGGTTATGCAACAGAGTAGACAACATAATGGATGAGTCAGTGAGCCCTATCTAAATGGATGAGTTATAGGCCTTATCAAGAACTTTTTTTTATTGGTTGGCAGGTGTTGTTTTTATGTTCTGTATCGTATCGCTCTCGCTCGGCATCGCTCTCTGCACTATCTCGCATACGTGCACGCGCACTGAATAAAGACCACAATGTACCTTTAATCCCAATATTCGTCTGACCACACCCCTATCAGCTTACCCATATAAGCAGGGGTGGGGCCACCCACTCTCCTCCTTCTCGCTTTCACCACAAGGAAGAAGTGCCTCGGTAGATCCCCACACTTGACACCATGATGGAAGAAAGGTTTAGGAGCAGCTTTGGGAAACAAGGATACGTTGACATCATATCTTTATTTTCTCTCTCACTATTTTCGAGAAAATACGGCGATATTGTCTTCGTACTGGAGTGTCTGGAAGATGATGATCATTCTAAAAACCCTCCACCGGTTTTCGTATTGGGAGCACGCCGCTGCATGCTTCTCAACTGCAGTTCCTTGCTGTGTTTGTTGGGGTGAAACCTGTCAGGCCACAGCTGAACTGTCGGACATGCCGCTGTTGTGAGAAGCGGTGCGTTCCAGGTTGGGTGAGTAGTGTTTGCTGGCGGGCTCCACTTGTCTGTTAGTGCTATGGGGGCTACTTGACAAAGTTTATGGAAACCGGCCCCAGGCTAGGGTCCTTTGTTCAGCCACCTAGGCGACAGAAGGCCTTGGTCTGGAGACCATTATAGTTTTAACTAGTGGGCCGCGACCATTGACACTGGTGATCCCTGTGTGTTCTGGACGAGTGGATTCTCTCTGTCACCGTGTTAAGGCCCCATCTTTCATATCCAAATGAGAGTATTCCTTCACGAGGGGATATGTGCATGTAATGTGCTATAGCGGCAGATTCATGTTCAAAGTCAGCTACACAGGCCAGTTGGTACTGTGCTGATTCCGTCGGATGTGGTAAAGTCACCGTTGTGAAGCGGTGTTGACATCTTGTTTTCTCTTTTCTCTTAAAAAGTGAGGAGAGGTTCAGAACGGCGGCCTGTCTGGGTGAGTGTTATGTCATTGTTTACATGTTCATAGCTTACGGTTAGCCAGTCAGCTGTTAACTGCTGCGTTAGCCTGCTGGATCGCTGCATGGCCTGCTTAGGGCCTACTATTAGCCAGTCAGCTGTTAGCTGCGGGGCTAGCATGTCGTGGTCGCTAGGTAACGTTAGCTTGCTGCTATGGCCATGGCCTGGCGCGGGGTAGCTTAGCTTCTCGCGCGCCGCCGTGAGCTCGCTTCTGATCGCGTGCGTCGTTAGATCGGCGTCTCGCGAGCAGAAGCAGTAGCACCCGAACGGTTGGAGCGGCCGTTAGCTTGATGCTTTTCTGTTGAACGTGCTTTGATTTTAACATGTTTTACACTCTTGACCACGACGTCATCCTTGACAGGGGATGTTTTCGTCGACCCTGCCCTGAGCCAGGACGGCAAGGTTGCATCAACAGGGGACTGTAGTGCGGGTTGGGGCGGTGACGCTGCCCAGTTCGGACAACACAGGAGCGGCTGTGTTTCCTACGGTGTCTGTGACTGCACTTCGCTGATCTGCGTTCCGGGTAGGAACGGGGTTGACCAGACCTCATAACACGTCTTCTGGTTTTACTTTGCTAAATGTATTGTGAATAACGGTGTTTTTCCCAAAACGTGTGTTGCTACAATGCATTTAGGATACGTTGCGGGTTATGTGTGAGCTGTTTTTGTCACTGGCAGTTAGCTTCTCCGTGCAAACGGGATGTAATGATCTGGTTGTTGTGTGAGAAACACGGCCGTGTACTCACAACTAAGGTAACTAACCTATGAAGCTATGCTTGGTGACAAGTGAGTAAAAGAATGTTCTTTCTCAGACTGTGATGACAATGAACAGTGTGTTCACACATTAACAGGTTTTCCTCCTGTTTTAACTGGCCGTATTGAGGGTAAAATAGGAGGATTGTGTTTCCCCCCCGGTTCCCTGGGGACTTTTTCATCCTCCTGTCAGACATGTTGTGCATTAATTGTGTCTTTTGTGTGGTAGGGATACGATGTAACTCTTAGCTTGATTGCTGAGGTTGTGCTAAATCTGCTGGAGAAACTTATTTCCTAAAGGGAAATTGGTTTGGTTGCTGTCATGTGTGCTTAGCAAGGCCTGTGGTCGATACTAATCAAGAATGATGTATTCTCTCATTGTGAAAAAAACGGCGTTCCTCTGTTGAGTGTTTTTGCCATTTTTTGTAGGTGATGATGGGTTGTGTGTGTCATGTGACCTACAACTGGGTTGTACTGGCCACAGAAGCACATGTGTATGTTGGACCCGGGTTCTTAGAGCCCTCTCTATTCTGTGTTTTTCCTTAGTAAAAATCAGATAGCAGGTTAGCTCATGCGCTGTGTGGAGCTGTGAAACGCTTCATAGAGCTGACTATGACTGTGTCATATTCTCTTTTTGTCGTTACATCGTATCATGGGTGTGGGGTCGTAAAGGGGTGAACTGGTAACCTTTCCTCTCCCCATTGTTCTGTCGGTCAGGGGTACACCCCCTGTCCTTCAAGGTTCCCGTCACGTGGCGGTTCGGCACGTTACGGGGGGGGGGGGGGGGGGGGGAGGGAGTTCCTGGTCCCACGGCCTGGTATATTGGGCGTGTGCACCGCAGGAATTCCCCCGCCATAGAGTACGTCACCGTGCGCGTCTCTGTTGGTAGGACTTCCGTGTGCTGTTCAGGTCCATGTGATGGATCTGTTTTCAGGGGGGGTGGTCAGGGCTCCTCCTCACCAAGCGCCTATTCAGGCCTTCTGTGAGTTCGGACTCCTTCTTCCATGTGAGGAAGCCTCCATCAGAGTACAGAGCCTTCCTCCTCAGATTGTCAAAGTGAGTGGACCCTCTAGAAGGGTCCTTTTCTATTGTATGTATATTCGATTCAATTCGTTTATTGAGTGTGTATGGGTTCAGTGCCTCTTCCCCGGAGGCCCTAAAACCAGTTTTTTACATGGCTCAAGGTGCAATATATTCTTTTCAATCTGTACAGCTCGCGTGGGAAGTCTCTCTGGGGATCCCCGTCTCTTTCCTATGGGAGGGTGGTGGGATGTAAAAATGTGAACATTTTTTACCCCGGCTGTGTAGACTGGGATACATACTGTTGATGCTTCCTTCTTTCTATTCCAGAAGTGTTGGAGTTAGGGAGTGTCACACCCCTCTTGTCGTTCCCCTGGGCGCCTTGGGGATTCAATGACAGGTCTAAATAGCCTGTTCATTGATGGGGGTGTGTCCCGACGCACGTATAGTGCTAGCTCGCTGTAAACAGGCGATTGACTGGCACGCCTTGGTTGCTTGTGGTTGAAACAGCGTTTTTATAAAGCAACTGAGATGGGGGTTTTTCCTCTTCCGACGACCACATTCCATGACCTGGGTGGGTTGTCGACGGATTCTCGTTCATGTCTGGGGGATGATGACGGGATGGATCTGAACATATGTGGTGGGGTCTCACGCCCTTGGGGTGGGCCACCAGGCGCGGTTCGTCCGAACGTCTGGGTGGCGCCTTCTTTTCATGTTAAGATCAACACGCATATCTGCCCTTCTCCTGGAGTAGGCATGTCGGCGTGGTTAGGGCACGGGACTGGTTCTGGTCACGCTGGTCCAGATCAGTTGAACCCGTTGTCCGCCGGGGATGCAGATCTGCTGTTCTGGTACCCTGAGGGACTTGGGCTTTTTTCAGGGGGAAAAATGCCAGGTCGGTCTGGGTGTCACAGGGTTAAGCGCTATGGAGACCCTGGTTGGGTATGTTTTTACTCAGCACTGTCGTCATGGCTTACAGCCATGCCATTCTGTACGCGCTCGATCTCGGCGGATCTCGGCCGCTACACAGGTTGGTCCTGGTTAGTACTTGGTTGGGAGACCGCCGGGGAATACCAGGTACGGTGTGCTTAGGGGCTGGTTCTCCATTATTTTTCGCTCCTCTCTCACGCATGGCGAAGAGGGGCCTGTGGGGGTGGTTTTTTGACCTCCTCTGGTGACCCTGTGCTTCCCGTACCGCCAGGCCCGGTCCGAAGTGATGTTTGCGACCCGTAGGCCTGGGTTAACCCTTTTTGGAAACTGAAACACTTGTACTGCGGTATAGCCGGTGTATACCCGCAGGTGTGTTTTGGAGTTTTTTCTTGAGGGGTTATAGGAACAACCACCGCATTGGGTAACACCGAGGTGGTTGATTCCCTGGTGTGTTGGAGCAGTGTCAACTCCCGGGTTCACCGTTTGAGGGTGCCCCTGCACGTTCATGACGTCTGCCAATCGTGTCAGCCTTCTCTGCCTCGACCCCTCTGGGTGGGGGTTTTTAAATGGAGGCTTGGTCATGCAACACCGCCAGCTTACGCTCCTTCCGCCGGGGCGGCTGTGTTCAGCTGTCCCCTCTGGCGCCTGTCTCGTCCGCAGTCTCCAGGCTAGGGTTAACAGCCTGTTGCCTGGTTTTTCCCCGGTGCGCTGCCTGCTTCCGTTGGTTAACCTTTTTTGTGTGCTTACGGCCATGCTGACTGCCTGTTCTGCAGGGTCAGTGTGCCAGGCGGTGTACTATTGGGGGGACAGGGCCCGCTCGGCTTACGGCCATACCAACCTGAACACGCCCGATCTCGTCCGATCTCGGAAGCTAAGCAGGTTCTGGCCTGGTTAGTACTTGGATGGGATTCCGCCTGGGAATACCAGGTGCAGTAACTGAGGGGCCTTTGTCCGAATACGCTGGCGATGTGGGGGGCGGGGCACTACGTGCCCACCTGGTGGGGTCTTGATGCTGGCATCATGGACTTCTCCGGGCCCCCATTCTAGGGAGTCCAGTCCTTTTGGTGGGTCTGGGTCTTCCTTCGTGCTCCGCTGCTACGGCCTTGCCACGGGGTTGGGTTTGCCCTTGACCCCGTGATTCTGGGGGCAGTAACGAGGTTGTTCCTCCGTTCGTTCCCGGGTGGCATGCGGGTTGTGCGTGTGTGTAGTCGTGGGGTCAAGCCACGGTCTGCTCACCCTGTGCGTTGAGTTGCTTGAGTGCCTCTTCGCACGGTCGGGTCCGTCGCCCTCCCGTGAAGCCCCTAATTGGGGGGGTGCCCGCCATTAGGGTGGGTCGGGGGGGCTCGGCCCTCCCTGTTCTGATGGTTTGTGGGGGGCTGTCAGCGGGGTGTATTTGTCGGCCGTTGGCTCTCGCTCGGCCTCCCTTGTGCAGAGAGCGATGCCGAGCGAGAGCGATACGATACAGAACGTTAGGTTATGACTATAACCAAGTTCTGTTAGTATAGCGAAGCTCGGCATCCGACGCCGCTGCAGCCTTTGACCTCGCCTTGTGGCGAAAGCTTGGGAAGGAGGAGAGTGGGTGGCCCCACCCCTGCTTATATGGGTAAGCTGATAGGGGTGTGGTCAGACGAATATTGGGATTAAAGGTACATTGTGGTCTTTATTCAGTGCGCGTGCACGTATGCGAGATAGTGCAGAGAGCGATGCCGAGCTTCGCTATACTAACAGAACTTGGTTATAGTCATAACCTAACGTTAAAGATCGCCTCCAGATACGTTTTAAACCCTTAAAGGTTTTTCTATACATACATTTTTTCTTAAATTGTTCAATAAATGACTGAAAATGGCTTATCAGCATGTCTAGACTTTTACCCTCATTTTGAATGCAAGGATCTATGAATATGCATATGGGAAATATTAAGCACCCATTGATATTTACCAGGTATTCTCTGAAACACATGCAGCTTTATACAGGGGAACCTCATGACTCACATCATGCACACACATGTGATTTTGCTTGTGTGGGATGTATGTGAGTGAGTGAGCGAGCGTGCAGATGCTCCACATATCCTAACGTTCCTTCCGATCTCTCATAGATACAGCATAGGGGTTTGTGTAAAGTGTGGGTTGTGACACCAATCATATGCTTTTAACCCTTTCACTACCATATAACATTAACATAATGTAGCAGGGTGGATTATCCCTGCTTCGTGGGAACGGTTGCTGGCAGTCACAAGGTAGCTGGACACAGTAGAGCTCCGTCTGACTGCACCCTCGTCTTTGGGCCTGGAGCGTCAAACCGGGACCCGGTAGTGGGAGTGAATGGGGCCCGGGATTTACCAACCTGGTTTGGTACTCTGGTCCTCCTCGCCTCTCCGGGGCGGTCAGCAGTACTCCCCAACTCGCTCTCACTTCCCTGGTTACCTCCGTGGGCCCTCCCACACCTAGTGACTGATATGCTAATGCCGGCATGTAATGTGTATGGGGTACCCCTGTGGACTATGGTTAGCAACCATTAGCTTCACCCGTAGGCCGCACCACACTGTGTACTGTGTAATAGCTCCAGAGCGTAGATGCTCAATTGTACTCAACCAACATGGCGGCCTCGCCGCTCCACCACCGTCCGGGTGGCAAGATGGCGTCGAACGCTCTCGTCATGGGCGCCCGCAAGCGGGACTGGAGCAGGGGCAGTGGTGGGCTGAGAGTGCGTGCTGTGTGATGGCGACCTCTGCTGGACGGGATGACTCCCGTGCTGGCTGAACACAGCCGGTGCAGAGCAGATGCAGAACGCCGGTGAAGACGGTTGCTGACAGCCGGTGCTGGGTTGGCGTGCAGCAATACTCTTGCCCACCCTTCTGCTATACGGTTATACTGTCACGCAATGTGGCTGACTACACCACCGGTCTCTTCAGCGCCTCGCGCCCGGGGTATACTGGAGTCTATATAGCCGTTAGCAGCATGCTAACTATACCGGACACACTGCTACTATACCACGCTATCTATGGACGTTAGTCCTTGGGTCGGTTTCTCTTACTCACGCACTATCACGGATGCTTCTAGAATAACCCGTCACTAGCAAGTATGTCTCGTCACCCGTCGCTCGCTCCGGCGGGGCTCTCTGGCTCACTTCTCTCACGGGGCTATTCCAAAGCACCTCCCGTTGTAGCTGCGAATGTTCATGGCTACATCCCACACCGAAGAGACTCTTCCTGCTCCCCTCACCTCCAGGAGATTCCCTCTTCCTCGTTGCTTGCTTCTCTCCACGCTCCGCCTGCCACCTGCCGCCCCCTTCTGGCCCCACCACCTAGCCCCACATAAAGAGAACTGGGTGGATCGAATATGATCCAGTTTTACTGTTTATAATCCATATTCCAGCGATAGAAGGAGGAGGAGCTCGCGTCATTGTTCGTGAGAATATCAGTGGAAACTAATAAAAATGTCTTGGTGCACAAAGGGGAGATAAAAGGCAAGTCAGCACATCTGAATAATAAGCATATGTTCAGGTTGCTACATTTCCCCCCACTTTGAACTTGCTAAGTCCTCTGCAAGTTAACTCAATAAAACACCAACCAACACATGCATGAAAACGGTCCTGAGACCAACAGTTTCACACATAGATCGACAATCACACCTTATGCTAACAGTTTCACACACCTTGTTTCACCAAGACACCTTCGCACATGGTCCTGGAAACCCAGAGCGAGTGGCTGACCTCTGTCATTCAGCTGGGGCCGGGTTCGCTCGACCCCCCTTGCGTCTGACTCTGTGTCAGATTCGTCTGTCTCTGTTGGCAGGTCATCGGCCACGGCTTCGCCCTCCGAGGCCTCCGACGGGCCGCTCGTCTTTGCCGTCCTCTCCCCAGGGGTCCGACTCCACCTCTCCTCCCTCGTCAGGGCGCGTCTTCAGCGACGACCCGAGGGGCCCGACAACAAACACCGGCGTCCCCTCGTGGCTCGGGGTCACCACCGGGTAGGGCGTAGGTTCCCCCCTGGACTTTTGGTCATGGATGCGCTTCGCTGTGGCTCCCGCGGGCCTCCGCCGCAGCCTTCCGTCGCTCCTTCTCCGTAGGTACAGCCTCTGGTTCTGACCGCATCGGGATGCGCGACCGGGCGCCAGCGCTTCCGTCGGGCCGGCCGCAGTGGTGTCGAATCCTACGGCACGCTACCACACCTCCCCCCTCAGACCATGGTCTGGCGGTCGCCAGGTCGGACGACCCGCCTGCTGCTGTGTGGGTGGCGCCCTGTACTGGTGGGAGAGGAACCTCACCGCCCGGTGCTTCCGTCGGGCGTGATTCTCCCATCGCGCGGGGGCACTCGCGACCGATATGGCCGGGCTGTTGACAGGTGTAGCAGATCAGTCTCCCATCCTCGCTCCGGCGGGGTAGTCTGCGCGGGGTAGGGGGCACGTCGCCCTCCGTCGGCTTCCGGCGAAGCCTCTGGGGTGTGTCTCGCTCCTGTTGAAACACCTGGGAGAGCTGCTCCATGCGCGCGCCCAACTGCTCCTGGCCGGCGAAGAGCTGTCGGATGGACTCCTGTAGTGCGGCTATGTCCAGAGGTGGCTCGCACCTCTTCACGGCAGCGCCGTGTATCACGCCCCGGGCGGCACCCCTCGCGGGGGGCAGGACCACCTCCTCTTCGGACCAGTCGGTCGCCGCCTTCAGTACCTGGGGAAACGGCCGTGTCCCGTCCTCCCTCAGGTACTTCCGCATTTCTCGCCTCAGGGTCTCGTCTCGGAGGCCCCCCACAAACTGTTCCGGCAGCAGGGCGGCGGCATCGGTGACCTGGTTGGGCGCCCGACGTCGTAGGCGACGAATCCTCTCTAGCAGGTCGTAGGCGAATTGTCTCACCGTCTCCCCGGTGGCCTGCCTCCGGTCGTAAAACTCCCCCAGGCGGACACAGACAGGGACCTTGTCTCCATAGGTCTCTTCGAGGAGCGCGAACAAGGCTTCTGTGTCGGAGGCGGTTCCCTCTGTCAGGAGGCTCACCGTCTGCTTCGCCTCGCCTTTGAGGTGGAGCTGTACGACCTCTGCTTGTTCCTCCGCGGGCACTCGACTGGCACGGAGATGGGTCCTCATTGCCTGGATCCAGTCCTCCACAGGCAGTTCCCCCTTCTCTTTTTCACCTCCAAACTCGCTGCACTTCCGCTCTCGTTGGACGTACACGGTGGAGGGGCCGGTGCGGGGTTCGCGACCGTACCGGTCGAGAGCGACCTGATTCTTCTCAAGGGCCAGGGCCTGTCGGTCCAGCATGCCGGCTTGTGTGTGAGCTTTGTTCGCCAGGGCCCCCACCTCTGCGGTCAGTTCCTCCATGCGTTTGGCCTCCTCTTTCTTGACCTCGGCGGCGGCGTCCTGGCCGTCTCGTTGCTCCTTTAGGGCCACCCGAGTGTAGCGCTTCTCTTGGAGTGCCTGTTCGGTCAACTCCTTCATCGCTTCGGCTTGCTGCTTTAGTAGTGCCGCCTGAGCCCGACACTCCTTCTGCAGCTCCACAAACGTCGCCGCCATCTCCTGCACGGCGTGGGTCTCCTCCCCAGACATCGTGGGTCTCTCTACGGGTCTCGGTCAAGGGAGTAAGTTAGGATGTTGATCCTGTTCGTGACGCCAAATGTAGCAGGGTGGATTATCCCTGCTTCGTGGGAACGGTTGCTGGCAGTCACAAGGTAGCTGGACACAGTAGAGCTCCGTCTGTCTGCACCCTCGTCTTTGGGCCTGGAGCGTCAAACCGGGACCCGGTAGTGGGAGTGAATGGGGCCCGGGATTTACCAACCTGGTTTGGTACTCTGGTCCTCCTCGCCTCTCCGGGGCGGTCAGCAGTACTCCCCAACTCGCTCTCACTTCCCTGGTTACCTCCGTGGGCCCTCCCACACCTAGTGACTGATATGCCTAAATGGATTCGTCCCTCCCGCAAGCAGTACCCTCCCTTGATGACCACTAGAAACCTTACAATGAAAAGGGGAGAGTTGGGTAGGAAGGGGTCAATCATATATACGTTACCCACACCAAAAGAGTTAATACTGGGCACAGGAATGGACACGCACACACAACAATTCCTGTCTTAGTTGTTTAGTATTAATTATACTGGGCAGTGACAAGTATTACTGCAATGAGTCAAATGGCACACACTATCATTATTCCTAATTACTAATAATTAGAATAATAACATATATAGCACTTATACAATAATACCTTCGACCCCAGGGAGAAACAGTTGGAACAAGACGGGAAGTTAAGAGGCATGACAGTCAATCAAACCATACACTTTATCACACTCAAAAGAACTCAAAAATGTGGGCCCACTGTACCAGAACAAAAGTCCTATGCTAATGCCGGCATGTAATGTGTATGGGGTACCCCTGTGGACTATGGTTAGCAACCATTAGCTTCACCCGTAGGCCGCACCACACTGTGTACTGTGTAATAGCTCCAGAGCGTAGATGCTCAATTGTACTCAACCAACATGGCGGCCTCGCCGCTCCACCACCGTCCGGGTGGCAAGATGGCGTCGAACGCTCTCGTCATGGGCGCCCGCAAGCGGGGCTGGAGCAGGGGCAGTGGTGGGCTGAGAGCGCGTGCTGTGTGATGGTTAACCGTCTGTAGTGTGGTAGTGAAAGGTTAACCTTCTGTAGTGTGGTAGTGAAAGGGTTAAAAAGCCCAAATGTGTCAATAATAATAATACATTTTATTTATGGGGCGCCTTTCAGGACACTCAAGGTCGCCGTACAACAATTTAAAACCAGTTCATTAACAATCACAATACATTTAAAAAATTAGATAAAATCAGACATACGCCTGCCTAAACAGGTGGGTTTTGAGGTGGGTTTTGAATGGGATGATGGAGTCAATGTTCCTGATGTCGGGGGGGGAGGGAGTTCCAAAGGCGGGGGGCAGAGCAGCTGAAGGCTCTTGACCCCATGGTGGACAGACGGGCTGGGGGGACGGTCAGGTTGATGGAGGAGGCAGACCTGAGGGACCGGGTGGGAATGTTGATGTGGAGGAGGTCGGACAGGTATGCAGGGGCGAGGTTGTGGATAGCCTTAAATGTATGGAGGAGGATCTTGTAGTCTATGCTGTGTTTAATGGGAAGCCAGTGTAGTTGGCGTAGGATGGGGGTGATGTGACTGATGACAGGGGTTCTGGTTATTATACGGGCAGCAGCGTTCTGGACCAGTTGGAGCTTATGGAGGAGTTTGTGGGGGAGACCAAAGAGAAGGGAGTTGCAATAATCCAAGCGGGAAGTGACGAGGGAGTGGACCAGGATTGCGGCGCTGTTGGGGGTGAGTGAAGGGCCGAGGCGGTTGATGTTGCGAAGGTGGAAGTAGGCGGACCGGATGGTGTTATTGATGTGGGAATGGAATGATAGGGTGCTGTCGAGGACAACACCCAGACTCTTGACCTGGGGGGAAGGGGAAACCAAGGAGTTGTCTATGGTGAGGGTGAAACTGGGGTGCTTGGTGAGTGTGGACTTGGAGCCAATGAGGACTACCTCTGTTTTATCACTGTTTAATTTGAGGACATTTGAAGAGAACCAGGATTTGATTTCCTGTAAACAGGCACAGAGGGAAGAGGGAGGGAGGGTGGAAGTGGGTTTGGAGGAAACATAGGGCTTCCCACCCTCCAGAACATTTACAACGAGCGGTGCAGGGGTAAGGCTAAGAGAATCATCAAGGACTCCAGCCACCCGAACAACTGCCTCTTTGAACTGCTGCGGTCAGGCAAGCGATACCGGAGTCTTAAGGCGAGCACAGAAAGACTCAGAAGAAGCTTCTATCCCCAGGCCATCAGGCTGCTCAACGAACAATAAACACTATGCAACAACCATCAAATGCACACAGCACACACACCCACACGCACACACTCACTTAAACAAACAACACACTGCAGCACCCACTCTCCACACTTTAGATCACCTAAACACACTTTACACTTTATATTTATTGGTAAAGGATTTGCACTACAACTCGTACACCTTACTGTAAATTGTACCTAAATTGTACCTCATCCCATTTCTGCTCTGCACTATATAGTATTGTATATTAGTACATTGCATAGTATATTGTATGGTAACTCAGTTACTTCTATTCTGCATCGAACATTGTACATATGTCTATACTGAACACTGTGACCTCTATTTTTACTTCTATTTTACATGCTATACTATTTTATTTCATACTTATCTTGTCTAGCACAGTCTCTGGAGCGTAACAGTAAGAAGCATTTTGTATAAAAGTATTCTGTACTTCTGTATGACAACTATTAAAGAAACTTGAACTTGAAACTTGAGCTGGGTGTCGTCCGCGTAACAGTGGAAATTGGTGTTGTATTTAAGCATTACATCACGCGCAGGAGTGGTTTGTGAACAATAAACCATGCCTAGGGGTGGTTGTTAGACCCCCCTAGGCATGGTTTATTGTTCACAAATCACGACTGCAAGTGGTGTAATGCTTTTATACCTGTCCTCGAAGAGACCTATGGAGACAATTAACTGCCACATTCATCCAACCTTATTGCTATACAATAAACACACATTAATCGAAGATTTATTGAAAAAACCATCCGCCAGAAAAAGTAGTTCCCACAACAACAAAAAAGACAATTTGCCTCCATGTGGAAGCAGCTCGGAAGTGCATCCAACCAACTAACACATCCAACTGTGTGTTATTGGAATGATTGAGAGAAGTTGCCTCATGTGGAAGCAGCTCGGAAGTGCATCCAACCAACTAACACATCCAACTGTGTGTTATTGGAATGATTGAGAGAAGTTGCCTCATGTGGAAGCAGCTCGGAAGTGCATCCAACGGATCCAACAAACTAACACATCCAACTGTGTGTTATTGGAATGATTGATTGAACATTTTATTACCAGATGCAGAATGGGTACAATACAGTATGGCTCAATACACACAATTGTCCTTGGGTATGCAGACCTACTTTCTATAGAACTTCATTCTTAGATGCTTCTATAGAAAGTAGGTAAAACAAATTAAAAGGTTTTCTTTGCCCTATAGGAAAAAAAAAGTTTTCTTCGCCCTATTTTTTTATTTATTTTTTTAAACCTACTTTAGAGGGCCTAAACTTAACCAGTTGGAAACCAGGCGTACAGTAATAAAATTAGCAATCAACCAATAAATCAATTCAATAGACCATGCTCACTTAAAACAGCGCAGCACTCAGCTGCTTCTCTCTCAGTCTGACTCTCCCCCGCCGTTGCAGACAGGAGTGTGTGTGTATGTGAATGTGTGTGTGTGGGGGTGGGTGGGTACGCCAGCGTCGGACAGTGTGAGAGTGAGCGCTGCAGTCAGGGGGAAGGAAGAAGACATTTTAAATAAAATGGCAAATAATCAATCAATCAATCCGCGATTTTTCTTTTGTTCTACAATGACTCATGACCCATCAATTACATAATCCAACATTGTTTAAAGGACTAAGACATTCGCTGTGACAGAATCGCTTTATATTTAGTCGTTATGACGCTATCAACATATCCATTTGTTAAAGATTATTGTCTATCTTGTTTTCTGCGAAGAATCCGCACGGCGGAGACGCGGAGTGATGTGATTCGGTTGTGGGCGGGTCCTGGGACCAGGAGCGTGGAATGGTCCCTATACATACGTGTAAATGGACTGTTTCAGCTGTGGGATATTTGTGGATATCCTGATGAAGAATGTTCTCAGTCAACCGAGGTTTGGATAATAACAAGGTTTATTAACCAAACAGATAGAATACATAAAGAGAATGGCTGAGGGCTTCCCCCAGGTGATCAGCTGAAATGACCCAGGTAAAAGACCCCGATAGATCTCGGGAGGAGACCTATATAGGTAACATGGGGGGGGGGGGTGTGGTCCCATTTGATAGGTCAGATGGGGGGGGGGGGGGTACAGGTTTGGGGAGAGGGGAGGGGGATGTCTTATTCCACAGATAGGGGGGGGGGGCACAGGTAAGGGGATATAGGGGAGGGGAATATATTTACATGAGAACATTATATTATAATTATACCACAATACTCACTTTTCTTTCTTATAATGTGGGTGAGATTAATGTATAATATACCAGGGTTGTTTGGAACAGGTAAACGTGAATAGGTATGGTACAAGAATGGGACCGATGTAATTCATTGGTTATCAGATAATGAATAAAATAGAAAATAATTAAAATAATGAAAATGTTGGCCAATGTGATCTGTTGGTTGGCCTAATAGTTTAAAATAGTATTATTTATATACATGATTCATGACATGATCGACTGGACTGCGGTCTGTGTTATTTTGATATCAGAGATGTGGGAATAGATATCACCCTTTTCTTTTATTAATCGCTCAAAATACCTATATCAATGAGTGGTCCTCAACTCTGATATCAAACAACAATTAACATAATCATTAGAAGCTATAGCTGTGCAAATATCTTGGCATACCTTCAGTCGTTCATGTCGTGACTCAGGGGAGCTAATGTGATGGTTGTGCATACAGGCATAGTAATAAAACTATTACATACATGTGAGCACTGTCTCTGTGTGGTCAGAGTGCACAGGGTGAAAAACAAAATTGTGTGCATAATTATTAGGAATAGGATTTACACATAAGGCTAATGTGTACAAAAACATTTTAACAACCGTTAACCTGGTGGTTAATAAAACTAACATGATTGATTATGGGAAACTGTTCAAAAATATATATATGCACATTTTATAATGATTCTTGATGAAATTACTTAGGATCCAGTTGTATTTAACCTGAGTTTGAGTGTCACTTTCGTCTGTGATTGCCTCAGTTTTGTTGGTCTTTACTTAGAATCAGGCAATTTTCTCCATTTCTTCTCTATAAATGAGGAGATAAAACGTCTTATGCATCGCTTCTGTATGTAATTCTAGTGCATATACTATCAACTGTTCACCATACAGGTGCAAAACAACAACGTTACATGTCCTCTTCTATGAGAGAATAAACCAACTGATTCTTTCTTGTCTGACAATACAATTTTGTAACCTAAGTAATTCAAATGTGATGTAATACAGTAACACAGTAAAATTTAAATAAATACATAATAATGTGGACAATGTGTGTTCAGATGCCTCTTGGTCCACAGGTCTCTGATGATGTCTCTCTTCTTGACGGTGCAGTCGGGAACATTCACTCCTCCATCATTCAGAGGGGGCCTACAGGAGGTCGCCGTCCACTCCCTGTGTACCTTGTCAAGGGTCACCGGTAGCAGTGGGGCGGTCAACTATAGTGGCCTTGCAGACTCTTTTCCTGGAGCCTATGTTGTTCTCCACCACCATCACACGTCTGCCACTGTGCTCACGCTTGACCTTTATCAGGCCTAGAGACATGGCGGTAGGGTGGTCTTGAACGTTCTGTGTGGTGGTTGGTCCCCCGCTCCCCGTCATTGCGGTACCAGAGGGGCGAGGGTTTGCTGGTGTAGTGGCCTGTCTGTAGGATGCTCTCTCTCACACGGATGACAATCTTGTCATGGGAATCCACCTTGATGGTCGGGGACTTCAGTTCCCTTTTGCAGATGGTCTGCCGCGGGTCGCCGGGGTGAGGCTGCATGTCGTCCTTTCTGTCTCTGCTCTCCTTCCTTTGGGGACGTCTGTGTTGTGTGGCTGGGTTGGATGGCGGCTCTCCCACGGTTGCTGTCGTCGTCCTGGTTGTGTCCGCAGCTCCTTGGCGGCGTCCCTGGTGGTCCTCTGCTGTCGTGGGTCGCTCAGGTCACTGGGTTGTGTTCCTCTCTGCCTGGTCCTGCCGTCATTTGTGGTTCAGGTCACGCGTCGTCTCACTCCTTCTCACTTGTCGTGTCCTCTCACCAATATGATCTGTGCGATAAAATTGCCTTAGAAAACCTCTTCACATAAATGATTCAACGCCTTTCTGCTAAAGAGGAAAATCATTTTGGGATTAATTCAATTCATTGTAAATAAAATGCAAGCCAATTGTATTAGCAGTGATTCCTTATGTCAAGAAGGTCACATTCACTACAATCTTATCAGATCTTGTATCTAACTAGATCTTACAGCATTAGGCTTTAAATAAAATTGTAAATGAATGGCCAAAGTCTTGAATCAGATAAAATAGCTCTTTTTCTTCATAGTCTGTGATGTTAAATTGAAGTTGATCTTACCTGTGCGATGGGTGTGCCTCAGGATACTTACCTCGTCACGCCTTCTCTGGCGTTCTTCACGTCTCAGTGTGGCTCGTCATAATTTAGCATGGGGAAAAACATAAAATCTAGGCAGCCAGTTAATTTAGCATGAAAAAACAATCATTCATTTTCTCGTCTACTCTTAAGTAGTATTAATTTAATTACCTCTAATATACCTTGTGCATTTTGATAATCATTGTGTAAATGATTATCCTGCTTTCAACTGATACAAATAATTCTAACCCTAGCTAACCTTACTGTCATGCACTCGTCCTAATAAAACTAACCTGTAGCACTCAACACTTTGATGACCATTGTTACTCAGCTGATAGAGTTGTGCCCTTTTTGATGTCCTGTCATACAGAACCTGTGAGTCGCTTTTGGATAAAAGTGTCAGCTAAATGATCAATGTACGTGTATACCTTGTACATTTAGATAATTGTGCTTCAATTTTGGTGGTTGATATTTTGCAGTCATGGAAATGTATTAGTTTGTTAAAAGAATCATGCATGTTATTGGTTATAAGCAGAGAATAGAAGGAGGGGATAGCATGCAAGTTATGTTATTTTGTTAGTATGGGAAATATGGTGCCTTTCATGACTGCAAATTCTTCACCCGTGTCTGATTCATGTTAACTAAGTGGTTCCATCCATTGTTATCCATTGTCAGGTGAATCCACCAAGCCTGTGGTCAGCTTTGTGTTCTAATGTAGATTAACTCAGTCCCTTTCTGTCTCTTGATTGTCTGTTTGCTTCCTGTAAACACAATTTACATGTGGGTGTTTGGATGCAGATTTGTTTGAAATGGTCAATCGATTGTCTCTCAGCTCCACACCATCTTCGGTTGAGTCTCGTGGTAACAAAGAGAAAATCTGCATCTATTACGTAACCATTGACTACAGGAAGGCTCGTTAACTTGTCAATGTTACACAATAAGGAGACGGCAGCCAAAGTATCTAAATAAAGAATATTTTAATTAATAGTTACCATGGTTTTCGTAACTGAAATGAACCTCAAATAATAGACAGACAAACACAGGGCTATACAGACAGGATCAGCACCAGACGGAAGGAATGACAGACTACTTATACACAAGGGAATGACGAGACAACACACACCTGGGGTAATGGTAATTGGGTACACCTGGGGGGAAAACAATAGGGACTACACACCATGACAAAGGACTACATCTAGACATGACACATCACACTAGGAACGCCTGATCAGGGCACATGACACACATAACAGCATCTAAAGCGATACTTCTTACTATACTAAGTGGAGATACTAAGTTGCGTCTAGTCAGAGTCCTCTCTGGCTATTTGCATTGTCTTTCAACTCCACATCGTCCTCAGATGGTTTGAGTGAGTGTTTAAACACTGTTTTGTAATTCAATTTAGAGTTAACTCAGTCTGCCTCTCCTGTAACACAAAAAACATGTTAATTTCCCACTCCTCTAAGACCATCTGAGTGGGTTCTCCTTGATTGTCTGTGAGCTTAACAAAAATATCAGCTAGTTCTCATCCATCCCATCCTAGGATGTAATGATAGTGTTATCATTTATCAATCATATCGCATATGTACACAAGCACCATAAGAATGTGGAACCACACATTTTGAATCATGTTTAAAAATTTCTTACAATGGAAAGGGCTAGTTATCTTTCATTGGTTCTTTAGATAAACACATTAACTCAAGTGAATATAACCTACTTGTTAACCTAAACATCTTACTTTTAAACATAATCTATGTTGTTTGTGCCCAAGTTTTCGACATTAAAAGCTTATAAAGTCTAATCTAACGCTGTTTATGTGGACTACAATTCCTGTACTGCCATATACCGGAAACCGGAAGTGTTTGTTTAGCTCCCCGTATTGGTCAGTATGACCGGTACGCCCACAGATGCATTATAATTCTGAAACAGACATTGCAATTAGCTTCATGTGACTTATAACGTGTACAGTAATGAAAAAAAAACAATCACTCAAGCGATATGGGATAGCTGTAATTTACTGCAATGAGAAGATAGTTATGTCATGCAGTTACATTAGGATTTCATACTTACCGGAAAAAGCTGGCGTGTTCAAGTTGGATCCTCAGTTCAGTTCAGTTATTGAATAACCATATTAACTTACCCCCTTTTGTGCCCATGTGTATCTTTAATCGAATAGTGGTTCCTGAGGCTGTAGCACGTTACGTGTCGTCAATGCAATGCTCGGCTCGTTTCTCTTGGTTGTCTGGGACAATGCGTTCCTGGAAACACTCTTCTGCATCTCGCCACAGCAACTCAACACTTTCCAATAGCAGCGCGCACATACATATACAAATAAAACATATACTACACGTGGATTTCATATACCCTCGCCCTCGGGCATATTAAACTTTACGTTCGCCTATGGATAGGCTCACAACAAAACCATAACTCCACGGCACGCATAGCGTGACGTCATCGCTCCAAGCGACGTTCGTGCGTTCTCATTCGCCTCGGAAATAACGCTTTGCAATCCTGCAGTACTAGTTCCGCGAGCTCTCAATAGCCTGGAATTTACCTAAACCCAGCGTTTTGTTACCGAATGAACGCGCCTGTGCATATGTGAAAACGTAAACAAACTGAAACAATAAAACTATACTTCCCAAATGGTCATTCCCGTGGGCCGGTTTTGTTGGTTCCGGAAATTACTATCCTAGTTTGTCGCGTGAATTGCACCTCAATGTTATTCTCTGTATAACGGTACTCGTCTCTCAATGCTCGGCGCGATATCAGTCGGCATATTGTGCGCATACAAACGAGACTTTAAACAGACAAACAAACATTAATACATATAAGTTAACGTGTGTGTATATCTGACTGTATTGGATCGCTGTTCGTTTAGTCGACCAGCATCTGCTGCGACAAGGCATTTATCCCTTGACATAACTATACATCGTTACTAAAGTCATAACGACCGAATCCTGAACTTCGAAATTTAATAGCGATATATTAGATTATATATACCTTTTAATCATACTCTCGGTCCCTTCAACCCGCGACTAATGTCCCGTTAAATGTACATTCACGTACTGCAGAGGCATCGCCGGTCATCTTCCCGCTATCTGTATAATCAATTGGTTAATTCAATCCGAATACATCGTTTTCAGGAATGGAAGAGGTTGTGAGCTTAGTTTGAGGTTGAAACTATGAATATTATGACGCTACTCTGGTAATTAATAGGTTCCAACAGAGTAGCGTTTTCCAAGGATATCACATCATAATAAGCTCACGTATCTTCTTTTGTTGCCTATATTTTTAGTCTGCATCAGCTTAGACTTGGGTTAGCAATCCAACAACCTGTATTGTGTGCCTTAGCTTTTGGTCGGCTCCAACTCGACCAGGAATAGCACTTCAACCTTTGTGCCTAAACTTTCGGGAATAGCACATATAACCCATCCTCTCAGAACCGCCTGATAAGGACCCAGGTGCACGCGCGCCCTGGTAACGATTCTCAATACAGATCAGATATATTAATGCACATTATTCTTACTCAGCCATGATCTCAATATTTGACAACATTCTGTAATGTTCACCTGGCACAGAGAAAAGCGGGAAGGTTTTAATTCCTTGCCATACATTTTTGGTCGACCATCTATTATACTCACTTTTCTCTGTATAGCTGAAACAATACAGCACGCCGGTAGGACGCAAGAGTCCGTCACAAGTTCGTAGACGCCAATTGTGGGATATTTGTGGATATCCTGATGAAGAATGTTCTCAGTCAACCGAGGTTTGGATAATAACAAGGTTTATTAACCAAACAGATAGAATACATAAAGAGAATGGCTGAGGGCTTCCCCCAGGTGATCAGCTGAAATGACCCAGGTAAAAGACCCCGATAGATCTCGGGAGGAGACCTATATAGGTAACAAGGGGGGGGGGTGTGTGGTCCCATTTGATAGGTCAGATGGGGGGGGGGGGGGGGTACAGGTTTGGGGAGAGGGGAGGGGGATGTCTTATTCCACAGATAGGGGGGGGGGGCACAGGTAAGGGGATATAGGGGAGGGGAATATATTTACATGAGAACATCTCCTCCCGAGATCTATCGGGGTCTTTTACCTGGGTCATTTCAGCTGATCACCTGGGGGAAGCCCTCAGCCATTCTCTTTATGTATTCTATCTGTTTGGTTAATAAACCTTGTTATTATCCAAACCTCGGTTGACTGAGAACTTTCTTCATCAGGATATCCACAAATATCCCACACAGCCAATCAGAATCGAGAAATTTGCATGCCGTTGTATAATTACGGAGAATCAGACCAAGTGGGAGGAGGTAGATGATGAAGAGGATAGGGCCAAGGACAGAGCCCTGGGGAACACCAGAGGAGAGGGGGGATGGATGGGATGTGAATGATTTTAACTGAATGAACTGAGTACAACCAGAGAGATATGAGTGGAACCAGTCTAGGGATGTGTGGGAGATTCCAATGGAGGCTAGTCGGTTAAGGAGGGTGGAGTGAGATATGGTGTCAAATGTGGCGCTTAGATCGAGGAGGATGAGGATGGATAATAGTCCGGAGTCAGCTGCCATCAGGAGGTCATTTGTGATTTTGATGGGTCTGTTCAAGTGGTCAACAAGTGCTTGTACTGACCAGCTCCCAGTAGGGTGGGAATCACCAGAGGCCCCGCGATATGATATTATCACAATACTTAAGTCACGATGCGATAATGTTGCAATTTTGTGATATTATTGCAACATATTGTGATTTTATTACCTTTTTTCAACAGTAAATTATGTCCCCAACGGAAGACTTAGTCAACATCTGCAACAAGCAATCTGTTTTATCTAATAAGATAATGCTTTAAGTCTGTTCATCTCATTTCAATAATTTTTATTGCAGCAAAATGGAATTGTCAAGCAAATCTTTTTATAATTTTTTTTTAAAGATCGATACTTGCCGTCCGAGTATCGATACAATATCGCCACGTAAAATATCGCAATACTATGCTGTACAGATTTCTTCCCCCACCGCATAGCTCCCAGGTGTTAGTTAGTAGTTAGTATGTTAGTATGTGTGTGTGTGTGTGTAGTCGACTGCCAACCTCTTGTCTGATATATATATATATATATTGTCTAATATATATATATATATATATATATATATATATATATATATATATATATATATATATATATATATATATATATATATATATATATATTATCATTCTTTCCAAAAGCAAAGAGGCCTAGAAGCGCGGCTAACGTGAATGGTGTGCATACCAGCGAGGCTGCCTAAGAAAACGGACACAGGCACTGAAAGAGGATTTCACCCATCTAATGAACACTTTAATCATATAATAAGAAGTAATAGTCTGCCTGTACTTATATTTATAATAAAATTATAACATCAGGTCATCAACAACAGTTTGTCTGTTCTCACTTATTTACTTACTCTACTCCTCAAAATACCAAACAGGAAGTGGGACAGATGTGGATGAGCTCTTCCCCGAAACAACCCCCAAGAGGGGGCACTCAACTCCATCTCACAACTTCAGTGTCAATAACAGAACATGAATAAAATAGCTTACATGTTATTATTATAATAATAATAATAATAATAATAATAATAATAATAATAATAATAATAATAATAATAAATGGGCCTTATATAGTGCTTTTCTAGAACTCAAAGTTGCTTTACACTAAAAGGTGGTGGTTGTGAGACAAACAACAGACAAACACAAACATACAAGGGTGGAGGGAGGGGGCTAAGAGAAGAGGGGGGGGGGCTAAGAGAAGGCAGTGGAGAAGAGATGGTGAACATAATGAAAAATTTGCAAACATAATGCCTTGCTGAATGCACCTGTTCTGTTAAAAATAGAAGGCTCTCTTTCTCGTTCATGGATCACACAAGGCTGATGCCAGAAGACCCCTTTGGTCCATGAGGAACTACTTCAGGTCAGCAGCGTATGGTCAGAGAGAGAGAGGGGCTAGAGGTAATTTCCTGGCTAATCTCTTTCGTCCACTCAAGCTTGGAAGTGGACTGTCGCACATCAGGTGTGAGGGTCCCACTTGAGGGAGAGAAATCGTTCGTTTTTGAATCCCCTATTTTTATACTGCAATTAAATGATGAATAGAGCATAGTCCAATGTAATGGGAAGGTTCCTTAGCTCTATTAATCACTTTTAATTTACTTTAATTAATCACTTATACGAGACAGGTGGTAATTCAACATAGTGAAGAATTGTGGTGATTCGTCTGTGATTATAATACGAATTAATGTTGATGGGAGCAAAACAGTCACTCTCTGCATGGCAGAGAAGAGGTGTGACCCCTCTCTCCAGAAAGTGTAACTAGGTCAAGACAGAGAGCAGGTTGCTAGGCGACCCGGTGCCTAGCAGTCATAACAGCATTCCTGAGATAAGGATGGAGCAGGAGGATGTGGGGGGGGGGGGGTGATTCATCTCCAGTTGAGGAATAACGGAACGAGAGAGAGAGAGTGAATTATGAGGAGCTGATCAATTGGACTTTTATTAACGGACTTCATCAAATTAACTTTAAATCACCGGACCTTATCACAAGCTGCTGCGTATGTCAAGGAAGACCACATTATTCCTGTGAAACTACCCTGTCTGGTTGAATAAATGTTCTCCTTGATGACTGTCAACTGAATCGTGTGAGGTGTTCATTCTGCCTGGGGATTATCAGATGTTTCCGTGAGCACACCAGAGGGATCATTAAAAAAGTACACAACGCAGGACACTATCGTATAGCCATCACTCACTGGGATTATCGGAACATCTAACAAACTTGGTTTGCCGTGAGCCGGATGTTGCTGCGTGGGAGGAAGCCAGAATTCTAAACGTAAGCTGATTTATGGGCTTAATCTCACATGCCAACACAAAGATAAGCATTGTGAACAAGCACACGTAAAATAAATAACCCATTGTGATCATAAGACTTGATGAATGTTGAAGTTTGTGAAGACAGAGGTTTTCCTTGTTATTTTTGGTTGAGTTTAACGAGACGGGAGGCGACGTAGACAGCCCCGTGTGTAGTATAGAGCGACGTGACAGCTCCAGGGCGACGGAGACAGCCCCGTAGGGTATAGAGCGACGTGACAGCTCCAGGGCGACGGAGACAGCCCCGTAGGGAATAGAGCGACGTAACAGCTCCAGGGCGACGGAGACAGCCCCGTATGGTATAGAGCGACGGACAGCTCTGGTGTATGTTATAACTGTGTAAAGAAACTCCGAGATAGTAAGAGTTTCTAATAAGTCATCGGTAACCGAGGCACCGTGACTTGTGAGTTTTAGTTTAGAGTCGGGCACCGCAACGAGTACGAGAGAAGAGGAAATATATAAATAATATATATATATGCTGGTCGGGGCCAGGGTATACAGGCGGTTTTTGCTGGTGCAGTGTGGTTTTTGGAAGAATATTTTATTTCCCACTCTAGACATAGACTTGGATCGCACTTTTAATAATAATAATAATAAATAATAAATCAAATTTATATAGCGCCTTTCATAGAACCCAAGGTCGCTTTACAATCAGGACAAAAAATAGGGCAAGGAAAGTAAGGGGGAAGAGGGGATGAGGGAAAGTCATGCAGAACCAAAAAAAGAGAACTATGCGAGAGATTTTGGGCCAGGTGCGACGCCATATGGTCGAGATTGCACGTCTTGAATCAGAGTGGTTTTTGAAGGTTCGTGCCCTGGACGACATCAGGCAAACGCAGGCTGGAAATCTGCTGAGATTACAGCAGGAGTTTGAGAGACAGGCGGAAACCATTCGTCACCACAATAATGGGGCTGGGAGGACAGGCGTGCCTCCCCAGACGGTAGAGCCGGGTGAAGGAGGGGCACGGGGTGGATCTCCGACTCCCTCCAGTGGTGAAAGAGAGAGAGACAGGATCTGACCAGGGTTATCACCACTGCACTGGGAGGGGAGGGGCAGGACCTCGACGCAGGTTGGGATGCGGTCAGGGATGATATTCCAGAAGCTAATATCGGGGAAAAACAGTGCCCAGGGTCGACTCAAACGTTTGTGGCAGCCGTGGCACCTCGGCTGCGAAACGGCTTAATTATGTCCACTCCCACCTGGGGGCGGGCAGGCGATGGAGCCATAGTGGATGCGCTGAGTAGGTTAGACAGAGATCTGCAGATCATGAAGGAGGCCGCAGAGCCAAAGGTTCGAGTGTTGACCGGAAAGCCGGACGCCGCCACCTATCCTGATGATTGGCCGGGGGGTGGGAGGGCGGGCCCAGAGGGGTTCCGCGGGGAGTGGGGGTCGGGCTACAGCTGTGGGAGGATATAGCACGCAAGTGTGACGTAGGCGGCCGCCGCCCCAGACCACGAGTACAACCCGCGCCTCCGAAGAGACCCGCAACAGCCAGGGCACAGCCAGCAGGGGCCACGTCCCTCCCTCTGGGAACCGGGCTGACCCTCCGGGACTTACAGGATTGTCAGAGGTTGACGTCCCTCCCCCTGGCGGATCGAGACGTGTTGCTGGAGGCTAAATGGGAGGGGCCGTATCAGTTTCTGTTGATCACCGGGAGTGCGGTGAAGGTGGCGGGGAGGCCCAATTGGATCCATGCGAGTCATTGTAAGCTAGTCGACACACTGACCATCGACATGTAGCTTTAGGATATGGGAGGGGCGGAGTCAGGGGGTTTTGTCCCCCCTTTTTTTTCAACACCTCAATATAGGGCGTGGTTAGGAGAAGACACGGTCACCAGAAAGAACTGGCGCGCGCTGGGGGTCAACCGTGGGACGAAGACAGAGTTGCGCGGAGTGGGTATCGGGAGCTGCAGCGTGTCACGCCGGAAAGGACGGGGGTGACCCCGAGGTAGGACAGGTAAAGGTGTTGAGAAAAAGGAGGGGGAGGGGGGAAGAGTGGGGAGTGTAGAATGATGGTGTGTTTGGTGTGATTATTTTGATGGTGTGTTTGGTGTGATTATAAAAAAAAAAAAAAGATGGAATGTTTAAGTTTAAAATGAGATGATTAGTTAAGAAACCTATATAAGATCAATGTGACAATCAGACGGTCTCGGAGAGAGACGGGGGGGGGGTACAGAGTGGGAATTCCCGGTTTTCCCCATCGGAAAGAGACTCCCTGTTCCTCCATTCTGTGTCCACAGGACCATTGAAGAAGACGAGTCCAGGCAGACCTACGGACCGTGGACGGGCTGGGCCGAGACCATTGGAGGAGACGAGTCCAGGCAGACCTACGGACTGTGGACGGGCTGGGCCGAGTGACAAACGGGAAGGACGGCGGCGACCGGGGGGGGGGGGGGGGCACGATCCAGAGACAATCCAGGGATCATCCGGAGACAAGTACCAGGGATCGAATGGGAAGATAACCGGAGTCGACGACCATGTGGAATGTTGTGTGTGTTGATTGATTGCAAAACTCAGGAGTATGTCACAGTAAACCCTTTAGTGACAATCAAGGTCCATACCGTGAGAGTGAAGCAGTCATGCTCTAGAGTGAGGAGGCTCAGAAATCAGTATTACCCACACGAGGTGGTTCGGAGTACCGGGTATTTCGATAACTATTGTACCATCAAAATAGTGTGCTGTTGTGTGGGGGGGATAGATACGTGGAGTAATTATACATTCACAGGAGGGGTACATAGAGCTATCAGGTCTAACAACTACAACGGGGTACAGGACAGGGTTTCCATTTAGAGAGGTGGGGTCATTGATTAACCCGGTGTGATTTGGTAAAATAATTTATCCTGTATAATCAAGTGAACATATGTTCTGTCAAATCAAAAGGAGGGACTGAAGAATTGTGGTGATTCGTCTGTGATTATAATACGAATTAATGTTGATGGGAGCAAAACAGTCACTCTCTGCATGGCAGAGAAGAGGTGTGACCCCTCTCTCCAGAAAGTGTAACTAGGTCAAGACAGAGAGCAGGTTGCTAGGCGACCCGGTGCCTAGCAGTCATAACAGCATTCCTGAGATAAGGATGGAGCAGGAGGATGTGGGGGGGGGGGGTGATTCATCTCCAGTTGAGGAATAACGGAACGAGAGAGAGAGAGTGAATTATGAGGAGCTGATCAATTGGACTTTTATTAACGGACTTCATCAAATGAACTTTAAATCACCGGACCTTATCACAAGCTGCTGCGTATGTCAAGGAAGACCACATTATTCCTGTGAAACTACCCTGTCTGGTTGAATAAATGTTCTCCTTGATGACTGTCAACTGAATCGTGTGAGGTGTTCATTCTGCCTGGGGATTATCAGATGTTTCCGTGAGCACACCAGAGGGATCATTAAAAAAGTACACAACGCAGGACACTATCGTATAGCCATCACTCACTGGGATTATCGGAACATCTAACAATAGTGATAATAATCATTCATATAATAACATTTAGAACCAATAATAACTATGGTCACTGCAATGGAGATTACAGACACAAATAAATCAAGCAATTTCAATAAAAGCAATACAGGAAACATACAATAAAACTTGAATTCATAAAAGATTCCAGTCCTTTCTAATCCTCCTACTTTTTATGGCTGGGCCAGATGATATGATCCTTATCTTTAGACAGATGACACCAGTTTCAGTTACAGTAACTGGATTGATGAGGTACAGTATGATGGAACATTGCAAAGAGAAAGCAAAACTGTTTTAACACAGGTTTATAATTGTTCACCTTCTTGGAACTCTGCTCATTTGGAACACGTATCCCCAAAGGTAAGTAAAGAAATACCTCTTAAATATTTCTCTGTAGTGTTTTAGTTTTGTTTTAGAAAAACACACTTTGAGCTTGAGTAACATTTGATATGTCATGGTGAGGGACACTAGATTAGCGTTGTTAAAGGGCTTCAGTATTTTATAGAATATATATTTATATATTTTCACAGATACCTGGCAAATAGCAATGTATATAATGGGTGGTAGGACCAGCTCTCCTACTCCACCCTCAAGTACAACCATACTCCATGTCCTTTTTAAACAGCATCTGAAAACACATCTTTTTAACTTGGCTTTTAACTGTATTTAGTATATTCCTTTTGTTTTAATCATTTTATTTAACTCTCTTTTATTTTTTCTACTTATTTTATTGCTTGTGATATCAAATTTCAGAGTCATGCATTTTATTATAAATTTTTACATAAAAGAAATGTGTGTTGTCAAAGCACTCTGGGCTGCTTTCTATTGCATGAAGGGTGCTTTGTAAATAAAGTTTATTATTATTATGTCTGTATAGGAACATGCCTTCAACAACATACACCATGTACCACGGTACAACAATGGAGAATGCTCGAGTGATCGAAGAACATGGTGAGAGAAAATGGTGTTTTTTTCAATGTATATTTGGTTATAAACTGATATAAAGAGACGCTTTAAGAGGGTAATATCATTATCATCACAGGATTATATTGACGGTGGAGAAGAAGCAGTTTCACAGGCACAGGCCGCGTTAGGGGGGGTGTTTATTTTGAATTCCGATCGAAGACACAACAAGATAACGTGGACACAGAGGCAGCGCAATGGAGGTTTTGACAGAGAGAAACGTTTTGAAATGTGTGTAAAGGTTAAACGCGGTTGTCATGACAGCGCGTCGCATGACAACCAGGAGAGGGGCGGGGGGCCGTCGTTGCTACGACGAAGATCTATAAGTCGAACAGTGTTTCCGGGTGTGAGGCAGACCAAAGAAACGAATCCCACAGGAGGGAGTAGACCAAGAGACTCTCTCCTCTCATAGAGAGGGGGGGGGGAGGAAGGATGCCACATCATCAGCTTCGGCTAACGCGAGGAGGGTTAGGCTAAAGACCAGGCCTGACCACTTTTGGACTGAATAGCGAAAGGACAATAGACTGAACACACCGAAAGATCATTAGAATAGATCTTTCAAGGACAATACAATCTGTTAACATCTGAGCTGAGGTTTCTGTTTATAGAAATAAACAACTCTTCTCCTTGTAATGTATTTCACGTTGTCAAAGTGTCGAATTCTTACGGAGGTGGATAATTATTATGGTTTGCGGATCGTACTAACGGGGAGAGATAAGGATCTTATCAGCCAGTATAGGAGACGTCAGGACCATTAAAATTACACAACGCAGAGGAATTGGATGGAGAGAGGGTAACACAAGAAGACGTGATACTGGCCAGATTGATCAGGATCTAACAGTTGGTGCTGTGACCCGGATTTGCAAGAGATAAAAACAACGGGAACAGTTGGTTGCCGATGACAGCCGGATTTGCAAGAGATAAAAACAACGGAAAAAGACGAACAGATAGTGCATCCGTAAACGTAAACATATTTAGTTTGACACAAAGAGAATGCCAGCTGTAATAGTGTGTTTGAATAACAGCAGAGCGGCACGGTTTTTGTTTTGGAAATCGAGAGTCTTATCTACAGAGCACAGAAGCCACTGTGTAGGAGATGGGAAGGGAGGCAAAGGGGAGATGTTCATTCAATTAAAGGGGCAACATCGTATTTAGTTGATTACTGTTCAAGACACAGAAAGCGGGAAGCGGGACTGTGACGTGAAGGGAGCAGTGAACAAACGTTACGGGTGTGGTCGGTAGCGAGAGAATGTTTGAGGCATTAAAGGGACAGTGGGGGAAAAAAAGGCACAGAGACAAGATGGCCGCAAAGGGCCACGAGGAGGATGGGCGAGATAAGATGAGAGGAAATGTCAACAAAATTGAGCAGACAAGATGGCCGTGAGCCACGAGGAGATAACAACAGATAAGAACCAGGAAGTGACACGTCAACGAAAACACCATAGAGGAGGAGTAGGTCGCCACCTAGTGGCGGAGGGGGGGGTAGTGCTGGGGAGTTTTCCATTACCCATAGGGGAATATTCAGATATAGGTCTCTATGACCATCTAGTGGCGGGGTGGGGGAGTGACTCCAGATTGAGTACAAAAAAGGGTGCTATTTTTATAGTAATGCTAGTGTTTCCAGTTAGGAGAGTTTAATTTAATTAAGGAGTTTAATTTTTTCAAATTACCAACTGATTGTGTGTATACACGGTGGTGTATGTGAGAACTTAGTAAAGGAACTCAAAGTGTAGAATAGAGCAACGGACCGCTCCAGAGCAACGGACTGCTCCATGTAGAATAGAGCAACGGACCGCTCCAGAGCAACGGACTGCTCCGTGTTTAGGATAGATCGACGGTACAGCTCCAGGGTGACGTAGACCAGTGCTTCCCAATCCTCTCCTCGAAGCACCCCAGCCGTTCCATGTATTTGTTAAATTCCACCACCAGCACACCTGATTCAACTTAACTAGCCCTTTATTAGTTGAATCAGGTGTGCTGGTGGTGGAATTTAACAAATACATGGAACGGCTGGGGTGCTTCGAGGAGAGGATTGGGAACCACTGACGTAGACAGCCCTGTGTGGTATAGAGCGACGGGACAGCTCCAGGACGACGTAGACAGCCCGTGTGTAGTATAGAGCGACGGGACAGCTCCAGGGCGACGGAAACAGCCCCGTATGGTATAGAGCAACGTACAGCTCCAGGGCGACGGAGACAGCCCCGTTTAGGGTAGAGCAACGGACAGCTCTGTTGTATGTTAGATAATAGTACGAGTACGTGTATGTGAGTTAGGGGCAGGGAACCAACCTGCTCTGTTGTATGTTAGAGCGATGCTCTGTTGTATGTTATTATCATAATAATAATATCGATATACGGGTTAATTAAATAGTTTAATTATTGAATGGGTTAAATAAGAATTGCACAGAGAGATGAGATGCGGTTTAATTAAATAAGTTTAATTATGAAATAAGAGGGAGTTCGATCTCCAGTGGGGCCTTCTCACACCTAATAAATAGGCAGAGTCTTGAAGACACGTCACCAGAAGAACTGGCGCTCGCTGGGGGTCAAACTGGGATGAAGGTGAGAGCGCGGAGTGGGTATCGTTTAGCTGCTGGTGTCATGCCGGAAGACAACAAACAGGGAACAGCCCTGTAGGATAGATATGGGTGTTGAGAAGGTGGGGGACTAATAGAGAACAAATAGCGCCATGGGCTGTAGGACACTCACACCGTCCAACAGTCTGAAAGGGCGTGGCCATGGCAGGGGCTTGCAGAGGAAAAATATATAGAGAACTGGAGATAACTCCATGGAACGAGCTGCAGGCCCAAAGCCACGGTAGACTAATAGAAAACAAGGGAAGTCGAATGTACAGACGACTGCTGGTGTTGTGTTTCTGCTTTCAGCGGGGGGAGAGGGCCGACGGCGGTGGAGATGAGCCTCAACCAAGATGACCGACGGGGCGGAGACGGTCGACGGGGCGGAGTCCAGCGGTCGCAGGCGGTGTTGCCCAGGGGAGAACGAGGCGGACATCGGAGGGGTTTTCAAGCGGAGACGAGGGCTTTCCTGCGGAGACGCTGTTTAGAGAGCGTTTTGAAACAACAGAGTACGGGCGGTGAATCATGGACAAAACAGGGACTTCCTTTCAGAGTCAATCAGGAGATCGAGAGACGAGACAACAGCGAGAAGTCCTGTGTTCATTGATTAGGAGTATGAGATATAAATGGAGGATTCATATATAAGATATATGTATAGAAGGATATATATATATAGAAGGTAGATAAGAGGGAAAACAGTAAAACAACAGGATATAATTATTGGGAGCAGACAGGGGGGCTCTAATTGTTGAGTCGTTGGATGTTGTTGGTTTTGGTGGTCTGTTTCGGCGCAAACAGATATCAGGCAGCAAGATCACTGGGTTGACCGTGGGCCGTCTTCATTTCTTGTGCACAAGAGATGAGGTTGGTTTGCTTCAACCACAGTCTATTTTTGGCATAATTAATAAAAAAAACAAATAATGATTTATGATTCTGAAGGGGTGATAAGAATCAAGGGGGGATTGAGAGAAAATGGTGGTTTTTTCAATGTATATTTGGTTATAAACTGATATAAAGAGACGCTTTAAGAGGGTAATATCATTATCATCACGGGATGATATTGACGGTGGAGAAGAAGCGGTTTCACAGGCACAGGCCGCGTTAGGGGGATGTTTGTTTTGAATTCCGATCGAAGACACAACAAGATAACGTGGACACAGAGGCAGCGCAATGGAGGTTTTGACAGAGAGAAACGTTTTGAAATGTGTGTAAAGGTTAAACGCGGTTGTCATGACAGCGCGTCGCATGACAACCAGGAGAGGGGCGGGGGGCCGTCGTTGCTACGACGAAGATCTATAAGTCGAACAGTGTTTCCGGGTGTGAGGCAGACCAAAGAAACGAATCCCACAGGAGGGAGTAGACCAAGAGACTCTCTCCTCTCATAGAGAGGGGGGGGGGAGGAAGGATGCCACATCATCAGCTTCGGCTAACGCGAGGAGGGTTAGGCTAAAGACCAGGCCTGACCACTTTTGGACTGAATAGCGAAAGGACAATAGACTGAACACACCGAAAGATCATTAGAATAGATCTTTCAAGGACAATACAATCTGTTAACATCTGAGCTGAGGTTTCTGTTTATAGAAATAAACAACTCTTCTCCTTGTAATGTATTTCACGTTGTCAAAGTGTCGAATTCTTACGGAGGTGGATAATTATTATGGTTTGCGGATCGTACTAACGGGGAGAGATAAGGATCTTATCAGCCAGTATAGGAGACGTCAGGACCATTAAAATTACACAACGCAGAGGAATTGGATGGAGAGAGGATAACACAAGAAGACGTGATACTGGCCAGATTGATCAGGATCTAACAATGGATTTGAGCGGTCGGCAGGTGGCATGTTGGGCCCTGGCGTCTATCTCAGCAGGAGTTTCGACAAAGCCAGCAGGTACCCTTTATCCTTGTCTCCTGGCGAGAGCAGGGCCGTGCTCAAGCTGCGTGTGGGCAAGGTGAAGAAAATTAACCGCCAAGGCCACCCGCTTCAGAAAACATGGATGGACAACGGGTATGACTCTGCGTGGGTGCCACCCAACTGTGGGATGGTGCCCAGTGGGCTGGAGGAGGACTGTATCTGGGACCCGGACAGGATAGAGGTTGGCGCTGCTACGTCCGGCTGCCTTTCTGTTCGCTCCGTCGAGACTGTGCTTACTTTTGTTAATATTTATAGTTTTAAGAGTTTTGTCTGTACCAACAGTAGGTGCATTTAATGTGTATGACCGTCAGTCACTTATAGACATCGGATTACGGGAAACTTACCGATTGGATTACTCCCTGGACCAGCTTTCCGAACCGCAACAATGGCCTGTTGAGATTCTCCGGAGAATGGGACCAGAGCCTTTGTTCCTTGATCCCAGGAACAAACGAACCAGACGGCGTGGGAAGAGAGCTGGGATCCGTAACAGGCTGAGATACAGACGCCACCGAACGCCATTGCCCAGTATATTGCTAGCCAATGTACAATCAATTGACAATAAACTGGATGATATCCGAGCAAGGATTCAATACCAAAGAGACGTTAGGGACTGCAACGTTCTCTGCTTCACCGAAACGTGGCTCACGCCGGAGGTTCCAGATCACGCGATTCAACCAGCGGATCATTTCTTTATCCATAGGAAGGATCGGACACAATCAGAGTCCGGTAAACAACGTGGTGGAGGTATTGCCTTCATGTTTAACAAAAATTGGAGTGATCCAACGAATGTGAAGGAATTATCCAATCACTGCTCCCCAGAACTGGAATATATAACCATCAAGTGTCGTCCTTTCTTCCTCCCGAGGGAGTTAACGGCGATCATCCTGGTCGGAGTGTATATTCCACCGCAAGCCAACAACAACGCCGCGCTCTCCAGACTCCACGACGAGGTAAACAATATACAAGCGACGAACGTTAACGCCGCCATTTTAGTACTGGGAGATTTCAATAGCGCCAATCTGAGAAAGGTATTGCCTGATTTCTACCAGCATGTGACTTGCAACACCAGAGGCGGTAACATCCTAGATCACTGTTACACGCAATTTAAAGGTGGCTACAAGGCTCATTCTGATAGTGGCTTTGGCAAGTCAGATCACGCATCCATTTTCCTTACACCAAAGTACAGACAAAGAATTAAAAGTACTCCCGTAGTCTCGCGAGAGGTGCAGAAATGGGATGTGACGTCAGAGGATACACTAGTGTCAGTGTTTCACAACACAGACTGGATTGTATTCCGCGACACAGATAACATTAATGCCTACACGGAGACAGTGCTGGACTATGTCTGTACTAGGGTGAAAGAAACAATCCCCACTACCAAAATGAAAGTTTACCCAAATCAAAAACCCTGGGTAGACAAATCCGTCCGTGAAGCTCTGAGAGAGCGCACCAAAGCATACAATGACGGCCTAGTGGCAGGCAACATGAACGACCACAAGGTGGCGCAACACAACGTAAGGAGGACAGTGACAGAGGCCAAACGACGCTACAGGGATAAAATTGAACTCCAGTTTGAACAAGCTGACTCTAGAGCTATGTGGCAGGGGCTCAAAACGATGACAGACTACAAAGGCGCCTCCCTCAAACTGAACAGTGACATCTCCTTAGCAAACGACCTCAATACCTTCTATGCGAGGTTTGATGCTGGTAATAACAACACCAGCTCACAAGCCCCGGCAATGGGGGGGGGGGGGTCGGCTGCTGATGGAGGCGCAGTGTTCAGGGTAACAGAGCATGAGGTGAGGCGGACCTTTAAAAAAGTGAATATCAGGAAGGCAGCAGGTCCGGACGGCATCCCCGGCCGCGTCCTAAAAGTCTGTGCCGACCAACTGGCCCCAGTATTCACTGACATATTTAACCTGTCCTTAGAACAGGCTGTCATCCCCACCTGCCTGAAGAAGTCCACTATTATCCCTGTACCCAAAAAATCCAAGCCTGCTTGCCTCAACGACTACCGCCCTGTAGCTCTCACCTCCATAGCCATGAAGTGCTTTGAGAAGCTAGTAAAGGGCTACATCTGCTCCTCCCTCCCCATCAACATGGACCCCCTGCAATTTGCATACCGCCCCAACAGGTCCACGGAGGACGCCATATCCCATGTGCTGCACACAGCAGCATCACACCTGGACAAGAGGCAGGGGAACTATGTGAGAATGCTATTCATCGACTACAGCTCGGCATTCAATACCATAGTCCCCTCCATACTCATAGCCAAGCTCAGGGACCTGGGCTTGGGCTATGACCTCTGCCAGTGGGTCTTGGACTTCCTGACTGGCAGACCCCAGGTGGTGAGAGCAGGCAACTGCACCTCCTCATCCATCACCCTCAACATAGGGGCCCCCCAGGGCTGTGTTCTGAGTCCCCTCCTCTACTCCCTGTACACACACGACTGTGTGGCTCAGCGGAGTAGCAATACAATCGTCAAATTTGCTGACGACACAGTGGTGGTGGGCCTGATCTCTGCCAACGACGAGAGGGCCTACCTGGAAGAGGTCAAGGTCCTGGCGGGATGGTGCCAGGAAAACAGCCTCTCCCTGAACGTCAGCAAAACAAAGGAGATGATTGTGGACTTCAGGAGGTCGGGGGTCAAGGACTACAGCCCCCTCAGCATCGACGGGGCACCGGTTGAGAGAGTCAACAGCTTCAAGTACCTCGGAGCCCACATATCCGAGGACTTGAAATGGACCATACACATTAACAGTGTGGTGAAGAAGGCACGACAACGCCTCTACTTCCTCAGGCGCCTAAGGAAGTTCCAAGTCAGCCAGAAGATCCTTAAGAACTTCTACTCATGTACAATAGAGAGCATCTTGACCGGCAACATCACCTCCTGGTTTGGGAATAGCACTGCAAAAGACCAAAGCAGACTACAAAGAGTGACACGTTCAGCCGAACGCACAATCGGAGGGGGGCTCCCCACCCTCCAGAACATTTACTACAAGCGTTGCAAGGGGAAGGCTAAGAGAATTATTAAGGACTCGAGCCACCCGAACAACTGCCTCTTTGAACTGCTGCCGTCAGGCAAGCGATACAGGAGTCTCAAGGCGAGCACAGAAAGACTCAGAAGTAGCTTCTATCCCCAGGCCATCAGGCTGCTAAACGAACAATGAATGAACACTACACAACAACAACCACCAAACACACATAGCACACACATCCACACGCACACACTCACTTTAAACAAACACACTGTAGCACCCACTACACACACTTTATAGCACACACCCACTTTAAACAAACACACTGTAGCACCCACTCCCCACACTTTATATTTATGGATGAAGGATTGCACTACAACTCGTACACCTTACTGTAAATTGTACCTAAAATTGTACCTCATCCCATTTCTGCTTTGCACTAGATAGTACTGTACATTAGTACACTGCATAGTTGTGTATTGTATATTATATGGTAACTCAGAACATTGTACATATGTCTATACCGAACAACTGTGACCTCATTTTCTTCTTCTAAATTCATGCTATATTATGTTATTATGTTATTTGATACTATCTTGTCTAGCACAGTCTCTGGAGCGTAACAGTAAGAAGCATTTTGTATGAAAGTATTCTGTACTTCTGTATGACAACTATTAAAGAACTTGAACTTGAGGTTCTGGAGATTATGGAGAACTGAATAGCATATTATGATTTGCATTGATTTTACTATTGAAGAGAAGGAATGACAAATACACCTCTTACAGGTCTACTGAAAATGTATAGATCTGTACTGAGAAGTGATAATGAAAAAGTTACCTTCAATTCTCAATTATTACAGTAGTAAGGGAAGCCTATAGTATCTGGTCTCTGCGTTCATTTTCACATTGTTATTCTCAGGACTTTATTGTTATATGTTTTAGAGATTTCTATATGCTTATCTCACAAAAGCTTTCTCTATGTATCAATTTATACATTTAGCTGCTGAATAAACTTTGATATCATGCATAATGAAGTTGCATTGTCTTAAGTTCTGAGTTAAAGTAACCTAGATATATATTCATGATGGAGATGTACAGTATGTAGGTATGCTGATGAGTCATCTACAAGGAAAATATGTAAGCATGTCCAAATAACACGTGGTCCTCTCCCATGTCTGAACTCATACAAAGTAAGAATCTGATACAAAATAACAAGCATAAGACGTTGATTATGAACAGATGAAGGTGGATTTAAAAAAGAAATGCATTTCTTTGCCTTTGGAAAGAATTGTTACAAATCATTTGACGGGAAATGGCTTTCTATGCTGTGAAGATGGCCCGTGAGCATGTCCTCCCTGCTCTCCTGCCATTCTTGATTGATCAGACTTGTATAAAACAAGTGAAACTCCAAGATCTTATATGTATACAGTATGTTACTGTGGCCAAATACTCATGGATGGACCAGTGGACAGTATAGGCTAGAAATAATGTTTTAGCTCTTTCCTGTAAATTCATACAGTAACCCTTCCAACCAGTGGTGCAGTGGCAAATTGACAGTAGGTCAAACGCTCCACGCGCGTGCGCGCGCATGCACAGTTTTTTTTGGCTGCTCTCGTCCTGCAGCTGGATACTATTGCCTCACAGCGCGGCCGTCAGCGCGCGGCCCAGAGAGCGCCGCTGGCTCTGCGGCTCTGCAGCTGCATGCTTCTCCGGGAGTCCGGTTGGATAATGCCATGTAAAAAGCGATTGCGCGTACTTCAGCCTCAGTGAGCGAGGTATAACGCCGTTATACCGAGTTATACCAGCACTGCAACACTGCTTCCAACCCTGACCATGGCTTTATTGTGCTTTGTACTAAAGGCAGGGAGTGTTCCAATTATGTTATACTCTGTGACTTTATTTGTACTAAATGGAGATGAGTCAGGTATAGAGGGATGTCTGCGCAGCCTGACCTGAAATACACCCGGCCGTCCAAACAGTGCAAAGTGCACTTGAGATAGTAGCAATAAACTGTATTCAATAAACTGGGTTGATGATTTATTTGGATAGTTGAAAGAGAAAGCAAAACTCAAACAGGTCTAAATGTTCACCTACTCGGCGCTCTGCTCATTTGGAACACTCCTCAAAGGTAAGTATAGAAGGTTAATCATGATTCTGCTCAATAATCTCAAAGGGTGGCAAGAGTGGATACTGACTGTTGTACTGTGGAATGGACTTGAATAACAATTTGGCTTGAGCAACATTTGATATTCATTCAATCTTTATTTCAACTCAAAAATGTATTGTGTCCAATGACGTTGACCAAATGTCATGGTAGATTACATTAGATTGGTTGTGTTAAAGGGCTTCGGTATTTTATAGAAAATATATATATTTTCACAGATACTGTACCTGACAAATAGCAACGTACATAATGGGTCTCGGGCCCAGCTACATTATGTACCATGGTGCAACATTGACAAATGCTCAGAGGATCAAAGGCCGTGGATTCACGCGCTCTACGGACGGCATGTTGGGCCCTGGCGTCTATGTCAGCAGAAGTTTTCACAAGGCCAGCAGGTACCCTTTATCCTTGTCTCCTGGCGAGAGCAGGGCCGTGCTCAAGCTGCGTGTGCGTGTGGGCAAGGTGAAGAAGATTGATTGTCAAGGCCACCCGCTTCAGAAAACATGGAAGGACAACGGGTATGACACTGCGTGGGTGCCACCCAACTGTGGGATGGTGCCCAGTGGGCTGGAGGAGGACTGTGTCTGGGACCCGGACAGGATAGAGGTTCTGGAGATTATAGAAGAAAATACAGTCTATTATTGGTTTCTATATCTAAATCAATATTTTCATAGATAGCATTGTGATTTGCGTTGCTTTTAGTACTATTGAAGAGAAGGAATGACAAATATACCTCTTACAGATCTACTGAAAATTGTCTGAATCTTACATTCTCTATGATTACACTCTCTGCATTCCTTTTCTCATTGTCAATCTCGGGACTCCGAAATATTATCATACAGATAATCCTGTTTGTGATTGGAAGATGTAGAATTGAGGGAGTGAATGGGTGAACAATATCAAATTTGATTTATTTATTTTTATGTTAGCATTTCTATATGCATACTGTATTTTCATAAAAGCCTTCTCTATGTATCAATTCACATATTTTGCTGATGAATAAACATTGAAATCATTCATAATGAAGTTTCACTATCTTAAGTTCTGCAATGTTACCTGAGTTAAAGTAACCTAGATATATATTCATAATGGAGATGTATGTAGGTATGTTGATGAGTCTTCTGCAAGGAAAAGATGTACAGCAAGAAAACCTCAAGACCCAGCTCCTTTACGCATTGATAGGGCAATGACAATGATACACATACAGTAGATCAATCAGTCAATCCTGTTTTCCAGACCATGTCACTACAAGTCTGTTGCCTGTACTGAGCTGTACTGTACTGTACCCATTCTGCAATCTGTTAATACAATTTTCAATCAATCAGCCTGCACTGTATATACCCACCACTTCCTTCACAACTGTATGTCTCTATGCCATGTCAAATAATGTCATCTATGGGTGCTATATAAATACATTTGCATTGCCTTGCCTATGACAATAGTGAGTGGCTTAACTTGTATCAGTATGCATTTAAATGAGTGCTGTCAGGTGATTAAAAAAATGTATCTAATTAATTACAGGATTTGTAATTAATTAATCTAATTAATCGCATTTTAATCGCATAACCATTGTATGCCTGATATTCTATAATCATATTTCAAATTGCATGTGTCCGGATGGCAGAATTCAGTACTGTATGATCTACAAAACCTTCTGTTTAATCATCTTCCATCTATTAATTTGCTTAGATTTTTCAGGTCTGGTCAATTTGAGCATAGTGTTATTCAAAGTCAAAGTAAAAAAAAATGTAATTGATATTCTCATTTGGTTCATTACAATTTACTCAAGCCTAGTAACAGACACAGTATTTCTGACACTGGGAATACATTCCCTGAGATTCATAGATGTTCCTAGAATCAGATACCAAGAACATGCAAATGGACCATATACAAAAAAAAGTCTGTAAATGTGTATACTACATTCTTATGGAATGAATGAGATAAAAAAATAATTATATAAAAAAATATATATATATTGTAATTAATTTTGAGTAAATTTTCATAACGCGATAATTTGCTCTGTAATTAATTAATCTAATTAACGCGATAAACTGACAGCCCTCATTTAAATTATAACATTTTAAAGCTTTGTAAAAGCATTTTTAAAAGTTATAGTTCAAAAGCTAGCCACTTAAAGTTTATTGTTATAGCGCTGCCATTGGGCCAAATGGCACCAAATTTGACACTGATAGATAGATAGACCAATATGATTAAAATAAACACAGTCCTAGGGCGGCTATGTGGCGTAGTGGGCAAGGCGCTCGCCTCGAATGCTGGAGACGCTGGGTTCGATCCCAGCGCTCCACATTGCTTTCAGTTTAGCTGGTCGTCCGTACTAATACACATTGGCCGTATTAGGGGGTGGGAAACTGATGGGTGGGGATCGGGCGTTGTGGACTGGGTTGGTGCGCCTGCGCAGTAGAATCAGGAAGTGTCAGGGGCAGCGTGAGCCTCCCACGCGTTACTCCTCGCCACTGAGAGATCGAGCTGCGCAGGTGAAAAGATGCGACTGCTGTTACCTCAAGTACCGGAGGGGACTTGTGCTATGTATGACTTAGTCCACATTGCAGCCGGCTTGTGGGAGGCAAGAAACAGCGTTCGTGACAGGGGAGGGTTGAATTGGATGATACGAAATTGGGATGGGAGAAAATATAGAAAAAATTGGAGAAAAAGTGTATATAAAAAAAAAAAAAAAACACGGTCCTTCATCATTGGTGTCCGTGGATTTATGTACTGGTGTGTGGACAATGGGTGTTTGTAGTGTCTGTATGTCAGGATGTGTGGTATAAAAAGAAAAATAAACATGGTCAGAGTCTGTGGATACGCATGGGTGAACCCGCCACGCCAGGGAGGGGGGTAAGGGGGCGATATATTGCATACAACTTACAATAAAAAATGTCAACTGTGCAATACCAATAATACATGCATACATACATTAATATTCCATTTTATAAACAATAAAACTTATGATTCTTGAGATATAGACAGACAGAGATTCCTTCCTTTATAGTCAGATACCAACCTGACAAATACTAACTGACAGAATGTGGACTTATTATTGCCAATAACATACCATACAAATGTACTTTGCGGGTTTGACGCCCAACCAGTGGTGGCCATAGGACATACTGTACATCAGGTACCACCATTGCACTTCAATGGACATAGTAGATCCAAAAACATGGATTTAAGAGGTCAACGGGTAGCATATTGGGCCCTGGGCCCCGTTCCCCGTACCTGGTTCAACTAAGTCGATCAAGATGTCATTATCCAGATTCAGTTAACCCGATGTTTGAAGCCGGGATTTTCCTGTTCCTCGAAGGTGGATTCAGTCTCGTTAACTCAAGCCAGACTTGAGACCCAGGATAAGTGCGCGTGCCCGCCTCAGCCGAGAAGGCAGCAAGTGTCGAGAGCAGAGATCCTGATTCTCTAGCGGCATTGATTGATTAATTGATTTAAAACTTTAGTAACATATTGCAGTACGGCTCAATCGCCTCGCCGACAAGTTAAATGCGTTATCTATAGGCTAATTTTAAGTCCCTCATTACCTCAATCAATCAGATTATATTTCTTTAAACTTGCCTGCTGGATTGAATAATCAAATGAGATCTTGCTAGCGAAAATAATTAGTTAAACTGTTATACAAAATAACGATACGGCTCTCTTCCCATTGATTGATGTATAGTCGATCTTTTACTTATCTCCACTGTGGTGTAACGGGTTCTTCTTTTGACTTTCACGCAGACGACCGGGGTTCGAAACCTAGTGTTCCCCTTCTTTTTGCGATGTAGGAATAATTCAATTTGGTGCACGTTGAGAGCTATATAAAGAATGACATCCTCAATGCATGTAGATTTATAATATTTTAACTTGAAACTAGGCTACTTTGGCGTATAATCATTAATATTATATTCCAAAAAATTATATTGGAAACACGGGGTTTCGAACACCGGTCGCTGGGTTGCCAGGATTGAGCACTACCGCTGAGCCACTGTGCCAGATGGGATAAATTCATTGTTTATACATTAATGAACGAGACAAGATCCACAATCCACGCATAGACACTTCAATTTTATGCTTGAATGAAACACAATCCAGGCGCTCCATTAAACATCCACAGCGGAGAATATGAAAGGAATCAGAGCCAAACGAGCGATAGGTTTCAATCATTAAAAATATCCCCGCGGGATTCACATTTGCAATGCTGCGCGTTGTTAGAATAACCACATAATGTGTACATCGCACCGAGCGAGCGCCACGGTATATATAACGTGCATTATTTAGGACAAAGTGAATTTAGTATCAGCATTTTGGGTCTATTTTACATTTCAAAAGCCCCCTCTGGAAGAATGGAGCACAAAAACGTAATTCAGAATGGTATAAAGCAGATCCTAGACTGTGGGAATAATTTCAGGAAACGCGCTGTCACTTTCTTTGCGGGGGCGTGGCTGTGCTTCATCCGGCTAACTTGAACTTAAACCCTGCTTTCGACCAGGCTCAAACTTTTGGATCTGTTGTCATGGTGATTTGGACAATCCAGGTACGGGGAGCCGGAAAGTCCGGCTTAAGTCAGACTTAACCGAAAGTTATCCGGCTAACTCAGTTATCCAGGTACGGGGAACGGGGCCCTGGTGTCTACATCACAAAGGGTTTTAAAGACCACATAACATAGAGGCAATAACTTGCTCAAAGACACATATCCGTAAAAGAAAAGAAAAATGCACATGCTTGTTAGCTATAAATTGGGCTAAGCACTTGGACATTGGATTGTATATACACTGGTTGTCAAGGTTAAGGTTAAGGACATCCATCTATACCTCCAGGCCCAAACAGGTACTTTTCCTGAAGTATTTGTTCCCAAGTCTGGCCTTTTTGATTTGGGTTTGGTGTTTGGCAAAGTAATTTTTGGCAGGCGGAGAGACGGGCCACATTCTCTGACCCCTGCTGATAGAGTGGATTGGCACAACATCAAGTCAGGTGAAACACTAACACGGCCTGGCTAGAGCTGGGACCCTGCACTGGTGTCCCTCATTGCTTCACTAACCATACTGTACAATAACCATACTGTACATACTGTAGTATGTATATATACCACTATAGCTGTACCCTCTACATGTGTATTTATACCACTATATCTGTCCCCCTCTACATGTGTATTTATACCACTATATCTGTATCCCTCTACATGTGTATTTATACCACTATATCTGTACCCCTCTACATGTGTATTTATACCACTATATCTGTCCCCCTCTACATGTGTATTTATACCACTATATCTGTCCCCCTCTACATGTGTATTTATACCACTATATCTGTCCCCCCTCTACATGTGTATTTATACCACTATATCTGTATCCCTCTACATGTGTATTTATACCACTATATCTGTCCCCCTCTACATGTGTATTTATACCACTATATCTGTATATCTACATGTGTATTTATACCACTATATCTGTATCTCTACATGTGTATTTATACCACTATATCTGTATCCCTCTACATGTGTATTTATACCACTATATCTGTACCCCTCTACATGTGTATTTATACCACTATATCTGTATCTCTACATGTGTATTTATACCACTATATCTGTCCCCCTCTACATGTGTATTTATACCACTATATCTGTATCTCTACATGTGTATTTATACCACTATATCTGTATCCCTCTACATGTGTATTTATACCACTATATCTGTCCCCCTCTACATGTGTATTTATACCACTATATCTGCCCCCCTCTACATGTGTATTTATACCACTATATCTGTCCCCCCTCTACATGTGTATTTATACCACTATATCTGTATCCCTCTACATGTGTATTTATACCACTATATCTGTCCCCCTCTACATGTGTATTTATACCACTATATCTGTATCTCTACATGTGTATTTATACCACTATATCTGTATCTCTACATGTGTATTTATACCACTATATCTGTCCCCCTCTACATGTGTATTTATACCACTATATCTGTATCTCTACATGTGTATTTATACCACTATATCTGTCCCCCTCTACATGTGTATTTATACCACTATATCTGTCCCCCTCTACATGTGTATTTATACCACTATATCTGTATCTCTACATGTGTATTTATACCACTATATCTGTATCCCTCTACATGTGTATTTATACCACTATATCTGTCCCCCTCTACATGTGTATTTATACCACTATATCTGTATCTTTACATGTACATTTATACCACTATATCTGTACCTACATGTGTATTTATACCACTATATCTGTCCCCCTCTACATGTGTATTTATACCACTATATCTGTATCCCTCTACATGTGTATTTATACCACTATATCTGTCCCCCTCTACATGTGTATTTATACCACTATATCTGTATCTCTACATGTGTATTTATACCACTATATCTGTCCCCCTCTACATGTGTATTTATACCACTATATCTGTCCCCCTCTACATGTGTATTTATACCACTATATCTGTACCCCTCTACATGTGTATTTATACCACTATATCTGTCCCCCTCTACATGTGTATTTATACCACTATATCTGTCCCCCTCTACATGTGTATTTATACCACTATATCTGTACCCCTCTACATGTGTATTTATACCACTATATCTGTCCCCTCTACATGTGTATTTATACCACTATATCTGTATCTCTACATGTGTATTTATACCACTATATCTGTATCTCTACATGTGTATTTATACCACTATATCTGTCCCCCTCTACATGTGTATTTATACCACTATATCTGTCCCCCTCTACATGTGTATTTATACCACTATATCTGTACCCCTCTACATGTGTATTTATACCACTATATCTGTCCCCCTCTACATGTGTATTTATACCACTATATCTGTATCCCTCTACATGTGTATTTATACCACTATATCTGTATCTCTACATGTGTATTTATACCACTATATCTGTCCCCCTCTACATGTGTATTTATACCACTATATCTGTCCCCCTCTACATGTGTATTTATACCACTATATCTGTACCCCTCTACATGTGTATTTATACCACTATATCTGTATCTCTACATGTGTATTTATACCACTATATCTGTATCTCTACATGTGTATTTATACCACTATATCTGTATCTCTACATGTGTATTTATACCACTATATCTGTCCCCCTCTACATGTGTATTTATACCACTATATCTGTCCCCTCTACATGTGTATTTATACCACTATATCTGTATCTCTACATGTGTATTTATACCACTATATCTGTATCTCTACATGTGTATTTATACCACTATATCTGTATCTCTACATGTGTATTTATACCACTATATCTGTCCCCCTCTACATGTGTATTTATACCACTATATCTGTCCCCCTCTACATGTGTATTTATACCACTATATCTGTACCCCTCTACATGTGTATTTATACCACTATATCTGTCCCCCTCTACATGTGTATTTATACCACTATATCTGTATCCCTCTACATGTGTATTTATACCACTATATCTGTATCTCTACATGTGTATTTATACCACTATATCTGTCCCCCTCTACACGTGTATTTATACCACTATATCTGTCCCCCTCTACATGTGTATTTATACCACTATATCTGTATCTCTACATGTGTATTTATACCACTATATCTGTCCCCCTCTACACGTGTATTTATACCACTATATCTGTCCCCCTCTACATGTGTATTTATACCACTATATCTGTATCTCTACATGTGTATTTATACCACTATATCTGTATCTCTACATGTGTATTTATACCACTATATCTGTATCCCTCTACATGTGTATTTATACCACTATATCTGTATCTCTACATGTGTAGTTATACCACTATATCTGTATCTCTACATGTGTATTTATACCACTATATCTGTATCCCTCTACATGTGTATTTATACCACTATATCTGTACCCCTCTACGTGTATTTATACCACTATATCTGTATCTCTACATGTGTATTTATACCACTATATCTGTCCCCCTCTACATGTGTATTTATACCACTATATCTGTACCCCTCTACATGTGTATTTATACCACTATATCTGTCCCCTCTACATGTGTATTTATACCACTATATCTGTATCTCTACATGTGTATTTATACCACTATATCTGTATCTCTACATGTGTATTTATACCACTATATCTGTCCCCCTCTACATGTGTATTTATACCACTATATCTGTCCCCCTCTACATGTGTATTTATACCACTATATCTGTACCCCTCTACATGTGTATTTATACCACTATATCTGTCCCCCTCTACATGTGTATTTATACCACTATATCTGTCCCCCTCTACATGTGTATTTATACCACTATATCTGTCCCTCTCTACATGTGTATTTATACCACTATATCTGTCCCCCTCTACATGTGTATTTATACCACTATATCTGTCCCCCTCTACATGTGTATTTATACCACTATATCTGTATCTCTACATGTGTATTTATACCACTATATCTGTATCTCTACATGTGTATTTATACCACTATATCTGTATCCCTCTACATGTGTATTTATACCACTATATCTGTACCCCTCTACATGTGTATTTATACCACTATATCTGTACCCCTCTACATGTGTATTTATACCACTATATCTGCCCCCCTCTACATGTGTATTTATACCACTATATCTGTACCCCTCTACATGTGTATTTATACCACTATATCTGTACCCCTCTACATGTGTATTTATACCACTATATCTGTATCTCTACATGTGTATTTATACCACTATATCTGTATCTCTACATGTGTATTTATACCACTATATCTGTACCCCTCTACATGTGTATTTATACCACTATATCTGTCCCCCTCTACATGTGTATTTATACCACTATATCTGTATCCCTCTACATGTGTATTTATACCACTATATCTGTATCTCTACATGTGTATTTATACCACTATATCTGTCCCCCTCTACATGTGTATTTATACCACTATATCTGTATCTCTACATGTGTATATTACAATGTTGAGGTTATACATGCATTAATATATAATTAAAGGTGCAAAGTAATTGAGTAATACTTTTTTTTAATATTATTATTTTAATAATATGTCCACAGATTTAATTTAGAAAGGTTTGGAATGAAAGTATTGCATTTAAAAAATAAATAATAATAATGATTGATTGAAAAAAAATGTATTAATTCAAAAGAGAATGTTGAGGCTCCAAAATTAATGTTGTTTATATGTTGTGTGTATGTATCCCCTCCCTACTTCCCATTTCCCCACATGGAATGCATCTGGTAGGATAGCTGACATGCTCTAGTGCAGCCTCTAGTGGCTGAAGAAAACTCATGAAATGAAAGTGTCCCGGGTTTTGCGAGGAGGAGTCGTGCCGAGTTTGGGTCTTAGCTGAAATGATAAACCACTCGTGGGTTTAGAGGCCCCGGGGGCGGGGGGGCACAGCTCTTATTAAAGGCCTCATTGTTGACTGTTTGTTCCAGGTCATTTTGTTTGACTACACTTGAAAGGGAGGGTAAACTCTCCAAGAACAGGGAGACCCGGCCCTCCGCTTGAGCGTGAATCCAGCCCCTTCACTTAGCCTGAACAAGGGGATGACTCTCTGTTTCTAGGTCACCTGGTGTCTCTGAAATGCACACCTTTTGAAATGCACACCTTTTACTGTACAAGAGAAAGAGATGGTCACAAATGTAGTGCGGTGTGCTGCCAACACAGTGATATATGCATGACCAAATTCACCTCCAACATATAGGCCTGCATTTGCTTATCGTGTGACATGTCGCTGACAGGCTTTAAAGGGATAGTTGTACATTTTAGAACCCCTAGCCCTAGTTTCCTGCTTAAAGGAATACACCAACTTTTTGGGAAATTAGTTTATTTGCCATGTACCCTCCAGGGAGACAGAAAAGCAGATACATACCCTTTTCTTCTCTGTGCATGCATTAGGCTTAAGGAACTGCCGCACCCTTAGCCTAGCTTAGCGTCATTCACTGGAAGTAGGTGTGCCAGTGTAGCCTAGTCACAAAATACACTCCAAAATGTTCCTGTAAACATGTTGTGACCTGTGTACTTACCACGTGGAGAAATACATTTAAAAAAAATTGACATTTTCTTTTTTTAAGCAGATATATACTCAGAACAATTTTTTTGCCAAACAACTGCTGCCTGGGTGCAGTGATTTCATCACCTCAAAAGCCCTGCATTCTGTCCCCCCTACTGTTCTCCCTGTACACCAACAGCTGCGTCTCTCTGCACCCCTCGGTCAAGCTCCTGAAGTTTGTCGACGATACCACCCTGGTGGGTCTCATCTCCAGGGGGGATGAGTCTGCCTACAGGAAGGAGATCGAGAGACTGCAGAGCTGGTGCAGCTGCAACAACCTGGACCTAAACACCCAGAAAACAGTGGAGATGGTGGTGGACTTCAGGCGGAAGTCAGCCCCCCCCTGTGGAGTCCTGCCGCTTCCTCGGCATGACACTCTGAACGCTCTCAATAAGAAGGCCCGGAAAAGGATGTTCTTTCTGCGTCAGCTGAGGAAGTCCAGGCTGCCGAGGACCATGATGGCTCAGTTCTACACCTCCATCATTGAGTCCTTCCTCACCCTCTCCATCATCACCTGGTTTCTTGCAGCCACGGTCAAGGACAAGACCAAGCTGCAGCGGGTGATATGCTTGGCGGAGAGGGTGATCGGCTGCGCCCTTCCCTCCCTTAAGTCCCTATATTCCACCAGGGCCTTGAGGAGGGCGAGGAAGATCATGGCAGACACTGCCCACCCGGGTCATGGCCTCTTCACCATGCTCCCCCACGGCAGGCGGCTACGGCTGCCCAAGACATTAAAAACCTGTCACAGACGTAGTTTCTTCCCCTCAGCAGCTCGCCTGGTAAACGAGTCAGGTGTCCCCCTGCTCTAGACTTGTAGTCCTTGTAGAAAACATTTACCAAAATATCAAGTTGTCTTGTGAAGAAAAAGCAAATGACGAGAGTAAGTAAGTATACTCAGTATGACACTTGGACCATTCATCCATACTTGGACCATTCATCATAAATGAATGAATAAGTAAATAACAATAAAGATTATAACTCGCACTGCTACATGCCGCTGTCTACATACCATGAGACTCCATTCTCTTCAACTCAACTGGAACAAAATTAACACAATAAGCTATGAGTGGCTTCATTGTCAAATACAATGAACAAGTGACATGCACTGTCCTCTGTGTGGCGACAGAACAATGTGCTATGTGGGGAACGTGGCACATTCTGAGATCTGGGGGCACAGTTATGCGTCTACATCGCAGATATGGAATGCAGACTGAAGATTCAATGTAGACATTCAATTAACCCGTGCACTGCCACACTACAGAAGGTTAACCCTTTCACTACCAATCCAATCGAATCCAACTTTATTTATGAAGCGCTTTAACAGCCACAGGGGCACAAAGTGCTGTACAGAGGGAGCATATTAAAAAAAAAACTATAAACAGCACTAAAAATATATTAAAAAAAGTACCAAAAAGAGGCAGCAATAAAGATTTAAATAGATCACACTACAGATGGTAGTGTGGTAGTGAAAGGGTAACCTTCTGTAGTGTGGTAGTGAAAGGGCTAACCATTTTGGTAATGTGGTAGTGAAAGGGTTAAATTCAATGTAGACAAGTGCAACCGCTACTGAGGAATTCTGTAACATATTGATTGTGCAGTTATAAACATACCGTTACATAATGCATTAAACCATTAGAAAAATAGAAAAGTAGAATCTTAGGAAGACATTAAACAAGACAATACTGAGGGGCTGTAATCTTAAAGGAACACGGCAACATTATGGGAAATGTGCTTACCGAATTCTGCAGAGTCAGACAAGAGGATAGATACCAATTTCCAGCTTGCAGCCGGACAGCTTTCCACTGAACACACAGAGAGGAAATCGGTATCTATCTTCTCGTCTGACTTGGTAAGCACAACATTTCCCATGTTGGTGCGTCATTAACCATAACATTGTTGGTAATTTGAAGTCATTCCTTATTCTTGCGGCAAAGACCACATGTCATACTGGTAATCCTGAGCAGTAGCAATAATGCATATATTAATCTTCTGATCCCCAGCTGTATATGTACCACTACACTAGCTACATATTGCAAATTGTAAATACATTTTGCTTACTCAGATGCGTTCTGTATTAACTCAAGATAGGCGACTTATTGCAACACTACTATCATTGACATCTAAGAAGGGAGATCCCCCCTTGAACGGTCATTCTAAGGTTTCTCTCCTCCACATTGCCTGTGGTGAATTATTTCCTATTGTTTTAGTGAGTTTTTCCTTACCTTCGCATGGGGTATGTCTGGGAGTATTGCATTCATTTATTTAAAACTTTTTGGACTTCATGGTGTTTTTGTTTTGTTCTTGATTTATTGTGATGTTTCTTCTTGACTTGAAGACGTGTCCGGCCCATGGGGACATTAACGTGTGTTGTCGGGCCTTACAAATAAATTTTGATTTGATTTGATTTGTCAAACATACAAGAGCAGCAAGGGAGGACAGGGAGGAGGGAGCACAGGGAGGGAGGACAGGGAGGAGGGAGCACAGGGAGGGAGCACAGGGAGGGAGGACAGGCAGGGAGCACAGGGAGGGAGGACAGGGGGGAGGACAGGGAGGGAGCACAGGGAGGGAGGACAGGGAGGAGGGAGCACAGGGAGGGAGGACAGGGAGGGAGGACAGGGAGGGAGCACAGGGAGGGAGGACAGGGAGGAGGGAGCACAGGGAGGGAGGACAGGGAGGAGGGAGCACAGGGAGGGAGCACAGGGAGGGAGCACAGGGAGGGAGGACAGGAAGGAGGGAGCACAGGGAGGGAGCACAGGGAGGGAGGGAGCACAGGGAGGGAGCACAGGGAGGGAGGGAGCATAGGGAGGGAGCACAGGGAGGGAGGACAGGGGGGAGGACAGGGAGGGAGCACAGGGAGGGAGGGAGCACAGGGAGGGAGGACAGGGAGGGAGGGAGCACAGGGAGGGAGGACAGGGAGGGAGCACAGGGAGGGAGGGAGCACAGGGAGGGAGGGAGCACAGGGAGGGAGGGAGCACAGGGAGGGAGGACAGGGAGGGAGGGAGGGAGGACAGGGAGGGAGCACAGGGAGGGAGGGAGCACAGGGAGGGAGGACAGGGAGGGAGGGAGCACAGGGAGGGAGGACAGGGAGGGAGCACAGGGAGGGAGGGAGCACAGGGAGGGAGGACAGGGAGGGAGGGAGGGAGGACAGGGAGGGAGCACAGGGAGGGAGGGAGGACAGGGAGGGAGGGAGGACAGGGAGGACAGGGAGGGAGGGAGGGAGGACAGGGAGGGAGGGAGCACAGGGAGGGAGGGAGGACAGGGAGGACAGGGGGGAGGACAGGGAGGGAGCACAGGGAGGGAGGGAGCACAGGGAGGGAGGACAGGGAGGGAGGGAGCACAGGGAGGGAGGACAGGGAGGGAGCACAGGGAGGGAGGGAGCACAGGGAGGGAGGACAGGGAGGGAGGGAGGGAGGACAGGGAGGGAGCACAGGGAGGGAGGGAGGACAGGGAGGGAGCACAGGGAGGGAGGGAGCACAGGGAGGGAGCACAGGGAGGGAGCACAGGGAGGACAGGGAGGGAGGACAGGGAGGGAGGGAGCACAGGGAGGGAGGGAGGGAGGACAGGGAGGGAGCACAGGGAGGGAGGGAGGGAGGACAGGGAGGGAGCACAGGGAGGGAGGGAGGACAGGGAGGGAGCACAGGGAGGGAGGGAGGGAGGACAGGGAGGGAGCACAGGGAGGGAGGGAGGGAGGACAGGGAGGGAGGGAGGACAGGGAGGGAGCACAGGGAGGGAGGGAGCACAGGGAGGGAGCACAGGGAGGGAGCACAGGGAGGACAGGGAGGGAGGACAGGGAGGGAGGGAGCACAGGGAGGGAGGGAGCACAGGGAGGGAGGACAGGGAGGGAGGGAGCACAGGGAGGGAGGGAGCACAGGGAGGGAGGGAGCACAGGGAGGGAGGGAGCACAGGGAGGGAGGGAGCACAGGGAGGGAGGGAGCACAGGGAGGGAGGACAGGGAGGGAGGGAGCACAGGGAGGGAGGGAGCACAGGGAGGGAGGGAGCACAGGGAGGGAGCACAGGGAGGGAGCACAGGGAGGGAGGGAGCACAGGGAGGGAGGGAGCACAGGGAGGGAGGACATGGAGGGAGGACAGGGAGGGAGGGAGCACAGGGAGGGAGGACAGGGAGGGAGGGAGGACAGGGAGGGAGGACAAGTCAGGAACCTCTGATGGTGATGAACAGCCATGTTGAACAACACATTAAAATCACAGAGGAAAGACGAGCAGTTAGAAAGAGAGAGGCAGGTGCCTCCCTAAGGGCTTTATTGTGCTCAAACCACTTTGGCACTGAGCGTGAGGTGGAGATCCTTGACTGACGCTGGGGTTTGTGAGAAAGTGTTCCTGTCAGCAGTCAGGCTTTCTGGCTTTCCTCATCTTCTTGATCTTCTCCTGTCGCACCGTCTCTCCTTCCAAGGAGGAGATCTCAGATACCCTGTGAGTGAAGGAGTGAGGGGCTCCGACCACAGGATCCGGAAACAACTGACCTCCTGTATTCAGAGAGAGAGAGAGAGAGAGAGAGAGAGAGAGAGAGAGAGAGAGAGAGAGAGAGAGAGAGAGAGAGAGAGAGAGATAGAGAGAGAGAGAGAGAGAGAGAGATTATAATTTAACATTTACATTACATTAGTCATTTAGCTGACACTTTTATCCAAAGCGACTTACAGTTACAACAAGTCAGCAGACACTAAGAAAGAAAGTACGTTTTTTATTTCTTTTTTTATTTCACTAATTGAAGACGTGTGTTTTTAGTTGTCCCCTTGCTGCACGGTATGCCGGGTCAAGAACCTTGAATTTTCGCGATCCACGTGGCATAATGACACCGATAACAAAATATCCCCATTCTCACAGTAAGCCTGAGTGGGTAGAGCGATGCAAGTCAACTGCATTGTATTGATTGATTGAACATTTTATTAACAGATTGCAGAATGGGTACAATACAGTACAGCTCAATATACACAATTGTTAAGGGGATGCAGACCAGAGAAAGACTTTCGTCTCGTTTACATCAGGGTCCAAATTGTACATTGGAGGGGGTTGGGTTTGGACATTTCCAGGGGCCATGTATTCAACTGAACGTATTGTTGCATTTGATGGCGCTGGGGCTCAAATCCCCCAGGACCTCAGACCTCCCACTTCCAAAAAGATGCCGCCACGTTTGGGAAACGCGATTTGCTAGAGTAGGAATCGCATCGACATTCCAGAAATGATCACGAATGTACTATGGAATCAGCTGACCTAACAAAAGGAAATTACTCTGGAAGTTTAGCACAAAAACGGGGACGGAGGCAAGAGTTCAGAGCTGGGGGGCAGCGGTCGCTAAGAGAGGAGAGAACCAGAAGGTCCGCCGGTTCAAATCCCTAGACCCGGCTGTGATGGAGTGTCACTCTCCCCTCCCTCAACAACCATTGTTGAAGGGCCCTTGAGTAAGGAACTTGGCCCCAAAATGGTGGTGGTGGGGGGGGGGGACTGCTCAGTGGTCAACAGCAGATGTCTGTGATTGTACCCAGCAGCTCCCAGGTGTGACTGTGAGCATGTAGCAAGGCAGAGGACGTGTAAATCTTCCCTGGATAAATAAAAAAGGTAAAAAAAAAAAACAGAGACCATGACAGGTTGTGAGGAGACTAGAATATACTGACATCTCCCTTTCTTCTTTAACCCCTGTCCTACTTGGTTATTAAAGACCACAAAACATCAAGGGACTGAAACATTGACCATAATGAGGAGTGGGACCAACAGTGCTTGTTTGAAGAAGGCATATGTATCCATAAAAAAGGACATGTTTTTGTTCGCTATAAATCAATGGCATAAACACCCGTGTGGGTTCATGGCTGGACTCTCCTTGTCCCTTGGATGTAGAGACAAGAGGTGCCTGACATGTCAAGACCACAACAAATACCAGAGAACGGATGGACCATGTACTTATGTCTTTCGAGGGGCAGAGGGTTCAGAGGCGTACCGCTTAAAGTCTACTTACTTCTCTGATTCTCTCGAAAAGTGAATAGGCTGCAGGTTCGATAGTTCACCTTAGGCCTGTTGAAGAAAGGACAGAACAAGATGAGTGAACATTCAGGGGACCAACGCCAGGGTTTGGTCTGATCCATCTATAGTGCACAGTGAAAATAACATAGTACCTGCTTAATTTGTAGTGGTCGACCGCGGTGGCATTTCTCCCATTGAGGGCCAGAGTAGCTGGACACAGAACAGTGGGACTGGCATCGTATTCCTTATAGCAGCTGGGAGACCGAATTGAAGCAGAAGCACAGAATATCACAGAAGTCGGAACTCTCTCGATTATCATTTCGTCAACAAATCCTGTATTTCCTTTAGTAGACCTTGTCAAAAAAAAGTTATAGTAAAGTGAAACATCCATTTAAAGAATGTAACCGCAGATAATTACCTTTTTGGATAAGGTTCTCGTTAAAAACCAAATGATATTTGTGAAAATGACTGTGACCTAGAATCATCAGGCTGCTCTTATTCCCTCTTATTCTCCATTTTGTAAACCACTGGGGGTCGACCATTTCAGTCCTACAATCTCCAACAGTGACACAGTGGGAAAACAAAAGGTAGGAATCCCAACGTGAGCAAGAGCAAAATGACCGCCATGTGAATATGGTCAATTAACTCAAGTCACTCATTCCTGTGATGGCAGTAATCATGTGCAAAATTCGAACCTTTCAAAATAGTATTGTATGGTTTTATTTCCTCATATTTCTACTTAATCTTGCATCAATCTTGTACAGTTTACAGGGTAAACTCTAATCCACAAATAAAAAGGTGGTAAACTGAGTTCACTGTAGGTGGGTTTATCCTTGACTACATGCCTGAATGGTAATAAAAGGTGTTAAACTGAGTTTAGGTGGGTTTACCCTCCACTACATCCCTGCATGGTAATAAAAGGGGGGTTAAACTGAGTTTAGGTGGGATTATCCTCCACTACATCTCTGAATTGTAATAAAAAGGTGTTAAACTGAGTTTAGGTGGGTTTACCCTCCACTACATCCCTGCATCTCTGGTCATGGATAGCAGAGTTGGAACCACTGGACCACTAACTGTGATATTCATAATAAGCCGCTTACCCCAGGGTGAAGGTTTCAAATGCAGGGGCGTGGGAAAGCTCCTTGTGGAGGTTGAAGCAGTGCAGGTTGCCAGACCTGTGCACATGGTAGCCCTTTGGCAGTGGGGGCATCAGCGTGCTGGTCCTCTGCAACTTATCATCTGGAGAAAGTGACAATTAACCCTTAACCCTGTATAGTATAGTGTTATTCCTCTTTTACTTACTTATCTACTGTATGAAGCACATTCTCAGGGGCTCATACAGAACCAAGCATTTCACTGTAAAGTACATGTACCTTATATGTGACAAATAAAAACAAACTTGAACTTGAACTTGAGTAGGGACAGAGTGGCTAAATGTTAGTGAATGAATGGGTGAGTACGGTAAGTGAGTTGTTGACATTGCCGGTCATAGAGGTGCTTCACATCTAAAAAGCTGGTGTCTAATGAAGTGAATTAAACAATCTTGTCAAGTGATAGAATAGTGCTTAGGCCACTCAGTGCTTTGTAGATCATATGTTGTAGTACAGTAGTTGCTAGGAAACATCATGCAGTATGGAAATGATACCGTTACACTGTAGCAAGAACGACTACACAAACATGTCTAGTGTTCAGTTCAAATGCTAACGCTGCCATCTACTGGCTGACAATCCTGGTCAAGATGCACCCCTATCCTCAAGACAGTAGATAATGGTTGTTAGATGCAAAATAATTGGGACAGTGATATCAAATTGGTTGTTTCCTCTGCATTGACCAAATGTATATTTCAAGTCGTCAAATGATGACTATGTGAAATTTCAGAATGTCTGCTTTTATTTAAAGGTAGAATATGTAATGTCACCAAACAGCAACCTCTAAGCAAAATATCTGGTAATTGCACTTTGTTGAATTTCTTTTGGTTGAGAAATTCACAGTATAATAAACTCCAACCCACATATCATAACAAAACAACAATGTAAACAAATGGGCTCTTTTGCCTAGAGGTCACTGTTTGACAGCATTACAGACTAATGTGGCATTTCTTTTTTTACATGTTTGTTACTGTATGTTGAACTACATAGATAGAGCAGTGCCATCCAACATGTCAAGTCTCGGCATGAGTTGACCAATGATGTTTCAAATGGCCCAGGGATTCTACATTATATCTGTATAGGTCACTTGTCATCTATAGATTGTAGAGGCTTTGAACAATGTCTTATTTTCACCATGTCAAACACCAGAGTGTTTACTATCCAATTTTACAATGGAAGGCATGGAGAAATTGGATCAACTCAGTGAAATTACACCTCTGCATTTTCAATGATTGGAGGGTGACATGTAATAGGGAGAGTGGGGTAAAATGGTTCAGTTTTTTACATGCAATGACCTCTCGACAAGGAAACATGAGACAGAGGTCAAACAAGTACGATGATCTACCCATATTTCAGGATATTTACTACAAATTGTTTTTGATAGGAATGCATCTGCATTAAAGGGGTATGAAAATATGACTTCTTAAAGGAGTGGTCCTCTGGCTCAACTTGCCCCATGGATAGGGGTCAGTCGATCCAAGCCAGAGGGTAAGTTGAGCAACACGTGTGTAAACTGTCAGATTGACCATTTCAAGTAGAAATCTGGAAATAATAAAATATTATCTATTCCTTTATCAAATACAACTGAGCAGCATATTCTCCTTTCTTTTCAAAACAGTCTTATTGACATATTTTACATTGTCATTAAGTTTTAATAATATGTTAAAGTGCAATTTCACTGCATTTCTTAGGTGTAAGACCATGGTACTGTATATTTGTATATCTTGTATGTCATAAATGTAGAGATGTAACAGTACTGTATATCTGTATGTTGTGTATATGTCATGATGAATTGAAAATGGGGGACCCTGATGTAAACGAGACGAAAGTCTTTCTCTGGTCTGCATCCCCAACACTTTAACAATTGTGTGCATTGTACCCATTCTGCAATCTGTTAATAAAGTTTTCAATCAATCAATGGAATCTTTCAGCCAGCTGTTTAACATGACCATCAAGCTTCTTCTTTAACTTGTATATTAGGATCCTCTTGGCCTCTCTGTATAGGTTGAACCAGGGGCGTATACGTTTGATTTGAGCTTTGAGAGACTTTTTGCACTAATTCTATACTGTTTGAGCTACAACGTGCATCAGATGGTCCTGATTTTGAATTAAGCTCCTGAACTGCATTTTGCCCTACATGTACACTTGCTGCATACAAATTGGGTCCAATAAACGTCAGACTTCAACTTTCAAAGATGAAGCATACAGATGTGCCTATGACTTTTCTATTATGGTCACTGACACATTAGGATGTGAGAATTACAACATGTTTTGTTCTGCATTATTATCAATAATACAACTGTGAGTACAGAAAAACAATAGTCAGTCAACATATTTTATTCCCCATTGTTCTTGAACTTCAAAATTACTTGCTGCTAAGCCTGCTAATCAAAACTCCCTCTGTCGCTGATGAACCATGATAGTGAGTAACGTGACCAACGAGTGGACAGGACATTTTGCTATACTGTTATTAAAAAAAAATACTTTTGGTAATTAGTTCACATGTTGATAGTTTATGAACATGTGTAACGGATGGTATCGTGAAGCGCGGTCAAGAAGGGCTGGGGTGAGTAGAGGTGCTATGGGTTAAACTCACTCTCACATCCTCAAAAGACAGATAGACACGTTGCAAAGTAGTGAATTCACCTCTTGGTATAGCGGTCTGTGTTGTTGCCTGCGAGACCGGGGTTCGACTCCCACTCGGGGCATCGAAGTGCCTTGGGTGGAGTGGAGTGAGTTTGAGAGGGTGAGTGTAACGGATGGTATCATGAAGCGCAGTCAAGAAGGGCTGGGGTGAGTAGCGGTGCTATGGGTTAAACTCACTCTCACATCATCAAAGACAGATAGACACGTTGCAAAGCAGTGAATTCACCTCTTGGTATAGCAGTCTGTGTTGCTGCCCGCGGTGTGGGAGACCGGGGTTCAACTCCCACTCGGGGCATCGAAGTTTGAGGTGACGTTGTCACAACCGTTACACATGTATAATATATATTTTCAAACCTCACGAATTTGCATTGATACAAGAGTCATTACGCGAATTTGCATTGATACAAGTGTCATTACACATCTAATATGTAAAAGTGGTACTTTTATGTGCAAATAATATGTGCTAACAATTTTTTCGACATGACGCTTCCTTCCATCAAAGCACAAGAGGACGGGTTCTTCCTGAATTTGTGGTCAAATTACAGAAATTGTATTTACATTTCCCTTGATAGGCTTAATAGGGGGTGGGTGCCTGAGGGGACCTAAACAATTTAAGCAGAAGATATTGTTCAAAATGCCGAAATACAATCATGTTCTAATCAGTTCTTCTGAGTGATATCTGTAACGGAATGGCATCTATATAGGCCTAGGCCTATTCATTCTTTAAAAACCCATACGAAGTAAAACTAGGTATTCTGAACTATAAAGTATAGCCTATAGTCGTTGGATTTAACCAATTTAAAAAGGAAAAACAACCAATTTGACATCACTGTCCTGGTACTTCTATCTAATCCCGTCACGCTTACATTTGTTATCAAAGAGAAAGTGTCTCCCACATAAGTCGTTCTCTGGGACGTCTGCCTCCAGTTTGTCATCTTTGCTCAAGTAACGGGACCTGCAGAAGAAGTTGGGAGAGAGAATGTTTTCAGGAGTCCTTTAATTAATTTGTATCGTTTTCAAAAGGGGTGGTGGGTGGTAAATGTGTATGTTATTATTGTACCAACCTATCAATACAGTCGAGGAAGGTATTTCCATTCCCAGACTCTGCGATGGAAACAGAGAAGATAACGGTTTACTCTACTGGGTCAAGCAGCCTGTGAGGCAACTATAGAAACATTGTATCACAAACAGTACTGTATTTGCAAATCTGGTATGTCATAAATGTATAGATGTAGCAGTACTGTCTATCTGTATGTCATGTATATCATATTATGTCCTGATGAATTGAAAATGGGGGACCCTGATGTAAACAAGACGAAAGTCTTTCTCTGGTCTGCATCCCCTTAACAATTGTGTGTATTGAGCCGTACTGTATTGTACCCATTCTGCAATCTGTTAATCAAGTTGTCAATCAATCAATCAATTCAGCTGCAGCCAAATTCGGCGTGATTCTCCTCCCAACCCTGGAGGCTGAGTCTACTCACTGATCAGCGGGTGGTGAGACTCTGGAGGATAATAAGTCCTCCTCGGTGGGTGAATGTCGACGTGGTGTCTTCCTCCAGTTGCTCTCGCATAGCCGTTCCCGTTCACAGAGCGTCCCAGTCCCGCACCACCATCGGAGGCGAGCTGGTTGTAACCCGAACCCGATAATAATGCAGTCGACATCGATACCTGATGATGATGCTGGAATGTCATATTCGATCTACCGTGTGGACGCATTGCCGACCAATACTGACTACTACAGCCCACAGCCATAAGTTTAAATACTGTAGCTAATAACAGTTCAAATTAAAGTTATTATGTGGCTAATTCGTGCTGTTTAGTTGCAGTCTGTCTGCAGCGATTAGCCTGCCGCTCCGGGTCAGGTGTCATCTTCTGTATTACCGTTAAGTGCTGCTGCCATGGCGACGGAGGACACACAGACAGAACCACCTCGTTAAATTCCACTTGCAAACACGGCCGTTCCCAGAACTACCGGTACACAGCTACTATAAGAGTAAATAATATATTATTCTACGCTAGCCAAGTTCTCAAATGTACTTACTTAATAGTAATACACACAAGGCTGCAGACTAGAGCCACATTTGATAAAACATTGTCATCGATTAAAATCCTTGTTCGATTTAGCCCAGAATTCCATAGCCATCTTTTCTGCAGTCGAGGTAACCGTGCGGAGAAAGGGAAACCTATGATCAGAATAGACAATTATAATACAAGTCACCTCTGAACTTTTTTCTAAGTGTATTTGATCTATTGGGTCACAAAAATCTATTTTCAATCTTTCAAAATGTTCAGTTGGTATCGCATGCACTTATGTGTTTCATTACACATATGAGTGCATGCTTACCAACTGTTTCGCCTGTTTTATTGCAACACTACTACCGACATCTAAGAAGGGCCCTTCTAAGGTTTCTCTCCTCCACATTGCCTGTGGTGCATTTTCCCCCCATTGCTAGGTTTTAGTGAGTTTTTCCTTACCTTCGCATGGGCCGTGGGGTATGTTGCATTCATTTTTTATTTATTTAATAACTTTGTGTTTTTGTTTTGTTCTCGATTTAGTGATGTTTCTTCTTGACTTGAATTGTATTTAACACTGTCAAGTATTTTGTTTTGTTTGTGCTTGCATGTAATTTTAGCCATTAGTTAGTTTCATTATGCATTGTGTGTCGAGTAGACTTTTAATAGTTTTGCAATAATAATTGTTTTGGTATGTTTTTTTTGTGTGGATCCCAGCTGGTTGCTATGGCACCAGCTAATGGGGATCCGTAATAAAATCAATATAAATTGTCTGCACAACATTGTGCAGGAACAGGCAAGTTACTACCTATCTTGTCATTTATATTGTGTGTGGTCAACTCTAATATAATTATGAAATAAAGAGAACTATAACATGTGAAACGTATCTCCTGCATGCCATGTGCCCTCCTATTATTCACATGTAGAGCAAACTGCCTTGAGCCAAAAAAATAATAATAATCACAACTAGTCATAATAGAGTTGCAAGATTGTGACAAGGTTGTTTTGAACAACTTGGCTGTCAAGTTATCCAACTATTTAAAATAATAATGGTAAATGGAGTGTTTATATAGCGCTTTTATCCAAAGCGCTTTACAATTTGTTACTCACATTTGACCCATTCACTCACACCCCGACGGCGGCCGCAACCATGCAAGGTGCCAACCCTGCTCATCGGGAGAAATTTAGGGGTTAAGTGTCTTGCTCAGGGACACATCAGACACACTGCCCGGGAATCGAACCGGGAACCTCCGGATTGCCAGACGACTGCTCTACCTCTCGAGCCACTGTCGCCTGTGTAATAATTGTATTTGATCAACAATCTACCACGTGATGAATGTAATATTAAAGCAGTGTGTGCATGTGTCCATGCATATTTGTATGAGTGTGCGTTGAAGTGAAACATGTAAAAAAAAACATCTCGTTATCCCATTACAAAGTTATGTCCTTAATGTCACGGAGTGTTCAGAAAAGTAATGCATTTTGGTAAATTCAAATAAGTGCAAATCGTAGTGGTTTCGTGGAATGACTCGTAACTTGATCAATGAAATATTGAAATTACCAATTTGACTGGAGACTCCCTGGGGGTGCCCAGACCACTGAGAAGCACTGCACCATCCTGCATTGTGAAATTGGCTCATGGTGTAGACAGATTTACAGGGCCAGATTTAAATGTTATGTTGGAATTAAAAACAATGGACAACTCTGTTCAAAGATGGGCAAGACAGTGCTAGCAGTCATTGTGAATATTTAAGGCTAGTTTAAGAATGTGATCAACACCTCAGCGTTTCAGAGCGCAAGGCTACATTGATTGGTTGTGTCCCATCACGCCCAAGTCAGTTTAATACATTTGAAAGTATCCTTTTGTTGGATAGGGTTGATGAGTTAGTTGACTTTAAAAAAAAGTTTGAACCAACCAATACATTAACTTCTCCTGCAAGACTGTAGTTTCTGGCTTACAAAACAGCAATACCTTGTCACATTTCTATCCGTTCAGTGACTGATCACCATCTCCCTATGGGTATGTGGCTCCAGGGGGTGGGGATGCATCTATTCGAAAGGCAACCGGTTCATGAGTCGATCGTTTCTGGTCATGTGCGCCCAATCGCGTGACCCGCCCATTTCCGCCTCGACCAGCAGAAAACTACCTAACGCCTAGTTTATCACTGGTTAAGCTTAGGCGACCCTTTCGAAGTTGGTTAGTTTGGAATCAGGGCTGGCGTTCTATCACCATGCTCTAAGACAAACTCTAACCTTAACCAACTTCGAAAGAGTGCCTAAGCTTAACCGGCGAAAGAACTTGCCGTCACAAGATTGGTGCGACCAGAAACAGCAGTGGCCAATCAGAGCGCAAAACGCAAACGCGGAAGCATGAACCGGTTGCCTTTCGAATAGACGCGATGGGGACGCCATCTCTCTACCACTAGTAACTACAGTACAAGTCAAAACAGGTCAACACTGACATTTTGTACACTTCGCCACTAGAGGGCACAATCACACTCTTGAACAAAATTACATGACAAAGTTTGTTTTAGTTTTTTGTTTTTTATTGTAGCCTTAAGAATCCCGTGAAAAACCTGAAAGAGAAAAAAAACATTGTTGAGACATGGACCCAAATCTAACATACTAAAGTTGCATTACAAACAAGTACGGAAACCTTCTGAATCAGAGTACAAAACTGACAGATTCTTGCAATTTTAGACCAACAGCTCGTGTACTCAATATTAAACCCAAAACAATTCCAGTCTACAAAATATGTATATAAATTAGGGCAGTCAAAGGATAAATAATCAAATCACATTGTTAATTAATCTACATTAACTTTCATATCAATATTTGCTGTGAGAAAATCAAAAAGTAGGACTTCCCCCACACTTTGATAACCCATTTTAACCACCCATCAAGGTCACTGCAGGTAGACCTAGCCTATAGGCCTGTCTCGAGTGCAGTCATGTTATTTTTGCTGATGGAAACATTCCTAATAAGGATAGGAGCTATATCAACGTGCTTGCTTGTTGACACCCAGAGAGTACCTGTCTAACAGGGACCGCTGCTTCAAGTTACAATCTATAATACCGGCAGTCATCCGTTGTAACTTTGAAACATTTCCTCCGTTGATCAAGGATCACTTGGACACTGCTTCCATCACCCCATAACAAGCCACATTGATACAATCCCATCAGACGGGAATGGGATTCAGTGCTTCTCTGCGCCATCTCAATATTTCGACTGCTTGTGCGTATAGCCTGCCCTCCCACTAAACTGAAAATGCAGGCAGATGGGGGGGGGGGGGGGGGAGACCTGAAGGGAAGAGAACAAGCACCCAAGTGACTGATATGCCCCGAATCGTATCGTCAGTGTAGAATTGTTGCATGTCAGTGTGATCAAGTATTTTTTCTATAATTAATTAATCGCAATTAACACGTTATTTTGACTGCCCCAATATAAACTACAAAAAGCTGAAACTGTTCTAGAATATATCATTCTAAAAATGCAAATACTTTTAAAAAGAACAATTTGGAATTGTAGAAAGTATCTAAGATCTACGATTGAGGCACACTATTGTAACATCTTCAGCACCACCAAGCACGTACATCTACATTTGAAGTCAAAAATGGTGTTTGTCGGCGTCAATAGAAATGGCTGCTTTATTCAAATGAAACCTACATGAATGTGTTCCTCACATTTTATCTTCCAAGTAAATATATCCCCCCCTCAAGACCAAGTATTCAGTTCAGCTAGGATGTGGTTTCAGACAAAATTGGCTTATTTCTCAGTCAGTTCTCACCATAGTCGATAAGATGGGGAAAAAAGATTCAGCATCATTAACCACAATATTCCTAGACTTTCAATGGAACAGCGTTGCTAGGCAAAAGCTTGGACAAAACATATCCTGTGTAAAGCATTGCCGATATTAGCCGGCAGAAAATTAAATTCTGGGAGATACTTAGTCAGTCATCTTCCCCAGAGTCGGATGAGAACATATACATTTTATCCGTGTGTCAAGTGTGGGAGTTGGCAGTGGTAGTTCTTCACTTTTGATGGGAGCTAGGCCAGCTGCTACATACTGCATCCAGTGTGCACCGCTCTGGGGCTACCAGACAAACGTGAGATTAAATCTTAATCTCTCGTCCCGATGATGGCAAATAAGTAATTTCCCAAAATGTTGAGTGTTCCTTTAAGCTGAAAACGGTTTAACAACTCTACTCAATCTCACCATAGTCCTCTCAGTTCATCCTCCTGACCAGCCTGTTGACCTGGTCCTCCCTGTTGCCAGCGTCTCCACCCTCCACAAAGTGAGTGGTCTTCTTGTTCATGCCACCGCGGGGAGACGACAGCTTGAAGGGCCAGAGGAAGTTGTTGGCTGGCTTGAAGTTCTTCCCAACTGTGTAGATCTCGTGGATGAGGTCCTCAACGCAAATTATGCCATATTTACCTGAGGGAAGGGAGGAAGAAAAGCCGCTGTGAGAAGTGTGGCTATCTGGAACAGCAGGACAAGCTGCGCCCTCATTAACCACCTCAATAAAACTGACTACTAACAATACAAATTATATGATCAACAACATGTATTTTTGTTTGACATTCAACTTTATAAAACACAATAGTAATAACAAACATAGGTCAGTCTAGTTTGACTGCCAGGCTTCCCTCACTAGTAACAAAGTAATTTTTTTCCTTGACTGGAGATGTGGTTTCAGACAAATTGGCTTATTTCAGTTTATTTTCACCATAGTCGATAAGATGGGGAAAAAAGATTGAGCATCATTAACCACAAGCAGTCATTGGAAGTAAGTATTGCGTATCTGGGAGATCCTAGACATCAAACTATCCCAACAACTTGTGAACACTTAAATTGCATTCATAATATCACAAGGGTAGTAGCCTGGTGAAAATGTCACATGACTTTACAAAACCAAACAATTTAATGGAATTCCCAAGTTAGAAAATGTCTAACACAACACCCTCCATTTTAAATTAGATCAGATTCTCATTGAATGTTAGATTATTATTTCTATAAGCCATTGGGTATGCTGATGTAGGCAAATTTCTTGAGGGGTAAACTTATAATTTATTATTAAATAAATGAAGCTTTGAAATAGTGATTTAAACATCGATTGTCATGGCAGCGACACAGCGATTGAAGCCTAATAGTTTCATACCCAGGGCCTTCTCCACCAGGGCGTTGTCTGAGAGAGCGATGCGCTGCTTCCTCATCCTGCCGTGGCCACGCTTGTAGATCAGCTCCCGCACAGACTTCAGGTTGGGGTACCTGTGGGAGACACCAAGTTCATAGATTCAAGAGTTTATTCATCACATAGATACCAGGGCATACAGTGAAATCAGTCGTCTGAGACAAGGGTGAATATTTTACAGCAGGAAGGGGAGGCTCGTGTAAGAACCATTTGTAACTAAGTTCCCCTCTTTTCAGACCATTGAATGCAATAGTGAATTCATGCATCCACATTTATCAGTCCAGCAAACAGCACCAGAGGATCAAGGCCGGCCATTCACTTACTACTAGGGATGCACGATAATTATCGGGCCGATATCAGCAAGTATGACGTCATCCCGATAAAATTATTGATAGCTCCGATAATATAGAATATATTTTTTGGAAAAAAAAAAAAAAAAGGCGGTGTGGGTGGATTGGGATGAAGGGCGTTTGTTTTTACTGTAGGCTCCTCACGTTTTGCCAGTACTGTGGTACGACTGATAGTGTGTGGTAGTGTGTGGTTTAGAAAGAGGGAGTTTTTAACAAATCTGTGCCTGGCTGCGACGTAGTCGCGTAACTTTCAGAAGCAGCGCGGATAGTAAACAAAGATGGCGTCAGTAGTGTGGGACTTTTTTCAAAGTTTGAGGAAAACAGTTCGCTTGCTATTTGTAACAAATGCAATGCAGAAGTTCCACGAGGAGGGACAAGGGAAACAAGCTATAACACATCCAACATAAGTCACCTGCCACCGCTACGATGGTGTGTTAAAAGCCTACGACGATGCGCGAGCAGCTAAAGCTGCTGCAAATCTAGCCCCTTTTGTGACTGTGATGCAACCCTTGGTTGAATACGCAGTCACTTATTGCTCCGTAGTAGCAAGGTTAATTTGCACCACCAAGCACTGCTTAAAAGCTAGCAGTGGGTCCAAAATATAGATATAAATGTCAAAAAGGTACCCACCGTTCCATTAGGGTTTCACACGCGGCAGGGTTTGAAAGCTCTGCGTTGCTAATAAACATTTAAAATCATTTTTATAAAGTAAAAAAAAAAATCACTGAGCTAGCCTTCGCTAAAATGGCTGCTTCCGCATTTTACAGTAGGAGCGCTGCGATTGCTGGGCGCACCAGACATGTGACAAAGCAGCCAGCAATCACAGCACACGGACATATGGACCTGTGATGTTCCGTTTGGTTTATTTAATTCTTTTTGGGGCGTGCCGTCCTATAAATGCCAAGTAATAGTCGTTTCATGGACCAAGACCACAACAGTCTCCTCTCCTATAGCATCAAATGTTTTATCTGCCGACTCATTGTTCAGGGAAACACATAATGACATTGACGGATTGTGAATTGTGATTGACTCAAATTATATTTATTTGGAAAAATAAATAGTCAAAACTGTTCTCTTGGCTTTGTTCATAGTAGTAACACTCATGTCATGATAAATCTGGTTAGGTCAAAACTACAGGAATATACATTAAAAAAAAATACAATAAATATATATATTATCGGTTATCGGTATCGACCTTGAGGAGCAGAAAGTTATCGGTATTGATATCAGGGTCAGAAAATCGATATTGTGCACCCCTACTTACTACATAGATAATCTGCATACATCAGTGCAGCAGATTTGGGTTTAGGTCCCTTTACCCGATGGAAATGTGGTTTCAGACAAAATTGGCTTATTTTTCAGTTTGTTCTCACCATAGTCGATAAGATGGGGAAAAAAGATTCAGCATCATTAACCACATTCCAAAATTGGGCATAACACTAGTCAATAGTCTTGTTAACAAAAAATGCGAACTCTAGGAGTATCCCTCAGCACTGCCAATTTGCATACTAGTCATCAATAGGGAAAATTATTTTATCAACCGTAAAATCTCGAACTTTTGATCTATGACTTTAAGGCCATCAACATCAAACGTCATTTCTATCCCGCAGACGTCTGCAGTTTGACTCGCACGGAAGGCAATCACCATTAAGTCAGATCAACAAATAACGTCTTGAAAAAGGCACCATCAGGCCCAATCATTTCAATATCTAATCTAAAAATCACACCGGGATATGATGAATTAAAAGAGTTACCGATGTCCAACCATAGTCATCCAAGACAGCGATGGAAACACAGGGAATCGTTGCCTTATTACAGCCTTACTCACCCCCAGGCGATGTAGGGCTCGGCGATCCTCAGCATGTTGATGGAAGCCTTGTTGAGTTTGACGAACACGCCATTGAAGATCTGGCGCAGGCGGAGCAGTTGCAGCACCTTACGGACCTTAGGGCTGACGCCGTTGATACTGGGGACAGGAAAGCGGGATTCCGTTTAACTCGATGCAGCATCTTTGAAATCACAGCTCAACTGGCGTCAATTGTGGTTTCAGACATAAATTGGCTTATTTTTCAGGTTTGTTTCACCATAGTCGATAAGATGGGGAAAAAAGATTCAACATCACTAACCACGAGATATCATTCTTAGCAGCTGCAGAGCATAAAGGATGACGACAATGACACACGGTCTTGCAGACTCAAGAAACTATGCTATTTTGCCAGACAAGTGGACACGACTCACCCTCTGATCCTGATAACAAAGGCCAGTTTGGGCTCGGCGGGCACATAGTAGTTTCCTACTTTGCGTGCAGTTCTGGACATGCGTACCTCACGCCTGTACATCTCCCTGTACTCCTTGTGGTACTTCTCTGCCCTTTTGTAGATCAGCTTCCTGGTCACTTTGCGGGTCTGAAAAGGACATTAGGAGTAAGAATGTTGTAAATGAAAAGACTGATCCATAGTTTACAGTGGACTTATGTCCCTTTACCCAATGGAAATGTGGTTTCAGACAAAATTGGCTTATTTTTCAAAATGCATTCACCATAGTCGATAAGATGGGGAAAAAAGATTCAGCATCATTAACCACGAAGAGAAACGCAACCGAAGTGACATGTTATCTTGCGATATTCATACAACCACATGTCCAGATTGACGTCAACATCTTTCAGGCAGACGGACCTGTAAACACAGATTACTGTACTTATGTACTATAAGCGAGTTTCCCACTTGCCTTCTTCGCAGCCAGCATATTCTTGATGCGCATGGTCTTCATGATGGCGAAGGCCTTACGCTTTTTCAAGAGGCTCTCAGGGACCGCCGGCACCTTCTTTTTTCTAGGATGAAATGGCAGCAATGCGTTAGCCACCTACATTCACATTTAGCAGACGCTTTTATCCAAAGAGACTTACAAGTTCGGTACGACAAGTCATCAGGAGGGGCACAAATCTATCAGCCGAGTAACAATTTTCATCAAAGTGTTGAGTGCTACCAGTGTAGGTTAGTATATTAGGACAAGTGCATGACAATAAGGTTAGGGTCACTTACATAGATAATCTGCATACATCAGTGCAGCAGATTTGAGTGCATGTCCCTTTACCCAATGGAAATGTGGTTTCAGACTAAATTGGCTTATTTTCAAGTTTGTTTTCACCATAGTCGATAAGATGGGGAAAAAAGATTGAGCATCATTAACCACATTCCAAAATTGGGCATAACACTAGTCAATACCATCAAGTCTTAATAAAGAAAGCGAACTAATAGTCTTAAATAAAGAAACTCCAGGAGTATCCCTCAGCGACTACTAACACACAAATGTAAGCATTGATTTTGGCAGTAGGTTAGGCTGCCTCCACGGCCCACTCGATGGCGCTCACTGGCCCACTGTTTGAGAATAGCTGATCTAGGACCCGGGGAACATTAGGACCATTTTTTCGGTAGCGGGGATGATAAACACAGGCCTGTATCTGACGGTCGCCACGTTTAATATTGTTACCGGCATTAATGCTGCTCCTTAGCGACAGGCAGCTAACGTTAGCCTTTTCCTAAGCAGCCAGTCACCATAGCCATCAATAAGCCAACGTTCCCAAGAAACGTTGCAGATGCCGTTTTATAGCTAGTTACATTTTATTAGACACTTAATTTCAAACAGACTAGTTCTCGTTAGTGTGCGACTAAAGTCACTTTACTTCACGTGTGCACGTAACTAGCAAGACAGACATGTTCCGCTCGGCTACATGGTTACTTCTTGTAGTCAGAGAAAAGTGGTTATAATTAAGACAGTTAGGAATCAAATCTCAACAATACATAGATGGTAGTGGTCTGTACATACTAAATAAACACTACGGCGTGTAAATTAACCCGGGATGTCTATTTTAATAGTAGATGGACTTAGATATTAGCAAGGTAGAAATCACTCACTCTACGTCCGCCATGGTGTCCACCGAGAAAGAGAAATATCCATCTGCGCATGTGTGTGTTAAAGCGTTTAGGACCCAACTCGGTGACTGTCGAACTGCCTGACAGAAACAAACGCGTGTGTGTGTGTGTGTGTGCGTGTGCGTGTGTGTGTGTGTGTGGGGGGGGGGGGGGTACTCCATTATCGATAAACAACTGCGAGTACACTACAAAAATATATGTTTAAGGCAAGTAAATAATATATAGAGATAAATAAAATAAAAACATTAAAACAGGGGTAAGACTCGAGACAGAGTTTTCTTATAGACTATAGGCCTGCATCAACAACATATAATCTTATACTGTATTATAGGCTACAGGCCTAGTTATGTAGCATCAACACATATATTATCTTTATATATACTGTATATATTAGATTAGATTAGATTAGATTCAAATGTATTGTCATTGGACAGCACAAGTACAGTACAACAAAAAGAAGATTGATTGATTGATTGATTGATTGATTGAACATTTTATTAACAGATTGCAGAATGGGTACAGTACCGTACAGCTCAATACACACAATTGTTAAGGGGATGCAGACCAGAGAAAGACTTTATTTTCATCAAACCATCTTTTAAGTTTGGCCATTTCCTTTACAATGCTTTCTACCAAAACCTTTCAATGATCTCCTGGACTAAAGAAATTGGTGTCATCTGCAAACAAAACAAACAGCAATATCTTTGACACTTCACATGTCATGCACCCAATCTTTAGCCCAGTTGCCCTGTGCGCTCTTTCAATGTGGATTTCACAGTTAACATCCAGTTTCTCTCGTATTAGGTTTTATTCCACAAACTCCACAGTGTTATTTCCTTCACATTTTTAGGCACTGAATACATTCTTAGATTCTTCCTTCAGTCACAGCTTTCAAGATCCTCGCAATTAGCTTCCAGTTGTCTCTGTAGGCGCAGATTGTTGATAAGCATTTAGTCATATCGATTTCACGGTCCTCATTTTCCGTCATTCTTAAATCTGTTAACTCTGTTGTTTCCAACTTTCTGATGCCTTCTTTTCATTTGTTTATTTCCTTCTTCAATGATCCAAAGTTCTGGGCAGTTTCCATGAGGAATTCTCAGATTTCTTCCAATATTTCAGTGAATCCCAAGACACCTTCCCTAACCTCTTCAGGTTGATTTCCCTCAGGGTCAGATCTTGTGTGGAGGTAAGGGCATTCTCCAACATTCTCCCGTTAAGTTTGTTTTTTATAAATCCTGAAGTTTGCTCAGGGGTGGCATACGCATTATTTTGTGGTAAAGCACTTAAAAGTGCTATAATGCATCATTTACCATGTGTTCGTGTCCAGCATTTTGCGCCCTCTGTAATTTTTCAGATTTGTACAGGATATGAAAGTATAGAATGAAAGCAGACAAAAGACCATTTAAAGATTGACTGCATTTTCAACACCTTGGCAGTCAGATACTAGGTGTGAACAATAGCTCTTAAGTCCACCCCTAACCACTCCCCTAGCCACTCCCCCACTGGATTAGTCATCCATCAGTGACTCAACTGTTGAAATATTACAGGACTGCAGAAAATGCCAAATGTACGTCATTAACCCCTATGTACTTAGCTGAAAATAGCCTGTTAAGTGTAAAAAATTATCATGAAGTAAGAGAGAAGGGAATAAAATTAGTAGAAGTGTATTGTCACATACTTTGCATCGTCACACCCTATTCCTGCCTGTCTTCTCTCTCTCTCTCTCTCTCTCTCTCTCTCTCTCTCTCTCTCTCTCTCTCTCTCTCTCTCTCTCTCTCTCTCTCTCTCTCTCTCTCTGATTACAGGCACAGAGTCAGGTGTGTGAGAGCCCAGGGAGCAGCTGATTGACATCTGTGTGCTGATTGCTTCACCTACATAGACCTGGCTCAGATGTCATCATGCTGCCAGGAAGCCCTCTACAGCTGGCACACAGCACGAGATTTGTCGAACGGAGGGAAACGAGGAAGTGAGAATGATCGAGGAAATTAGGGAGTCTGGTCCTGGTGTGCCGGAGTATTGGTATCGAAAACGGGAGAGAATTAAATGTACTTGTCGAGAGAACTGTTTAACTGAGAACTGGGACATGGAGGCGGCTCTAGCGTGGAGATTGAGGGTGGAGATTGCAGGGTCACGTTTGACGGATATGAAGGGAATGAGCTGATGGGTATGGCTGCATTGCTGCTTCCTGAGGGAGTGAGTTTGGCGTTGGGAGATGAGGGGGGTAGTGGGAGCGGAGAAGGTGGTGGTGGGGTAGGGAACGGCTGTGGCAAGGGAAAGGGGTCGGATGATGACAGTATGGAGTGTGGTGCGGGGGTGAGAGTGGGGGAGAAGGGTGGAGTAAGGTGGAGAAGAGGAGCAGGGATAGTGGGGGGAAGGGGGTGAAGAGGAAGAATGGTAGGGGGGATAGCTCGAGTGGGTCTGATGGTGAGGGTAGAGAGGATGTTGTTGCAGAAGTGATTCATGTAGTGGTTAGGTTTGAGGGGGAGGGGGGAGTGAGTAAATTAGGGTTGTTCGAGTTGCCCAAACTCGTAGGTAAGCAGTTAGGAGAGGTAAAGTTTGCTAGAGTTTTGGGAGATGGGAATCTGGCCATAGGGTGTGTAAGTGTAGAGCAGGTGGAGATGGCTAGGAAGATGAGGAGCATTGGTGGAGTGGGTATAAGTAAGGTAGTGAGAGTAGGGGAGAAGAGGGAGGGGGGATGTAAGGGGGTGATAGCTGGGGTACCGGTCGAGGTTAGCGTAGAGCAGCTGGTGGAAGAATTAGGGAGGGACGGGCGTAATGGCATAGTTAAGAGTGCAGAAAGGATGAAGAGGGGAGCAGATAGGATAGAGACGGAGACCGTAGTGATTAAGTTTGAGGGTGAGGTTGTTCCTAGTGTGGTCTTTGTAGGGTATAGGATGTTTAGGGTTAGGGAATTTGTTCAGAGTCCTAGGTGTTATAGGTGTCAGGAGTTTGGTCATATAGCTGTTTCATGTAGGAAGGGACAGAGGTGTGCTAGGTGTGGCGGGGAGCATGACTATGGGAAGTGTGGAGAGGGAGTGAAGCTGAAGTGTTGTAGTTGTGGTGGGGAGCATAGTGTAGCGTTTAGGGGTTGTGAGGTGATGAAGAGGGAGGTTGTGGTTCAGAGAGTGAGAAGGGAGGGTAAGTTATCATATGCAGAGGCGGCTAGTAAGGTAGGACAGGGAAGTCAAGATAGGGTGCAGGGGTTTGGAGAAGGGCATGTGGCAGAAAGGGTGGGGCAGGAGGATAGAGAGAGGGTGTGGGAGGAGAAATTGAGTATTGTGGCCTTCGTGGCAGGGGTGGTTAATGTTGCAGCAGAGATTGAGGGTAGAAATGATAGAGTAAGAATGATTGTTAGGATAGCGGTTCAACATTTGGGTATGGAAGGTCTGACATGGGAGGAGGTGCTTAGGGAATTGAGTCCACAGTCAGCCAGAAGGGGGCAAGGAGTGTCTCGCAGAGGGGGGCTCAATAAGGTAGTAGCAGCATTAGCTGCACTCCATGGAGGGGAGAGTTGGGAGTTAGTTAGAAGTTGAATTATACGTGATTCAGAGAGTGGGGTATATAGTATGATGTAGATGGACAGGGATGGTGAACGGTGTGGTTGTAGGTAGTTGTTTTGTAGGTTAGGTAGTTAGAGTAGGGGTTAGAGAGGGGAGAATGGAAGACTGGCCCGATTTCCAGGTCGGTAGGTGGCGGTAAATGCCCCAATTATGGTGGCCGTCCGCTGTAAAACTCCAAAAAGAAGAAGAAGAAGATCATGCTGCTAGAGCATAGCTTAGTATTCTCCAGTCAGTCATAGATCATCTCCTTGATTTTTATGCTCGTCTAGGTGCTACTCCTAACTGTTTTACTTTTAAGCCAGTTTCAGTTGAAAAAACTGCTAACCTTTTAACTCTTTCTCTGTCAGCTATTATCCTTATCCTGTAGTAAATGTGACACGCATTTAGGCATTTTCACTGTGCTTTGCGGTGTTTGCAGGGCTATATCTATATTCTATATTATAGCTATGGAGACAATACTATGGCTCATTTGACAGTAACTATCCCTCGTTCAACATGTGAAAAAGAATACTATTTTTAATGTATACGTTTGCGTGTTATCCCGTCGTGAATATTGTATAGTTTCAGAGTGATCCTGGCTAATTCCTGAAAACGGCGCTATGGAGCGATATGTGAATTTAGCTAAATGCGTTTGCGTTGCCAGCCTGGACATGCTACTGTTTGTAATCAAAGGTATATAATAGGTATTATGTTTCATCATGAATGCATCAAAGGAAGGGGGGGGGGTCGTTATTTGATGCTCTGATCGTCATCAACAGCATTCGTTTTGAATACTACATACGTTTATCGTCTGGATCAATATGAAATCATTGTAGGATCAAGGTGGAATTAACGTCAGATAGGCTTTGATCGGGGTTATATCAAAAAGAATATTGCAATTGTCTGATCGCAATTTCCAGTATTGTCGGGCCCCCGACATAATCTGGCACAACACATGTATCGAGGGGCCATGGACGCGTTCCTGTGAGAATGGGTTTAGGCAGAGCCCAATAGCTGAACACAGGAGAAGAGAGAATGGAGCGTTTTAGCGTGTTTTAATAATATTCCCCAAGCAGACAGTTGAACAGGCAGGAATGTGCAACAGACAGGTATTGGGAATGCTTCTTGGGGGGAGCACTCCTTGTGCAGCACGAGATGTCCAGGCAGGGAGGTGCACTGGAGCGGAGGTCCTGGGCACAAGAGAAACAAGATTAGGGCAAGGAATAATCACAAGAGCAGGTTAGCAGGGCTTCAGGCTGAGTCGTCGTACCTAGGTAACTAGAATAACACCACAACGAGGTCTGGTCAGAATCTGCCGGTAGATGTAGTGTCTTGCTGATCAGGGGATGACGGACAGCTGTGTTGAGTGAGGTGCCTGGCAGCGTGTGAATCAGGGGATGAGGTACAGCCGAGTTGAGTGAGGAGCTTGACAGTGTGTGAAGGGGTGCTGCCCATATATGGGTGTGAGGCTTCCGTGGATGTGGGAGAGGATGAGGAGGAGTGAAGAAGGTGTGACGTGTGAGGCTGGTGAATGTGGGAGAGGATGAGGAGGAGTGAAGAAGGTGTGAGGCTTCCGTGGTGAATGTGAGAGAGGATGAGGAGGAGTGAAGAAAGCTCTTGCCATGATTATGACAGTTCCAATGTGATCGGGTGAACCGCTAGACTTGCCTGGACCAAAATGCTCTGCCTGGACGAGATTAGATGTGACACATAGTCTGGAACAGGGTTTCACCTAGCAGGATCTGGCCGGTACTGCACTCTCGGGGTCTCAGTATGCCTTTTGACGGTAACATAGAGGTCCGTGACACTGAATAGAATATAAAAATCGAAAAAAAGGAAAACGGACCAAATAACGTATATATGTGGTATATATATATGGTTATATGGTTATGGTTGGCGAGCAAACACGTATATATAGATTGAGTTAAAGGGCCTTAAAAACCTCTTAACCTGTTAAGCTGTAAGGTCCCCTTATAAGGGGACCCTGCTTTTCTTTATCATAAATCAATCAATAGAGACCGTATTAGATCCCCATGTGGGGTATCATTGGAAAGCCACACTCATTGGCTACAACCCTGTCAACATTTTCGAGATCGCCAAATGATTGACGAAGCGAGAGCCCCGGGAGTCGAGGGTGGTAATGTGTACTTTGGCGCACGCCTCACATATCGGCATGTAACTCGAGAACCGCTAAACGGATTTTGTCAGCTGAAAGGGCAACCGACAGGCAACAAATAGGGCTTTAATTCTATCTATATATTCTGCACACCCGAGAGGTCTAGAGGTCGGCAAAGTGGCACATTGCGAATCGTCCTCAAGAGGGCCCACCTTGGTTAACTCTTTCAGTGCCACTCACGAGATTTCTCGTGTTTTTTTATAGGTGGTTGCTAGCCACTCACGAGATTTCTCGGATTTTCTTTTTTATTAATTTTTTTTCGATCTGAAAAAATATTGCATCACCCGAGCCTACCCGAGTATAGCCGAGGGGCGCCGACGATCACTGTGGAAAAAAGCGCCCCCTGTCGTCTCCCAGATGACATAAGTGATTTTGGAATGGACTCAATGAAAATGAATGGGGAAAAAAATCCGGTACTCCACATTTTCCAGTTCACTGATCCAGCCGGGGTTACCACAGTTCATTCTGGAGCCTCAGATCCCCGCGGATCATAGAGATCTACTGTGTCGCGTTGGATCCATACACTTATCGATTTTTTCGAATGGTGATCAGGAATTGGAATATACCAGTTGGATACCATCTGATGTCAGGTAAGGACTCTGTGTTATCAGTGGTAGGATAATCGGAGTAAGTTTGATGAAGTTATAAGCTGTTTTGTGAAATGTCTTCTTTCGGTTTCACTGTAAAAGTCAGAGAGGAAATCAACGGGGCGATTATCAGTGCGCGGCCGTAATGTGAGTGCGTGCACGTATAATATTGATCATCTAGCGTTTATTTGAAAACGATTCATAAAAAGGCAGACGAATATCAACGTTGTGGAATATTCCACTAAAAGACGATTTTCATAGAATGCTCCAGAATGAGCTGTTTTTTATATCAAAACGGGGGCTTTTCTAACTGCTCTGAAATGGAAACGACGCGATAAAAAAACAATCTGTCTTCACAGCACTGACTGGAAAATAGTCTTTGATAATGCGATGGGCAGATTAGACACAGCTATAATTTAAAACATAGATTAGGCGATATTAACGTTAACATTGGCGCCGATGGTGGCATTCAAGCGGTAAAACGGAAAACCAAGCGTGGCACTGAAAGAGTGTTGTGTTTCTTTTCTCAAATGTATCCAAGAGTGCCGGTTCCGATCAGCAGCGCATGGCTGGTTGATTTTACGGAGCTCGGCAACCAAGCCACATTAACCTTGATTACGTTTAAATTTTTTATACCATTTTATTTTTGTGAAGTTAGAATCATGTCTAAGCAGATGTAGACCAAGATGGGAACCCTGAATGACGTGGATAAGGAATTCATTAGGTTGATATTCCTAATATTCCTGATATTTTGAGAGAGGCCAGGCTGAAGCCCCCGGTGGTGAATGGCCGTACCCTGAGATTCGCCGCTGACTTCAGTGACTACACAGCGCGGCGCCGGAGAGCCTTTGCCGGTGCCATGGATTTAGCACGGGAGAGGGCGGTGGAAGTATACCTACTGTTCCCAGCAACGCTGAAAGTGAAGACGGGACGGGGAGAGGTGTCGTGCAACCAGATCTATTCAAGTCACCATCCGAGGCGGAGGACTTCATTCGGAAAAGCAATACAGTCATTCCGGCTGAGCGGAACAGACCGGCCCCGGTGGAGCAGAATCCGAGCGACCGGAGCAGGTACCTGAGGCTGGCTTCACGCGTGGCCTGCTAGCATGCTAGCTATCCAAGCTAGCGGCCCTGTATGGTGGTAGCGGGCTCCACACGTGGGCTGCTAGCATATTAGCTAACCACGCTAACGGCTCTGACGCACAAGGGCTGTTAGCACACCGGCTAGCTATCCAAGCTAGCACTGTTATAAACATGGCCGACCGCAGTTTTTCTCAGGCCTCAGAACGGTAATACTTGACTTCTCTATACGGTATTGTCTCAGTCACAAGCATGATTACTGACTATTTGAAAAGTAATTCAGACGTCCTTTACTCTTATCGTTTTTTTTCTTTATTCTTTATCTCCTGCCTTTTTTATCATCTGACACTCGAACTATGCATTGAACGGCGCGAAGATTGTTACGTATATTTGTTATCTTTATTCGGCTCTAACCGGGCTAGACAAATATCACAATTTTCACTCAAACAGACAGTGTGTGCTTATGAACCGTTCAACCGATACAAACTGTATGCGGGTGGCAGATCAAGGCTATCCTAACGCTGCGGATTCTGCGCGCTTTTAACTCTTTCTTATCACAGCAAAACGCAAGGCTGCCGCCGACGCTGTATTACCTCAACGATGGCAGCACGGTAATGATCGGGGTTTATTGCCACAGTGGTATTATTTCGACATGTGTTATGAATACCTCACTTTACTCAAGTTCAGCTCGGACGAACTGTGTCTCATGTGCTTTTATCGTCTGCATAATGTTCTATGCACTGAGCTCTATATAGATTTATTCTCTCTGTTGAGCGATGGGGGGTTCCCCTATTCCTAAATCGTTACAATATACAATTCTGGTTAGAATGGTTAAATTACGTAATGTGGTTTTGGTTGCGGTGACCCGGTCACAGTGCCAAATGATGTTTGATCGACATCGGACAAGATATTTGATGGGGGGAGGGGGGAGGGGAGGGGGGGATACGGGGATTTTTGTTTTTTATTTCTTTTGGCTCGCTCTACTATGTGTTTGCTCTCGCCCAACAGGACCTTAGCGTGGGGATGTGTATATGCGGTGGTGCTCTACTTCAGGGGAATCACGTTCAGTCATACTGCAACCTGGTTGGACTATGGCTAATTTAAACATCTTGATCTGGAATACGGGGGGTCTTAATATTCATCATAAACGCACAAGTGTACTAACATGGTTGAAAAGACAGGAGGTTGATGTGGCTTTGTTGAGTGAAACGCATCTTTTAAAGGCTGACAGTGCAAAACTTGCAAACAAATTTTATCATAATATTAGCTCCTCTTCTTTTAGCACTAAGTCTCGTGGAGTAGCCATAGTGGCTAAGCGGAAGTTGAATATTAAATTATTAGACATGTGGTCTGATGCGGAAGGTCGAATTACTATTGCGAAGATGGAATACACTAACAGGAAAATTGCTCTTATAGCTGCTTATGCCCCTAATGTGCACTTTTATACTACACTCACTACAGAGATGTTGAAACTACCTGAGTACTCATTTATAGTGGGTGCTGATTTCAATGCCATTTGGGATCCATTGATTGATAAATCCGATGATGCTGAAACCCACGATCAGAAGCAAGCTACCGCGGCCCTACGTGGCTGGTCTAAAGACACAGGGGTTATTGATATGTGGTGGTTACTCAACCCAACCGCGCGTGACTACTCTTTTTTCTCCGCGAGACATAAAACGTTCTCCAGAATTGATTATGTTTTCTCCTCCCCTAGGCTATTCGATAGCTTTGACGTTGACTTGAGGCCCATTGCACTGTCAGACCACAAATACATCCTCCTTAAGGGTTCACTCAGTAAAATGACGCCCGTGCCCCTAGACTTGTAAGTCGCTTTGGATAAAAGCGTCAGCTAAATGACTAAATGTAAATGTAAATGTAGATGGCGCTTTAACTCAACGTAGCTGAAGAACGAGGAATTTAACCTACAATTTAAGGAGAAGCTCATTGAATTCTTGCAGTTTAATGCTGGATCGGTACAGGACCCCAAAACTTTGTGGAATGCGGTTAAGGGGTTTATTAGGAGTAACACCACTCTATTTGCTTCCAATCTCCGCAAGGGGCGTCTCTCCAAGTTAGTAGAATTAGAAGAGCTTCACAAAACAATGATGTCTTCTATGCAGCACAGATACTCTAGCCGACTGGAACTCCAAATTAAGGTGGTGAAAAAGGAGATTAACTCCATTTTAAGACAACAGTCTGAATTTCAAATGCACAGAACAAGACAACACTACTACTTTCATGGCTCTAGACCTAGTCACCTACTGGCTATGAAGATATGTGCCAGCGATCAATTTGCAGATATCCCTGCCATTAAGAACCAACAGAGGGAGATAACCACCAACCCCAACAAAATCAACGATACATTTTGCTTGTTTTATTCCAACCTGTACGAGTCAGAAGTGATCTTTGATCACACCAAGCTGGAGAACTATCTTAGTCAAATTAACCTACCACAAATCTCGGAGGAGGACGCTAAACGGTTAGCTGAACCTATCACACTAGATGATCTCAGGGAAGCAATTGCTGACATGCAGCGGGGCAAGGCTCCTGGTTGGGACGGCATTCCACCGGAACTCTATACTGCGTTCTGGGATGTACTCGGTCCCTTATTACTTTCAATGATTTTACACTCAGTCGAGGCAATTTTTCCAGGGATGTCAATATGGCACTTATATCTGTTCTACTCAAGAAAGATAAGGACCCCACCGAATGTGGCAGCTATAGACCCTTAAGTCTCCTCGGAGCCGATCTCAAGCTATATGCTAAGGTACTGGCCATCCGACTTCAAAAGCATATGACATTTCTGGTTAACCCCGATCAGACTGGCTTTATAAGAGGCCGACTGGTCACGGATAATATCAGACGGTTACTGCATGTGATTGATGCCAGTAAGGATGTCGCAACCCCTACGGCTGTCATGTCTTTAGACGCGATGAAGGCCTTTGACAGATTGGAGTGGTCATATTTATGGGCAGTACTTAGAAGGATGGGATTGGGTGAGGGTTTCATTCACATGATCAAAGTTATCTACACAGGGCCCTCTGCCATGATCTTGACAGGGAAGCTCTGCTCACCACTCTTTGCTGTCTCGCGCTCCTCTAGACAGGGTTGTCCTCTTAGCCCAGGACTCTTTGCTTTATCACTTGAACCTCTAGCCCAGTACATAAGACAATCCCGGGTTATATCCCCTGTGTCAATTAAGGGCACACATCACCATATCAGCCTATACGCGGATGATGTACTCCTATTTATGCAGAACCCAGCCGTCTCTCTGCCCAAGTAATAGATGACTTTGGCAGTCTATCTGGATTTAAGATCAACTGGCCAAAATCAGCCTTCCTTCCACTCAACAAGACTGCGAAGGCAACCATCCTTCCAGCAAACATACTCATGGTAGAGCACTTTAAATGCCTTGGGATTGAAATATTCCCAACTATTAACCAGACAGTAAAGTATAACTACTCCAGCTTGGGTGACAGGATTACGAAATATTTTTTAAATTAAAAAAACTCATTACAGGCCCGTGCCTCAATAATTAAGATGAATGTTTTACCCAGAATACATTTTATCAGCTCCATGCTACCGTTGTCTCCCCCTGTTGGTTACTGGCAAAAACTGCACTCTGCTGCATATAAATTCATCTGGAATAACAAAAGCCCACGCTTAAAGAGATCCACTGCACAGTGGAGTAAACTCGATGGGGGTTTAGCATTTCCAGACTTCAAGTATTATTTTCAAGCTTACTCTTTGAGACCTCTTGTCACTTGGTTTGACGCTCAAGCAGCCGTGTCCTGGCGACCATTGGAGGAGAAAATGGTGTCCCCACATAGACTTCAAGATATCGTGTATACCAACATTTCAATTAAGCAATGCAAGTTACGATTTGGCCCTTTTGATCACACATGTGATCCAGATTTGGCGTGACACACAGAAAGCACGTACTAACCGCCGTAAATGGCACACGCAATCCCCCCTGTTCAATAACAACTTACTCCTTATTGGACAACGACCTGTTAGTTACCCTAGATGGGAAGGGAAAGGCATCTGTTACAAAGGGTCAGATTAAACCGAATATATATATTTATTGCCTGAGATCCCATGTATAATATTTGTATATCGTTTGATATCCCTTGTATATTCTTTGTACATATACACGGAATATCCCTTTACCTGGTACAGGACAGACCATAATATTCGTTCTCCTATTGGAAGCGATCCCCTAGGCGCCAGTGACTTACCCCCTAGAGCTGACTTGAAAGCTACCGACATGACTTGTCTTAACATGCCCGCTTCTGCCCATGAATACGGCTACCGAAAGCAGAGCGGCACTATTTGTCCACCGTACGTATAAATATGACCAGCGAATACAGAACTTCCCTTTCAGTTCGCCTTCAGTTCAGTCTGGTTCAGTTACCAAGTAAAGCCTTACCCACTACGCAACGTGCGGTACAGCAGGGCTCGTATTGCCTCAAATAGAGTCGTGTTATCCTAGTACGTTTGTTTAACGTATCGTTCGCTATTTATTAGTAAACCTTCATTACGAGTCAAAGACCACGTGAAGTGGGTAATTGTGTGTCTACATAAGAGAACTTATTGCCGCGTGCTAATAAGGATAGTAACGTCAAGTTCAACCGTGGACCACCGCGCACCACGGAGGATACCTACACCGGACCAGCAGAGCCACTTTCCGGCAAGGATTATTATTCTTCATTCTTCACCAAGCTGCTGGAGCAGAGAACCGTCTACACCCACTGCTGTGGGATCTACATGCCCGTGACGACATCACTCGAGCCCGTCTCTGTCGTACCAGAGGCTCCACGGATTTCATCTGCGCGGCGCGCACGTTGAGAGTACAGAGGCTGCCTTTCTCCGCTGCTCCAGGGAGTAAGATCGCCTCCGTGGACCCCTTGACTTTCATAGAGCATTGCCTCCCCCTGCTGGCTTACAACCGGTAGTACACCCCTTCCCAGAATATCCCTAGATCTAATTCCTAAACATTCATTATTGATTTGCCTGCACATTCTTTGCCTTATAAGCGCATCCAAAGTGACCAAAGTAATGTAATATCATATTCTTAATGTAATAAATATTCTAAACGAGTATTTGTGTGGAAACCGTTTCATTGTGGAAGTGTTCTAATCTGATATACTTGTGTATGGTATTGGCCAGTAATGTACATACACGGTAGTAGTTTAATGATACTAATACTTGATTAATACAGTCAGGGAATTGTACCCCTCAGTTACAGCATCCATACATTGGGCAAGGACGCGGGAAGTGGGGGTGCGGCGGGTGCACCAGCACCCCCTGCTGGCGGCGAGTGTAACTGCAACTGCAAGGTTGTTTTGGCTTTTATTCCATTGTAATACCGAGGCTACTCAATGTCACAGAGCGGAGCGGCACTGCAGATTTACTCTACTCTTGGAATTCATTACCAGATCCTCATAGGGGCGCTGTCTCGATAATGCAGTGTTATTAAAGCAGCGTGTAGCCGACGCATGAACCAGTTGGGATTCGAATAGACGCGGCCTGGAAGCGTCAACGCGGAACTGGAAATCCGTTGGTAAAAAAATAGCGGCTTGGAATAGTTTTTGGGACACTCTCAATTCGCAGTAAAGGAATATATCTGCGGTTTCCCTGGCGGATGGCAAGCCAGCAGAACTATCCGAGCCCCCGGGAGGGTGGTCGAAGACCTTTTGCATGTCGGCGCCTCTGCGATGTATGCAGGGAACGAATTGCAGAGGGAGGACTGACTGAAATGGAGAGCTGCCTGTCGCCCATTCTAATGCAGGAGTCCTGGACCCTTGAGCAGACCCGACAGGTAAGGTAAGCGATTTTAGATGTATCACTTTGGAAGTGTGCGGCTGTTGTCCGAATACTAGTGAACATTGAAAAATAAAGGCACGACATTTAGAGACGTCCCCGTCGTAGCGTTCTGGTGCGGGGATATGGGGCTCTCTGTGGGGGGGCGCAACAGCAACAGGTGGGGTAGGCTGGGCAGAGATGTATGCATCAAAACGGTTACATTGTTTGTCTCGCACTCTCCGCAGAGCTGAGCGTGAGAGCGCAGAGTTGGGCAGTGGTCTCCTCTAGTGAACGAGAGTGTTGGTTTACCAGAGTGGTAAACCTATACGTTATTATTATATCACTTATCTCAGCACCCCCACTGCTGACTAACTTCCTGCGTCACTGACATTGGGGGATATCTTTAATCTTTATCTTTAAGGTCTCCGATCTTTCCAGGATCTATCCATCGTATATGATCTCCCCGGTAGCTCCTTTTTCTTTTATTTACAAATGAGAGCAGCTCTGAAGGCTCATGGCGTTCCATGGGACGCTCCACTAGAGCGACACCGGTTTAACAAATTATTTTATTTTTTTGTATTTAATTTTTTTATTATTTTTTAAACAAACATATAAACAAACATGACAACACACGATAAGATATACAAGCATTAATTGTCAGGGCACATCCAATGAGATCACATTTTAGTTAGTTGTCTTATATAAGATATACCCCTAATACCTGTTATCTAAAAAAAAACTACACACATATGCTCAGCTCGAACCCCCCCTCCCGGACCCCACCTTGAGAAGTACCTCCACTATCCCTCGCACCTAACCAGACACTACCATTATAAGCTAGCTTTTATTCTCTCCACCACTTCTAACCACATTGACATTTTGGATTCATTGAGACCCAGAATTCTTGCTGTAGATATTTCATGGTAAATTACATCGCGATATGTAAGAAACCAAACTTTACGGCACATTTTTTCCGGTTGAAACCAGCGTGATGCGATCAGCTTTTTGGCTACAGTGATACCCGATAAAACCAATCTCTTTAGCTGTGGATTCACTGCAAACTCAAAAACATCATTCAATAATAATACCGAGGGGTGTACAGGTATATTCCAAGATACGAGTTTTGATATTTGTTGGGTCACATCTTTCCAGAATGCCTTAACTGGTGAGCAGTCCCAATACATGTGCATAAATGTCCCTTCGTCCCCATTTGCACATTGGGTGCATTTGGAATCTTGTTTAAGCCCCATTCGGCACAGTCTTATAGGAGTCAAGTATGTCCTGTGAATATAGTTAAGATTGATTTGTTGATGATCCGGGTTCCTTGATGTAAGTCGGACATTTGCCCAGGCTCCTTGCCAATCAAAGTAATTTTCCAGGTCTGGTATATCCCTCCTCCAGACAGAGTCAAGTTGGAGGGTTTCATACGAGGACGTTAGTAATTGATGATAAAATTCTGAAACAAAACCTCTCGATGTCTCTCTTGCGTAGAAGAATTTGTGGTATCTGTGGTGTTCAATTGGTCTGTCTAATGGAACACCGTGAGACTTCAAACATAGCTCTAACTGTTTGTGAAAAAGCCATGTGGACTTGGTGAGATAAAATCTTTTGCGTATTTCTTTATCACTACAAAAACCCTGTTTGTTAAAAACATCCCCTAATGAGTGTATGCCTTGCTCTTCCCATATAGGGAATCTTATAGGTCGTTTTCCAATTAAGAGTGCATTGTTATTGAATAAGGGAGTATGATTGTGCCAATTTTGTGGGTTAGGATTTTTTTTTTGTGATTCACGCCATATCCGGATCGCATGAGTAATTAAGGGGCCAAATTCACGTTCACAGTGCTTGATTGGTAGTTTAGTGTATGCTATGTCCTTCAGTCTATGTGGGGCTACTATGTTTTCTTCTATTTTTCTCCAGGATGCTAATGCTTGGGAGTCAAACCATGTTGTCAATGGGCTTAATGTGTACGCCTTAAAATATAGGAAAAAATCTGGAAATGCCATGCCACCATCTGCTTTATTTCTCTGTGCGGTGGATCTTTTTATACGTGGTGGTTTGTTATTCCAAATAAATGTGTATGTGGAGGAGTGTAATCTTTTCCAGTAACCCTCTGGAGGGGGTAACGGTAGCATTGAACTGAAGAAGTTGATTTTAGGTAGTACATCCATCTTAACTATTGATATCCGTGCTTGTACTGTGTTTTTAAGTTTTGCCCATCTATCAAGGTCGTCTTTGATTTTGTTTTGGATTTTTGTGTAGTTGTGCTTCACCGTTTGTCTTATGGTAGGGAATATTTCCACTCCCAAGCATCTGAAATGTTTTACCATCGGTATCTGTCCTGGGAGGGTTGTATCTTTTTTTGCAGGGGTGTTAAGTGGAAGGAAAGCCGACTTCGGCCAATTTATCTTAAATCCCGATAAATCACCAAAGTCCTCAATCAACTTGAGCAGATGAGGCAATGTGGTGTTGGGGTTTTTCATGAACAATATTACATCGTCCGCATATAAACACATTTTTTGTTGTGTGCCCTTGATTACGATTGGTTCTATGGATTGGGATTGTCTTATATATTGTGCTAAAGGCTCTAATGATAGATTGAACAGTCCGGGACTAAGAGGACAACCCTGTCTGGCAGAGCGTGATACCGGAAATATTTGGGAGATGATTGTGCCTGTTGTAATCATGGCCGATGGGTCTTTGTATAATACTTTAATCATATCTATGAATCCTTTTCCTAACCCCATCCTTTCTAGCACTGCCCACAGATACGACCATTCCAGCCTGTCAAAGGCCTTCATAGCATCCAGGGACAGCATCGCCTTAGGTATGGTGTCCTCCTTGTCGGCATCAAGTACGTGCAGTATACGTCTTATGTTCTCAGTGATCAGGCGGCCTCCTATGAAGCCAGTTTGGTCCGGGTGAACTAAAGACGTCATATGCTTTTGTAATCTGATGGCTAATACCTTAGAGTACAGTTTGATATCTGTTCCGAGGAGGCTTAAAGGTCTATAGCTACCGCACTCGTTGGGGTCTTTGTCTTTTTTAAGGAGGACTGTTATGAGTGCACAAATTCTTTTATGACAGGGAGACATCGAGAGGCTTCGTCTCTGACTTTTATCGGCACTTACTTATGTCCTCATATAAGGACCTACCCCTAGATATGATTTGGAGAAAGGATATCCCAGAGTTGGATATAGATTTTGATTGGGATGCAGTCTGGGAAAATATTAGGCTATCATCACGCAACCCAGATCACCAACAGATTAATAAAAATGTTGTTCATAGGACTTACTTGACCCCCAGGCGATTGAACCTAATGGGTCTCAGACCTGACTCTCGATGTACCTTGTGTCCAAACGGTGCCATTGGAACATATATGCATATGTACTGGGAGTGCCCTCCTGTTGAGAGTTTCTGGGAAAGTGTTACCTCTGGGTTATCAGAGATTTTCTCTCTGACCATACCGGCCTTGCCTTCTGTGTTATTGTTAAATGATGTTTCTCAACTGCCGACCTCTGTACATGTAAAGAGACTCATTTTGGCCGGCCTTACGGCTGCCAAAAAGTTGATTGCCTCACGCTGGATACAACCAGATAAGTTATGTCCGAAGGTATGGATTCTCACCTATCTTGATGTCATTTATTTGGAGATTTCCACTGCACGTGTCATAGGTGTTAATGAAGCCAATATCGCAATCTGGTTGGCTGTGGTGGAAAAGCTTAAAGAACGCATATGACTCTGGAAACTGAGTACTGAATAAGGTATTATGTGAATGTCATGTCTCACGTTGGGGTCCTGGGGCGAGAGGGGGGGGTGGGGGGGGGGAGAACGAGCGAGTATTCATGTATGTTGGTGCTTTTTGTTTTGGTTTTATTTATAATTTTTCATTCTTTGGTTTCCTATGTACATTTTCTGACCCCCTTCTGACCTAGGTCTGGTGGTCGTGGGCTTGGACTGGGGGGGGCCGTGGTTCGGGGTCTCTGCGGGTCGAGGCACTAAAGAGGCATGGTGCTTTGGCTCACAGGGGGGCCGGGCGGTGGTTCCTCCGGGGTTGTGGCTTGCGGCTGCCGGGCCTGGAGGTGGAGGGGGCTCGGGAAGCCCGTTTTATAGTAAATATTGGTTATGTATGTAAATGTATAATCTGTCTAATTTATTGTCTAATCATTGTTGTGTTAGTTTATGTTCTTGGATGTCTTTTATGTATTATTGTTATTATTGTGTTGTGAGTTGTGTTGTTTCTTGTTTGAAAAATTTAAATTAAAAAGATTTGATAAAAAAAATTAAAAATCCAAGAGTAAAGACCTTAACCCTATCGAAACAGCCATCAAAGTGTATATTTTAATTTTTACAGATGTTTTATACGATTTACCGAAAATACGAATTTATCGGGAAAATTGTTATGGTTTGACACCGACCCCAAACGCAACGACACAAGAGAGTTGGATTCAGAGTTGCCAAATACAAGGGCTTGTTTATTTGGTGACTAGAATAAGTGAAACAGGGAAAGCAGGTCAACAAGAACAGGTACAATGAACAAGGGGCAAAGTTCTGCTGCTCTGCAGCTTCTCCCGGAAGGGTTGTCTTGGGAAGCAGGAGCAGACCTCTGTACCGCTCTGCAGACTCTCACGGCGGACCTCTCAGATGTTGTGCAAGACCGAGAGAGGGAGAGAGGGAACGGGTCAGTGACAGAGCAGACTTGAAACGAGCTGGAGGACAGGGTGTTATATTCTTCGTGTTAAACAACACAGTGATGTGCAATATTCCAAAAACAGCCCAAGTGAAATATCTTCATGTAATCACACAGTGAGCAAAAATCCAAACACCGTCCAAATGTGAAATACTATCTTCGTGTAAACACACAGTGAGCAAAAATCCAAACACAGTCCAAATGTGAAACAATATCTTCGTGTAAATACACAGTGAGCAAAAATCCAAACACAGTCCAAATGTGAAATAATATCTTCGTGTAAATACACAGTGGGAGGTGGAAGATCCCAAAATATTATTCCATAAAGGAAAGGGCAAAAACGATAAAGGCTGGGTGAGTGACTGTCTGACAAAAAGGTGGTAGACTTCAGTGTAAAGGTTACACACGAAAATCGGAACTAGGTCAAGACAGTCAATCTAGAAAAACTCACCCAGACGAGCTGCGTAAAAGGAACAGGAACAACAGTGGAGGCGAGCGCGCGCCACGGAGCAGGTATCCAAGCGAAGGCTTCTAGGAATTTCCTGGAGATTAGCACAGTGAAACAGAAGCAACGGGGAAAAACATCCAGCGACAAATCAAGACGAACCAACAACTTAGGGTGGGGAAAACGGGGTATAAATAATGAGGGATCGATTGATTGAAAGGCAGTGACAGCTGGGGAATGTGATTGAAAAGCGTGGGGAAGTGAGGGAACCAATCAGCGACGTCTCAGATGACGTCAGCGGGGAGAAACGTGTGAACGAGGGAATTGAAATACTTGACAGAAAAAATGAATGAAAACAAAGCGAGGGTGGTTAAAGGAACAGAACGAGTGAGAAGGCAAGGACAGAAACCTCACAAAAATGCTAATTATATCTCTTTTATCGTAAGACCGCGAGGAAATGACTAAATGCCATTGGAAAGAGGAGCCTTTTCCCTATCCATAGGTGTATGATTTGGCCATAATAAGGTCAAGTTCAAGGTCAAACATGAATTTATAATTAAATGTTATTATAATTTATTACTGTATCTACAAATCCTTCTGTTTACTCATCTTCCCTTTATTCCTTTGCTTAGATTTCTTTTTGTACACTTGATCTCAAGAAGGTGCTGAATGAGCTCATGGAGCGTAATCAAAAGAACCTCAATGTTTTCATGGTGTTATTCACCGGCACAGATGCAAAATAAAATCATAATTTATATTCTCCTTTGTTTTATTACAATTTACTCAAGCCTAGTAACAGACACAATATTTCTGACACTGGGAATACATACCCCCAGGTCCCTAGATGTTCCTAGATACCAAGCACATGCAAATTTACCTTGTAGAAGTGGAGCAATCTTCCATTTACTTTGGCATGTACCTTTAGGCAACATTTTTGAAAATAGGGCTACAGCTTAATAAGAACATGGTCATGTAAATATTTTGTACAGATGCTATTTGTTGTATTGTTTTTATGTCTTGAGACCAAGGACCACAATGGAAATAAGTCCATGACTTTATTGTGCCCATCCTTGACGTTTTGCTTAAAAAGGGCAGCAAATTAGACCCAAGCAACTACCGCCCTGTTTCTATTCTTACCTCCATCTCGAAAATCATGGAGAAAATAGTCTACGAACAGGTCGAAAAGTACCTGGCAGAAAAAAATCTAATCTACGAATTCCAATCTGGCTTCAGAATGTCCCACTCCACTGACATATGCCTCCTCTATTTGAACGACCACATCAAACAAGAGGTGGACGCGGGCAAATACTGCGGCATGGTCATGCTGGACCTACAAAAGGCCTTCGACACTGTCAATCACTCCATTCTGATTGACAAGCTAAAAGCAATTGGTTTTGATTGTTTATCAGTGAGCTGGATGCAATCCTACCTGGAGGGGAGAGAACAGATGGTAGAGGTAAACGGTACTCTATCCCCCCCCCTCACAGTGAGCTGTGGTGTTCCACAAGGAAGCATACTAGGACCGCTACTCTTCCTAATTTATGCAAATGACATGTCGTCAGCCTGTGACTGCAACTTGTTCCTGTTTGCGGACGACTCAGCCCTGCTGGTCTCTGACAAGAACAAGTTGCAGGTTGAAAAAACCCTCAGCTCGGAACTAGGCAAAATCTGCATATGGCTCGCTGATAACAAACTATCATTACACATGGGCAAAACAGAGTCCATTCTCTTCGGTTCAAATAACAAACTCAGCAAGACCGACGGCTTCTCAGTTGCAGTGGGTGACAATATTGTCACAAGGAGAGACGAAATTACCTACATGGGTTCCATCCTAGAGGCAAATCTTTCCTGTGACAAAATGGCATCCAATGTAATAAAAAAAGTCAACCAACGAACTAGATTCTTGTACCGGATCTCCTCTCTGGTAAACAAGAATACCCTGAAGACACTGGCAGGAGCACTCATTCAAGGGTACTACGACTATGCGTACACCTCATGGTACCAAAGCACCTCAAAGGCGCTTAAAACAAAATTACAAACATCACAAAACAAACTGGTCAGACTACTACTTGACCTTACCCCCAGAACCCACCTCACCCCTGCCCACTTTGACAACCTAGGATGGCTTAGAGTAGACGACAGAGTACAGCAACTTGCAATGGGCCTGGTCTACAAGATACACTATACGACTATGGTACCCATGTACATGTCAAAATACTTCCCAAAGGTCAGTGAATACCACAACCACTACACCAGAGGAAGCTCAACAAATCATGTTAAACCCAGATTCGGCTCAAACAAGGGACTAAACACGTTTCGCAATTATGCCACATCAATGTGGAACGCCCTACCCAAAGCTGTAAAGGAATGTGAATCCCTACCCACATTCAAAACCGCTCTTAAAGAGCACCTACGGGAGGCTGCAATTCGAAACTGACCACCGTAAATGCCCAAAACCCCCACCACCTCCTAATAGACAGTCTCCTCCCCACCGCATGTATATATTCCCTCCCCGCCGTATGTATATTTCTCTCCCACCCACCCACCCCCTCCTAATGTACAGTCCCCTCCCCATCATATGTATATACTCTGTCAGGATCTAGGGGTAACAGTACTGTATATTTGAATACCGTTTAAGTCACAAATGTATCAGTACTAAATACCTATATGTCCCTATGCCATAAATGTCATGTATGTTGTGTATGTCATAAATGTCTATATGAATTGAAAATGGGGGACCCTGATGGAAACAAGACAAACGTCTTTCTCAGGTCTGCATCCCCTTAACAATTGTGTGTATTGAGCCGTACTGTATTGTACCCATTCTGCAATCTGTTAAATAAAGTTTTCATTCATTCATTCATTCACCCATGTCATGTATATACACTCTTTTTCTGGACACTTTTTGTATCACAAACAGTACTGTATTTGCAAATCTGGTATGTCATAAATGTATAGATGTAGCAGTACTGTCTATCTGTATGTTGTGTATGTCATATATGTTATGATGAATTGAAAATGGGGGACCCTGATGTAAACAAGACGAAAGTCTTTCTCTGGTCTGCATCCCCTTAACCCAGGGGTGCCCAACCTTTTTTGAACCAAGATCTACTTTTTAATTTGCCACCTAGCCGAGAGCTACCAGCCCAAATTTGTCCTACTCTCGGCTAAGATAAGATAAGATATTCCTTTATTGATCCTCTTGGGGAAATTCAGGCATAATTTCAGGCCCGGTCACAGGCCCGCTCAACAGCGCCCCCCACCCAACGGCTGAATTGCCAATGGCTGAATTGGAGTATTGCACTGTGCAGGCACAGCTGTCCAGCTCTGCGGCTCTGCAGCTGCATGCTTCTCGCAAAATCCAGCATCCAGCTCCCGCTGCCCAGCCGTCGTTATCAGAACACTACACACATATCATAATGTGAAAAGTAGCGTCCTCTGAATGAACCTCTTTTTAGCTGGTGGTGTTCCATTCATCTTGCAGTTTTGAGTGACTCAAGGCTGGTCTCAGAGCCATGTTTATACTGTACCTGCCAGGTGATGGGCCCACCCCCACTCATGCCACTCCATGAAAACAAAGGCATCAATTTGCATCCCTATGGGTGAAGCTCGCTGTCCGGAATGTACGGAATGTAGACGGTATCGATTGGCTCAGGCTGCCTGACTGCCTGTTATACACAGGACTGCTCGAACGTTTGTTGTCCTCCCCTCCAAATCAAATCAAATTAAATGATTTTCCAAAATAATCTCGCGGTCTACTTGAAACCAGCGCGCAATCTACCGGTCGATCGCGATCGACTGGTTGGTCACGACTGCCTTAACAATTGTATGTATTGAGCTGTACTGTACTGTACCAATTCTGCAATCTGTTAATAAACTTTTCAATCAATCAATCAATCAATCAATCAATCAATCAATCAATGTGTTTTTAACTGAATGTCAAATAAATCAAATCAAAAGTCTTTAGCACTTTACAGTTATTTAAGTATTCCGTGTCTCGTGTCTAACCCTGTCTGTCTTCCTTTCCCTCAGTCCTCCATCTGGCTCCACGTCCTGTTCTCTACTCCTGGATCCTGTGTATGACCTCCACCTGCCTGATCATTGTCCTTGCCCACGCCCCGGACCGTCTGAGTATCTGATTCCATGTATGACCCCTCGCCTGTGTGACTACCCCGCTCCTTGCTTACTCCTCAGACTGTCTGAGTATCTGATCCCGTGTTTATGACCCCACGTCTGTCTTACTACCCTGCTCCACATTTGCCCCCTGGACTGTATGAATACCTCCACTGTTTATGACCTACCTCTGCCTGGACTACTCGCACATCCGTATAATAAAATACTTTTGGGTTATAACAAGATCTGTCTGCATTGTCTCTCTGTCTGCATATTGGGTTCAATACGCTCACCCGTGACATGCATAGTAAGTAAGTAAGTAAGTAAGTAAGTAAGTAAGTAAGTAAGTAAGTAAGTAAGTAAGTAAGTAAGTAAGTAAGTAAGTAAGTAAGTAAGTAAGTAAGTAAGTAAGTAAGTAAATAATTAGTAGTAAGACTGTAAATGGATGATGCAAATAAATGTATAAATAGTATAATGTACTATGTGCCCTGTTGGTGAGTATATATACATTGTTGCACCTTCCCAGGGACTGATGAGAATATACAGATTAGCATTGCACCATTGGATATAATTAATTAATTCATAAAGGAACCTTGAATCATGAAATAGCAATCAGAGTTATGTGAACTGTAACAGTTCTTCCTTATACTGTATATAATCGAAACATGTACAATTTATTGTAGAAGGCTGTGCAAGATAATGTCCAAAAACTGCACAGTGTGTGCTCTGTATAGGCGAGTATAAATGGTGCATATTTTCTGCTCTGTTGGTGAGGGGGTATATCTAAAATCGGACAGTCTTGTTCTGAGGTGCTGTGGACTTTGGTGGAGGGCATGTGGTGTCTTTTGCCGCATCAGAACAGTGCCCGGCAAACACAGAATTGGTTTATACATTTAGTTGTAATCAGGGATGTTTTGAACAGGATGAATTACAGAGGGAAATGCGAGTGTGGAGGAAGAAGAAGAAGGAAGAGTTCAGATTCCCAGTGAGACCCTTTGTGCCGTTTTCCACTGCAGCGCAGAAGATGTCAAACATCTGGACACATGGCTTCAGTATGTAGGAGACCTCTACCGAGGTGTGCAGGGTATCTGCAGGGTATTAAAGTATTAAATTCATAAGGCCTCAAAAGGTATTAACCATTTGGTAGTGTGGCAGTGAAAGGGTTAAAAAGTCTTACATTTTATTTGCACAGGTCACCCGGCTGTCGGGAGATTAAATAATATTAAATATATGAAGTGTTTTTGTATTCAAGTCATTTTGGCAGGGCTACTGGGAGCTTGGTGCATCTGGCAAGAGCTTGTATGGAACGCTCAATAATTTCAATTGGCGAGCAAGTGCAGCTGCCAGTTCAGTGTCGCTATGTGTGTTTTCTTTTTTGCTAGTATGGTCGTGGAATTGGTCTTAATATTAGAAGCCTTAGTGTATCTCTACCGCTAGATGGCCAGCCTGATAGTCATTTCCGCGGTGTTTCACTATATTTGCAAAGCTGTGTGTGTGTTCTGTATTATAGCTGTGGAGACAATGGTGTGGCTCATTTGACAGACATTACTTGTAGTGCAACATGGAATTTTTTTTTTGTTTCTACACACTGTAGCTTGTAGTTTATTACACGCTAAACATCGCGCATTTCCAAGATAATCCAGTCTTTTTTCATAGATCGTGAGTTAAAACGCGTTATGTACAATAAGCCCGAATCGTTCTGGTTGATTCCCTGAAACCCAAAATACTCCCAAATCAAAGGTATATAACATGTATGTACCTTTCCAAAATCATCAAGGGGGGGGGGGGTCGTTTTAACTCAAAACTGTGATGAATGAATGAATGAATGAAAACTTTATTTAACAGATTGCAGAATGGGTACAATACAGTACGGCTCAATACATACAATTGTTAAGGGGATGCAGACCTGAGAAAGACGTTTGTCTTGTTTCCATCAGGGTCCCCCATTTTCAATTCATATAGACATATATGACATACATGACATACAGATAGTCAGTACTGCTACATCTATACATTTATGACATACCAGATTTGCAAATACAGTACTGTTTGTGATACAGAAGGAGTCAAGAAAAGGGAGTATATACATTTGACGTAGAAACTGTACATTGGAGGTTGGGTGGGGGGGGTTGGGTACATTGGGATATTGACAACCATACTGGGTAATTTACATTGGAGGTGGTTGGGGGGGGGGGGGGGGGGCGGGGGGCATACTGTATAAACAAGTAACACTGTACATTGAGGGGGGGGGGGAGGAGACACTGTACAAACAAACACAATTGTACATTGAACTATTGACAAAACCATACTAGGTAAATGACTGTACATTGGAGGGGGTTGGAATGATTGGGTTAGGATATTTACAGGGGCCAGTGTTGAATTGCAGTCTCCCGTAGGTGTCCCTTGAGAGAGGTTTTGAAAGTGGGTAGTGATCCACATTCCTTTACAGCTTTGGGTAGGGCGTTCCACATTGATGTGGCATAATTGCGAAACGTGTTTAGTCCCTTATTTGAGCCGAATCTGGGTTTGACATGATTTGTGGAGCTCCCTCTGGTGTTGTGATCGTGGTATTCACTGACCTTTGGGAAGTATTTTGACATGTACATGGGTACCTTGGTCGTGTAGTGTATCTTGTAGACCAGGCCCATTGCAAGTTGTTGTACTCTGTCGTCTACTCTAAGCCATCCTAGGTTGTCGAAGTGGGCAGGGGTGAGGTGGGTTCTAGGAGTAAGGTCAAGCAGTAGTCTGACCAGTTTGTTTTGAGATGTTTGTAATTTTGTTTTTAGCGCCTTTGAGGTGCTTTGGTACCATGAGGTGCAAGCATAGTCGTAGTACCCCTGAATGAGTGCTCCTGCCAGAGTCTTCAGGGTGTTCTTGTTTACCAGAGAGGAGATCCGGTACAAGAATCGCGTTCGTTGGTTGACTTTTTTTATTACATTGGATGCCATTTTGTCACAGGAGAGATTAGCCTCTAGGATGGACCCCAGGTAGGTAATTTCATCTTTCCTTGTGACAATATTGTCACCCACTGTAACTGAGAAGCCGTCGGTCTTGCTGAGTTTGTTATTTGAACCGAAGAGAATGGACTCTGTTTTGCCCATGTGTAATGATAGTTTGTTATCAGCGAGCCATATGCAGATTCTGCCTAGTTCCGAGCTGAGGGTTTTTTCAACCTGTACCTTGTTCTTGTCAGAGACCAGCAGGGCTGAGTCGTCCGCAAACAGGAACAAGTTGCAGTCACAAGCTGACGACATGTCATTTGCATAAATTAGGAACAGTAGCGGTCCTAGTATGCTTCCTTGTGGAACACCACAGCTCACTGTGAGGGGGGGGGATAGGGTACCGTTTACCTCCACCATCTGTTCCCTCCCCTCAAGGTAGGATTGCATCCAGCTCACTGATAGACTATCAAAACCAATTGCTTTTAGCTTGTCAATCAGAATGGAGATTGTGTTTGCCGAGCATGTTTTACGTCCGGTGAAACACAGAACTGTGATCGTCAGAAAAACACGTTTCAGATTCGGTAAAATAGACATAGAATATACCTTACCTTAGCCAGAAGGTATTCCAAAAAGAATAATTTCAAGTGATCGCATCGCCATCGCGATTACCAGTGTATATGTCTATACACGTTTCGATGGTCAAATACGCTTAGGCAACGGAATTTCGAGGCGTTCAATGTGAATCGCTGTTCAAGCAGGAGGAGGGGCCCCTACTAGGGGTGCACCGATGTATCGGTCGGGTATCGGTATCGGCCGATAAGTGCCTTGTTGACTGCAATCGGCCTATCGGCCGATAAGCTCAAATGTGCCGATGGCAGTAGCCGATAAATTCAGTCGCGTCCTGCCAACGGCGCCGCCCCCAGTCCCCCACACACACACACACACACAAGCTACTGCATCAAAGTTACTACTAAATATTCAACATTCTCTTTTGAGACTCCGCTTCAGACTCTTATCATTTGGCACTAAAAGCTAAACATTGTCACCGATATGGCTGTCCGCAACATGTCATTAATTGTGTACGCGAGGTGGTCGCTCAGTGACGACGCTAACATGAGCTAGGTTAGCTAGCATGAGCTACCGGGAGATGGAAAGACTAAAGTTACTGGTGAAAATGTGATTCACGTTGGAATACTCCTTTGCCAACTTGCTGTACTTTGCTTGCAGGTCTGCAGCCATTATTGCTGGATTATGAATAGCCCCAACTTTAGCCAACGTAACGTTATGGCTAAACCTTTAACGTTAGTTAACGCTAGCTTTCGGTTAGCTGTTCAATGCTATTAATAACACAATGCCCCGTCAACACCCCTCTCTCGGGAAGATGGCATTTAAGAAAGTATCTGCTGTTAAAATGACACAAACATTCGTTTTGTGGCATTAACGTTATATAGTTAGTGTTACACGTTCAATATCAGCATATTATTTACCCGAAGATAGCAAGCAAGCAAGGCATTACTCCGTTCATAGCTCAGTTCCATTCCGTACCCAACTACCCATTCTGCAATCTGTTAATAAAGTTTTCAACCAGACAAATTTATAGAAAGGCTTTGTTTTATTATAACATTTGTTGCAGTAAAATCATTGTCTCGTTTGGTCATCCTGTGGAGCGATGGTCGGCGGGCAGCTAACGTATTAGCTACGTTAAGTTTGTTGTGCTCTCGCAAGGCGCAAGCAGATCAATGGCAGCATGCCTGGAAGTATAAAATGAATAAACGCTTGCCGATTGGTGGTAAGAACAGCAGGAGGTGGGTGCTAGCGGTGTGGCGTAATTGGCCGAATCGACTGTCAATCAAAATGGTTCTATTGCATTGGTTGAAAGCTCTGGTTGAGAGAATAGTATCCATCTGCAGGCCGCCAGACGATACTGGGAGAGGGATAGTGATACATGGCATGGTGTAATTAATACCATAAACATATTTCTTGATGTTTCCTTTTTTTAAGTAAGTAAAGAGGCCTACAAATACAAACATACACATACAAATATACAGTAGTTTCATTTAAAAAAAAAAAAATATATATATATATATATATATTAAAAAAAAATTAAAAAAAATTACAAATACTTATTTTTTGCCACAAGTATCGGTATCGGTATCGGCCGATTGTGTTAGTTGAACAATCGGTATCGGTATCGGTGGCCAATTTTCATATCGGTGCATCCCTAGCCCCTACCAAAGAAAAAAAAATAAGGCTGTGTATCAATACCAAGCGATTCCAGTTCAGACACAGACGATACTGCCACCTGGTGATAGTCGATCGGCATTGCAATTCAAACATATACAAACGAGCCAGGGATGTCTAGAATGATCCGGATGATGATTTAGAACGGGGATCAGAGGAAAAAGATCAAAGGATCTAAAAACTAGTTTGCTCGTCTTTGGTGCTCCACGCATGGCAGCCAAAAACGAATTAACTCATCTTTGGCGCCCAATGTGTTAAGTGCAGCAAGATGGCATGCAACTCAGAGCTGTGTGAAGAAGTGGTTAAATGTGTGAACTGTGGCACATGAGGCAAGGTCTATTAAATTACCAAGGAAAGGAAAACCCAGGAGATTGATAATGTGTGATAGAAATGGGGAGTGAGGTTACACCTGTATTTTACCCCCATTGTAGTCACCCATTGAAGATCAAAACTATCTAAACTAAGTATTACAGCCAAACCTTATTGTGTAGGTTTATAATCGTTGACAGCAGTATATATTATTTCATTCTTATACTGTTACAACCAATAAAGGTAAATGTTTTAACTTAACCTTTGATAGAATGTGTTTTATATCTACATTTTATTATTACAATGCTTCATATAAGAGCATCTCCCCCCAAAATATATGTTTTAATTGTAGTATGTAATGGATTGTTGTAATAGTAACTAATCCCTGTTATTCATGATTATTCAACCCCACTGCTGCTCCTTGGTTCCTGGATGTTCAAGGAGGAATAAATACAATGGCACCATCTAGTGGTTCTTTTACTGATGTACACCCCCCCCCCCCACACACACACAACAGAGAGAGGGAAGGAGAGAGAGAAAGAGTGGAAAGTTTGTTTGACTATTAGATATGCATCAGTGAAACAGGTGATGCGTGTGTTTATTGCTTGAGGAGGTTCTAGGGGGTCCTCGGCTAAATGGGGAATAGTTTAATTTCACTAATATTGTATTCACCAGAAGTGAACCCAGTGAGATCATCTATAATAATTACTATTTTGTTTATAGGTTTCACTCTCTCCTCTGTTTTCTCCATATAGTATATATATATATATATATATATATATATATATATATATATATATAGACAGTGGAATCCTAGACTTAATCATATCCAACTACAAATATCTTCTCAGATGAAGGTCCCTGGGACAAGATCCTATCAAATGGAGGTCCATCGCCTATTATTACATATCAATTTGGATTATTATTATTATTTCAAATTATTATTATTAGAATGACATTTGACAATTTGTTTATTCCAACAAACTCAAGTCTCGACCCAATTTCGACAGTTTATTTCCTGTTGCTTTCCTATTTTCGCATTATAAACCAAATGACCAATTCTGATTCACTGATATTTCTGGTAGATATAGGTTTGTTGTTGGCCTGGAAGCCAGTCTGTGTCGTAATATTCTTTTCTACTCATGCAATACAGACTGGCCTTCCTCGTATCCACGTTGATTGAGTGTTAACATTAGCGCTAGTAGACAATGAGCGGTAACGTTAGCGCTAGTAGAATAAACACAACGAACGGTAACGTTAGCGCTAGTAGAATAAACACAACGAGCTGTAACGTTAACGCTAGTAGAATAAACACAACAAGCGGTAACGTTAGCGCTAGTAGAATAAACACGAGTGGTAACATTAGCGCTAGTAGAATAAACCCAACGAGTGGTAACGTTAGTGCTAGTAGAATAAACACAACAAGCGGTAACGTTAACGCTAGTAGAATAAACACGAGTGGTAACATTAGCGCTAGTAGAATAAACACAACAAGCGGTAACGTTAACGCTAGTAGAATAAACACGAGTGGTAATGTTAGCGCTAGTAGAATAAACATGACAAGCGGTAACGTTAACGCTAGTAGAATAAACATTAGTGGTAACGTTAGCGCTAGTAGAATAAACACAACGAGCGGTAACGTTAGCGCTAGTAGAATAAACACAACGAGCGGTAACTGTTGTGAAGGATCAGATTAAACCGAATATATATATTTATTTATGGATATATATTTAATAGTATTTGTATATCGTTTGATATCCCCTGTATATTCCTTGTACAATATGCACTGAATATCCCTTTAGTCTACTAACAGCCCATAATAGTTTCATTCTACCATTGGACGAGAACCTGGCGCCAGCAGCCATACCCCTAGGTTCAAGTTCAATCGTGCCGACCAACATGTCGTGGCAAGCCCGGTTCCGCGTAGGAATACGTCTGGCGAAATACGAATGGTACTATTTGTTCACAGCGCATATATATATGGCGCAAGTAAAGTAGAACCTTTTTTTAGTCCATTAGTTCTTTACCCTCCAACCGAGTAACAGACGCGAAGCCTCACTCACGACGCACGTGTGGTGCAGTAAGGCCTACTTGGCCTCAGAATAGGCATTGAGATATCGTGTGGATTAATAGTTGAATTGTCATAGTTTGGCACTATACCGTCGAGTTGGACGTATTTCTATTAAGTTAATAATAGTCTATTATGTATGGTGCATCGTTCGGTTAGAGTTATAAAGTGAGCAGTACCCCCATCGTTCCTGACGTTATCTGGAGTCTTAACCAGGCTGGGCAGACCACGTGTGGTGCTTGCATCCGAGGAGCTCCGGGCCAGGACGAGTGGACCTGTACATTGGATTACTTTACCCGGACGACGGCGAGCCTTCCACGGCTTGGATTATCTACATGCTTTGGGTGCTTTGATTATTCCATGGATAACGGCCAACACTGCTGAGTGTTGGAACTACCCCCCGGAGAGGAGTCCAGGTGAGACGGCGCTCTACCCCGAGTGAGGTCGCCTCACGTCTCTTTATCTGTGGACCGGCAGCTACCGTCCACCAGAGGGTCCAGCTGTATTCATCTGCGGACCGAGGTTCTGTGGGCATCGTGTTCAGGACTCTGAATTCTCCCAAGAAATCGTCGGCCAGATGGGATACCGCCAGCGGCTCTTCTAACCCCCCCCTACTGTCTTACAACCAGCGGGACCCCCCCCCCCTTAGTGTATCCAGCTATAATCATTTAAGTACCATCGCTATAGTTCCCTAAAGAACCAGGTTGTATATTTGCTCCCTGCGTAACCAGAGACTGGACATTCAATGTTGATTTACCTACGAATACTCATTTGCCATACAAGTGCATTTCAAATCATAAATGTCATCAAGTGAACGTTGTATATACCCTTTGCTATATAAAATATTCGATTTATACATTTGTGTGGACTTCGTTTCATCAGGTGGGAAAGTGTTCATCATATCTATATCATGTACTGGATGGCCAGAAGTTAAAGTACAAGAGGTAGTGGTTTAATAATACCATACTTATCAATACAGTCAGGGAATTGTACCCCTCAGTTACAATTGGTCCTTCGAGCCGGAGGGTAACTAGTGTAATATTAATATAGTGTTATTAATATTAAAATGGCCTATGATGAACACTCCACGAAACGGTCCTCCTAACGTAGAACGCCCGCAGCGCAGACGACAGCCACCTCAGTACTTAGAGGATTACGCTGTCAGTCAACTACCTAGCCTTCGACAAACGGTAAACGCGGTAAAAGTAGAAAGTAAAATTATGTCTGACCTTAACGACCAGGTTTCCCCGACCACAGAGGCCCTAGTGGGTTCTAATGTAACTGACCAAGCTCACGGTGGGGACCAGGAGGGAGCTGACATGCCCCTACCCCCCGCCAATACCGAAGAAGTAGTTCCCGACCAGCCCCGGGAGGAAGACAACCCTACAGAGAGAGAACTCTGCACGGAAGAAGAGGAGGAGAGCGCCGAGGAAATAGAGCTCCAGGACTCCCCAACGAGTACACCCAGGAGCGGCTCACCCAGGAGCGGCTCACCTCCACAACCGTCTTCCCCCAGCGAAGCGGAGAGGATGCTACAACAGGCGTTCCTCGTCAGCCTGACAGCCTCTACCGAACGCGATCGACTTCAGGGTGAACGCGATCGACTTCAGGGTGAACGCGATCGACTCCAGACACAGCAACGGAGCGAAGAAGAGCGCATACGCCTGGAGATGAGACGCCTTCAGACGGAAGAGAATATGGCAAGAGACCGAGCCGACACCCAGCGCGCCGCTGACGGTGCCCAAAGAGAGGCAGAGCGCGACCTCGCTCTCAACCAGCGCGACCTCGCTCTCATCCAGCGCGAAACCGAGCGCGACAGACTACAAGCCGAGCGCGACAAGCTACAAGCGCAACTAATGGAGCAGCTGATCCTCAAGGCAACACCCTCTCCCTCCGCCAGGGGTTCAAGGAACTCGTCGAGACAACAGTCAAGAGCAGCGTCTCCTAGCCGAGCAAGCGACCCTGAACTTGACCAACAGACCAAGCCTATACCCCCCGCAGACCCCCTTCCCAGACCGGTCCAAGCGAGACCCAGCTACAAGGAAGGAGCGGCATACACTGCGGAGAAGCTAAATAAACGATTACAGGACCTAGAGGACCTGATAGAAGAAGAAGAGGGAGAGGAGGAGAACCAAGCCCGACGACAGCACAGTACTCCACCGGACCAGGAGGTCCAGTACAGCCCAGGCTATACCCCCGCGGCGCTGCGCTACAGACCCCCGACTCTATTCACGGGTGAGCACGACGCACGACCAGCCCCGAGGAATAGCACCTGGACCAGCGGGCCATGGTACCCTGTCGGTACCAGCCCACAGAGAGGCGCCAGAGGAGACTCGCCTAGGAGGTCTCTCCCCCAACGCTCGCCGATGTATCAGCCATCCACGGCGTCATACATTGCCACGCCGTCGTTTCCAGACTTCACCTATGAGAATCGAGCACAGTACACGGAGCTCCGGATGTGCTTAGAGACAATGATGGTGGATGTCACTGATGAACGCCACAAGTATGCAATATTACTGAAGCACCTGAAAGTACCGCGAGCGCACAATATAGCGCTAGCCTATGCCACCTCTACGACCCCATACACCGCGGCCCTAGCAGCGCTGGACCAGAGATATGGACGTATATGGGATTACGTAATCCAAGAGATAAGGCATATTGATCGCCTACCCCCAGCAACAGACAATCGCTCATTAGACGACCTGTCAATCAAAGTGCAGTCCCTGGTAGGGATGCTGGGAGCGCAACGGGAAAAGGGCATGCACGAGCTATACGCCAACTCTAACGTCGAGAGGATTCTAGAGAAGCTGCCACCCGCAAGACAAGAGCGTTTTAGGCGGCAGAGAGACTACCGGGATCCTAACGGCCCCGAACCATCCCTCCTTGATCTAGCCGACTTCCTGGCGAGAGAAGTCAGCAGCTTACGACTGGATACGTTCGGGCGGAGCACGCCAAGCTCCAGAGAGGGACCCAGGAGAATAAATGATGGAAGAAGATCGGTGACTGTCATGCACCAATCAGAGTCAGTACCGAGCAGTAAGAGCCACAGTACCCCCTCGAGAAAAGAGAAGTGGAAGATGGTGTGCCCCTACTGTGAGAAAGAACACTGGCTGTCACAATGTGACCTGTTCACAAATATGAATGCAGAAGAAGTGAGTCAATGGATAAAGTCCAACAGGCGCTGTTACCGATGTGCGCGCAGTCACATGGCAGCCGAATGCCGCCTAAAGAAAAGGTGCAGTCGGTGCGACGGAGCCCATCTAGATATACTACACGACAGTAACAGAAGACGGCCTTCACCTGCACCATCGAGCGGCACCAAGGCAAGTGTCATGTACATTGACCCCGCCAGCAGCAGCGGCGCCCAAGTGCTCTTAAAGGTAGTCCGTGTGACATTGAGCTACCAAGATAAAGTCATGGACACTTACGCCGTCCTTGATGACGGGTCAGAGAAGACCCTTCTGCTCGCGTCCGCTGCGGCCCAGCTGGGACTGCGGGGGAGCGAGAACCAAATGACGATTCGGACAATAAGAAGAGATTTAAAGACGATAAAGGGCGAGAATGTCTCCTTCACTATCGCAGCAAGCGGGCAGCCAGAGCGACGGTATAAGATTACAAATGCTTTCACCAGCCAAGAAATAGGACTATCGCAGTACACCTACCCCATCGCCAAGCTGATGGATAAATATGTGCACCTGCGTCAACTACCTATCCCGCTCATAGACGGCGCCACCCCGACCCTGCTGATAGGCTCCGACCATGCAGAACTTATAGTCCCGATTGACCGGGTCCATACAGGACCCTGAGGCTGTCCTGCAGCAGTCGAGACCCGCCTAGGGTGGACACTACAAGGCCCCCTCGCTAAATCTCTCAACCGAACAGCAGCCACTAGCTGCCTCCACTCCAGAACGACAGAAGAAGACACCACTCTCCTGCAGCATGTCGAGAGGCTATGGACACTAGAGACAATGCCCTTTAAGAACGAAAAGAAAGATATTCGTTCTAAAGAAGACATTTACGCCATCAACCTACTCGAGCAAGGGACAAAGAGAGTCACAGTCGGCGGAGTGATGAGATACGCAACTCCACTCCTGAGGCGAGAGGGAATGCCCACCTTTCACGCAAAGAAAGACGCCACGGAGCGCTATCTATTGAACACAGAGCGGCGCCTAGCCAAAGACCCCGCTCAAGAGAGTGTGTACCGCGCTGAGATTGAGAAGCTAATCACAGCGGGACACGTGACAAAGATTGACATTAAAGAGGCCGATCAGACGACCGAATCATGGTACGTGCCGCATCACAAGGTCCACCACAACGGCAAGGATCGCATTGTGTTTAACTGCAGCTACCAGATCGGATCCCAAAATCTGAATAAAGAGCTCTTGCCCGGCCCCACACTCGGCCCCTCCCTACTGGGCGTGCTACTGCGCTTCCGCCAAGACAAGGTGGCTATCAGCGGGGATATCAAAGGGATGTTCCTGCAGGTGAGACTAGTGGAGGAGGACAAGCCCCTGCTGCGGTTCCTATGGAGAGAGAGGATCGGAGATGAGAACCCAGCCATCTACCAGTGGGAAGTACTCCCCTTCGGAACCACATGCAGCCCGTGCTGTGCTACATTTGCACTACAGAAACACGTCGCAGAGGACCCAGCAGCAGATGAAGAGGTCCGACACAGTGTGAAGAACAGTTTCTACGTGGACAACTGTTTACAAAGCGTTTCGACTCAAGAAGAAGCCGAGGCTCTCCTAATCAAGCTACGCGCCTCCCTGATCAAAGGCGGCTTTGATCTCAGGCAGTGGGCCAGCAGTGACCCGCACGTATTGCGCAGCCTCTCCCCCGCGGACAAGGCTGCCAGCAGCGAGACCTGGATGGCGACCATCCCAGGAGAAGCCCAAGAAATGACACTAGGACTAGTCTGGCGCTTCAAAACAGACTCGCTCCACTATAGACACAAACCCCTGACTCCAGAGCAGGGAAGGTCGACGGCGACACCGACCACCAGACGGAGTGTGTACAGAACACTCGCCAGACAATATGACCCGTTGGGATGTATTCTACCTTACACCACCAGGGCAAAGATGATTGTACGAGCACTATGGGACAAGGACCAGGGCTGGGACGACCCAATACCCGCACACCTTGCCTCCACATGGAGAGAGTGGGAGACGGAACTCCGCTCACTCCCAGGCGTCAATATACGCCGCAGCTACTTCCCATCCACAGTGAGGCCAGAGACATGCAAGATTGATCTACACGTCTTCAGCGACGCCTCCGAAGTAGCCTATGGATCGGTGGCCTACTTGCGTGCCCAAGAGAAGGGAGGAAAGATACACACTGCTTTCATCCTGGCTCGCTCAAGAATAGCCCCACGAAAGCAACAATCTATCCCGCGTCTAGAGCTCTGCGCAGCCCTAGCAGGAGCGCATCTAGCCACGTTAATCCAACGTGAACTCACCATTCCGGTGCACAGAACAATCTTGTGGTCAGATTCCACGACAGTACTCACATGGATCAAGTCTGATTCATGCAGATACAAAGTCTTCGTGGGAGTCAGAGTCACCGAGATTCAAGAGTTAACAGAAGCAGCGAGCTGGCGGTATGTGGACACCAAACACAACCCAGCTGACGTCATCACCCGGGGAATGTCTCTGGATGACCTCACCCGTCGCAACATCTACAGTGACGGACCAGAATTCCTCAAGCTCCCGGAAGAAGAGTGGCCTACGCCCACCCCACGGGAAGCAAGTAAAGAGGAGGCTGAGAACAAGAAACCTATGTTCTGTGGACTGAGCACAGTCGCCTCCACAGACCCCAACATAGATGACTGCATTACCCTACAGAGTGCGCAACTAAAGACATTCCTGTGGCACCACCCAGAGAGTCAGTCCACCACTGACATTTCAGCAGCTGACTACGAAGAAGCAGAACTTCTTCTACTACAACGAGCCCAGAGAGACTCGTTCCCCGATGAGCTAGACTGTCTACAGGGAGGAAAGCCCGTCCCATCAGACAGCAGACTGCTCCACCTGGCACCCGAGAGTGACGCCCATAATCTCATCAGAGTGGGTGGTCGCCTGCGGAGAGCCCCCGATCTACCGGATGACATTAAGTACCCGATAGTCTTGAACAGCCGACACAAGGTCACAGAGCTGATCATAAAGAAATACGACGAGGATGTCTTCGCGGAGATCAGACGTCGCTATTGGATACTTCAAGGAAGAGAAGCGGTGCGACGCTTCCAGCGAACCTGTCTAGACTGCCGAAAGTGGCGCGCGCAGCCCAGCATACCACGGATGGCTGACCTACCCCCCTGTCGCCTCCGACTCGGCGACAAGCCATTCCACTCCACAGGCATGGACTGTTTTGGCCCGTTGTATATAAAGAGAGGAAGAGGAACCGAGAAGCGGTGGGGTATTGTATTCAAATGCATGACCACCAGAGCGATACATATCGAGCTCCTTCCGACCATGAGCACAGACTCATTCCTTATGGCCTTCCGAAGATTCACATCACGGAAAGGAAAACCGTCTACATTGTTGTCTGATCACGGGACAAACTTCAAAGGCGGAGAAAGAGAGCTGAGAGAGAGCTTCCAAGCTATGGGCCCAGAACTTAAGACCCACCTCGCTCCATCCCAGATTGACTTCCAGTTTAATCCCCCGAACGCACCCCACTTCGGTGGAACCTGGGAAAGAGAAGTACGTTCTATAAAGACAGCCCTGTACGCCGTGCTTGGGGCCCAGACTGTGGCGGAAGAAGTCCTAATGACAGTCCTCACGGAGATCGAGGGAGTATTGAACTCCAAGCCCCTCGGCTACGTCTCCAGTGATATAGCAGATGTCGACCCAGTCACCCCCAACACACTCTTGATGGGGCGGCTGGACCCCGCGCTACCCCAGACAATGTACAGGCCTGAAGAAGCGAACGGCCGAAGAATGTGGAGGTACAGTCAAGTACTAGCTGACAAGTTTTGGAACAGCTTCCTACTCCACTACCTACCGTCTCTACAGACCCGCCAGAAGTGGGTAAAAGAGAGAGACAATTTGACAGAAGGAACAGTCGTCATGATTATCGACCAGTCACTACCCAGAGCTATGTGGCCGGCTGGCCGCGTAAGCAAAGTGATCACCGGTGCCGATGGCAAGGTCCGAGCAGCTGAAGTGCTCGTCCAAGGGCGAACTTACACACGACCCGTGGCGAGGCTAATAGAACTGCCCCGACTCCCAGACACTATCGATGATGACCATGACCCCATGACTTTGTGAGTTGACTGACCCTTACAGCGGACCTTGAGTGGTAGACAGTGCGGTTAATCTGTCTCTGCTTAGCTAATTAGGTGGGACTAATTAGGGGGCGGCTGTTGTGAAGGATCAGATTAAACCGAATATATATATTTATTTATGGATATATATTTAATAGTATTTGTATATCGTTTGATATCCCCTGTATATTCCTTGTACAATATGCACTGAATATCCCTTTAGTCTACTAACAGCCCATAATAGTTTCATTCTACCATTGGACAAGAACCTGGCGCCAGCAGCCATACCCCTAGGTTCAAGTTCAATCGTGCCGACCAACATGTCGTGGCAAGCCCGGTTCCGCGTAGGAATACGTCTGGCGAAATACGAATGGTACTATTTGTTCACAGCGCATATATATATGGCGCAAGTAAAGTAGAACCTTTTTTTAGTCCATTAGTTCTTTACCCTCCAACCGAGTAACAGACGCGAAGCCTCACTCACGACGCACGTGTGGTGCAGTAAGGCCTACTTGGCCTCAGAATAGGCATTGAGATATCGTGTGGATTAATAGTTGAATTGTCATAGTTTGGCACTATACCGTCGAGTTGGACGTATTTCTATTAAGTTAATAATAGTCTATTATGTATGGTGCATCGTTCGGTTAGAGTTATAAAGTGAGCAGTACCCCCATCGTTCCTGACGTTATCTGGAGTCTTAACCAGGCTGGGCAGACCACGTGTGGTGCTTGCATCCGAGGAGCTCCGGGCCAGGACGAGTGGACCTGTACATTGGATTACTTTACCCGGACGACGGCGAGCCTTCCACGGCTTGGATTATCTACATGCTTTGGGTGCTTTGATTATTCCATGGATAACGGCCAACACTGCTGAGTGTTGGAACTACCCCCCGGAGAGGAGTCCAGGTGAGATGGCGCTCTACCCCGAGTGAGGTCGCCTCACGTCTCTTCATCTGTGGACCGGCAGCTACCGTCCACCAGAGGGTCCAGCTGTATTCATCTGCGGACCGAGGTTCTGTGGGCATCGTGTTCAGGACTCTGAATTCTCCCAAGAAATCGTCGGCCAGATGGGATACCGCCAGCGGCTCTTCTAACCCCCCCCTACTGTCTTACAACCAGCGGGACCCCCCCCCCCCTTAGTGTATCCAGCTATAATCATTTAAGTACCATCGCTATAGTTCCCTAAAGAACCAGGTTGTATATTTGCTCCCTGCGTAACCAGAGACTGGACATTCAATGTTGATTTACCTACGAATACTCATTTGCCATACAAGTGCATTTCAAATCATAAATGTCATCAAGTGAACGTTGTATATACCCTTTGCTATATAAAATATTCGATTTATACATTTGTGTGGACTTCGTTTCATCAGGTGGGAAAGTGTTCATCATATCTATATCATGTACTGGATGGCCAGAAGTTAAAGTACAAGAGGTAGTGGTTTAATAATACCATACTTATCAATACAGTCAGGGAATTGTACCCCTCAGTTACAGTAACGTTAACGCTAGTAGAATAAACATTAGTGGTAACGTTAGCGCTAGTAGAATAAACACAACGAGCGGTAACGTTAACGCTAGTAGAATAAACACGAGGACTACAGCCCCCTCAGCATCGACGGGGCACCAGTTGAGAGAGTGAACAGTTTCAAGTACCTCGGAGCCCACATATCCGAGGACTTGACATGGACCACACACATTGACAGTGTTGTGAAGAAGGCACGACAACGCCTCTACTTCCTCAGGCGCCTAAGGAAGTTCCAAGTCAGTCAGAAGATCCTTAGGAACTTCTACTCATGTACAATAGAGAGCATCCTGACCGGCAACATCACCTCCTGGTTTGGGAATAGCACTGCACAAGACCGTAGCAGACTACAAAGAGTGACACGTTCAGCCGAACGCACAATTAGAGGGGGGCTTCCCACCCTCCAGAACATTTACAACAAGCGGTGCAAGGGGAAGGCTAAGAGAATTATTAAGGACTCGAGCCACCCGAACAACTGCCTCTTTGAACTGCTGCCGTCAGGCAAGCGATACCGGAGTCTTATGGCGAGCACAGAAAGACTCAGAAGGAGCTTCTATCCCCAGGCCATCAGGCTGCTAAACGAACAATAATCGTTAAACGAACAATAATCACTACGCAACAACCATCAAATGCACACAGCACACACACCCACACGCACACACTCACTCAAACAAACAACACACTGCAGCACCCACTCTCCACACTTTAGATCACACAAACACACTTACACTTTATATTTATTGATAAAGGATTTGCACTACAACTCGTACACCTACTGTGAATTGTACCTAAACTGCACCTCGTCCATTTATGCCTTGCACTATATAGTATTGTATATTAGTACACTGCACAGTATTGTATATTGTATGGTAACTACGTCTACGAACATTGTACATATGTCTAAACTGAACACTGTGACCTTTTTTTTACTTCTAATTTTTACTATGTTTTTATTTCATACTTATCTTGTCATGCACAGTCTCTGGAGCGCAACAGTAAGAAGCATTTTGTACAAAAGTATTCTGTACTTCTGTATGACAACTATTAAAGAAAAACTTGAGTGGTAACGTTAGCGCTAGTAGAATAAACACAACGACTGATAACATTAGCGCTAGTAGAATAAACACAACGAGCGGTAACGTTAGCGCTAGTAGAATAAACACAACGAGCGGTAACGTTAGCGCTAGTAGAATAAACACAACGAACGGTAACGTTAGTGTTAGTAGAATAAACACAAGGAATGATAACGTTAGCGCTAGTAGAATAAGCACAACGAGCGGTAACGTTAGCGCTAGTAGAATAAACACAACGAACGGTAACGTTAGTGTTAGTAGAATAAACACAAGGAGTGATAACGTTAGCGCTAGTAGAATAAACACAACGAGCGGTAACGTTAGCGCTAGAAGAATAAACACAACGAGCAGTAACGTTAGCCATAGTAGAATAAACACAACGAGCGGTAACGTTAGCGCTAGTAGAATAAACACAACGAGCGGTAACGTTAGCGCTAGTAGAATAAACACAACGAGTGGTAACATTAGCGCTAGTAGAATAAACCCAACGAGTGGTAACGTTAGCGCTAGTAGAATAAACACAACAAGCGGTAACGTTAACGCTAGTAGAATAAACACGAGTGGTAACATTAGCGCTAGTAGAATAAACACAACAAGCGGTAACGTTAACGCTAGTAGAATAAACACGAGTGGTAATGTTAGCGCTAGTAGAATAAACACAACAAGCGGTAACGTTAACGCTAGTAGAATAAACATTAGTGGTAACGTTAGCGCTAGTAGAATAAACACACCAAGCGGTAACGTTAGCGCTAGTAGAATAAACACAACGAGCGGTAACGTTAACGCTAGTAGAATAAACATTAGTGGTAACGTTAGCGCTAGTAGAATAAACACAACGAGCGGTAACGTTAACGCTAGTAGAATAAACACGAGTGGTAACGTTAGCGCTAGTAGAATAAACACAACGACTGATAACATTAGCGCTAGTAGAATAAACACAACGAGCGGTAACGTTAGCGCTAGTAGAATAAACACAACGAGCGGTAACATTAGCGCTAGTAGAATAAACACAACGAACGGTAACGTTAGTGTTAGTAGAATAAACACAAGGAGTGATAACGTTAGCGCTAGTAGAATAAACACAACGAGCGGTAACGTTAGCGCTAGAAGAATAAACACAACGAGCAGTAACGTTAGCCATAGTAGAATAAACACAACGAGCGGTAACGTTAGCACTAGTGGAATAAACACAACGAGCTGTAACGTTAGCGCTAGTAGAATAAACACAACAAGCAGTAATGTTAGCGCTAGTAGAATAAACACAACAAGTGGTAACGTTAGCGTTAGTAGAATAAACACAACGAACAGTAACATTAAGGTCGGTAGAATAAACACAATGAGTGGTAACGTTAACATTAGAATAAACACAACAAGTGGTCATGTTAACTCATTCCCCGCCAACAACAAGTTTACTCGTTATTGGGCGTCATGCGTTGAACGCCAACAACAAGTAAACTCGTTATTTGGTCCGTTTTTCTTTTTTTCTATTTGAATATTCTATTCAATGTCACAGACCTGTATGTTGCCGTTAAAAGGCATACTGGGACCCCGAGGGTGCACTACCGGCCAGATCCGGCTAGCTGGCAGTATCAAGAGTGCAGTAAACCCTGTTCCAGACCGTGTGTTACGTTTAAATCCCTCCGGGCACTAAATTTAGACGAGCTGAGTAAATTGCTTCATCCGACCACTTCGAAACGCATCTGGCACACTCGATCTATAAGTTGTGCCAAATTATGTCAGGGACCAGATGGACACCAATACTGGAAATCGCTATCAGACAATTGGAATATTCTTTTTGGAATACCCCCGACCAAAGGTAAGGACTATCTGACAATGTTTTCATATCGACCCAACTGATCAGCGTCTGTAGTGTTCAACAAAAAAGCTGTTACTGGCCCATCAAAGCATAAAAAAACTACCCCCCCCCCTTTCATGCATTCATGATGAAACATAATACCTATTATATACATTTGATTTGGAAATAGTAGCGTGTCCAGGCAAGAAACTCCAACGCTTATAGTATAATACATGTAGCGCCCTATAAACCAGCTTTTCAGGAATGATCCTGGATCACTCCTAAACTATACTTATATTCACCACGGGATAACACGCAAATGTATGCATGAACAAATTATCTCTTTTTTGCATGTTCAACTCTCAAATGACTATAGTATTGTCTCCATATATAGCTATAATATAGAATATAGATATAGCTCTACAAACAAGGTGACGCACTCCTATCTTTAAAGCGTGGCATAGCTAGAACGGGACCAGGCTAATCCCTGGCGCTGAATGAGTTATTAATGTTAGTAGAATAAACACAACAAGTGGTAACGTTAACGTTAGTAGAATAAACACAACAAGTGGTAACGTTAACGTTAGTAGAATAAACACAACAAGCGGTAATGTTAGCATTAGTAGAATAAACACAACAAGCGGTAATGTTAGTGTCAGTAGAATAAACACAACAAGCGGTAATGTTAGTGTCAGTGGAATAAACACAACAAGCGGTAACGAGCATTTCCTAGAAGCTAGTTCTATAGCGTTATGGCTTCGCTCAGCACCTGTCTGCATATATCTCGCTTCAGCGTATATACACTGAATAAAAACTTCCACCATGTACCTTTACATGCCAGCATTCGTCTGGCCACACCCCCATCCGCTTACCTACATAAGCAGGGGTGGGGCCACACACTCATCTCCTTCTCAAATTTCAGCCACAAGCTAAGTGCTGCTCACATGCCCACTTGACGTGGAGGAAAAATATTTAGTCTGAGGAAAGGAAGAACAAGGAGATACGTTGACATCATATCTTTATTTTCTCTCTCACTATTTTCGAGAAAATACGGCAATATTGTCTTCGTCACTGGAGTGTCTAGAAGATGATGATCATTCTAAACCTCCACCGTTTTTTCCGTATTAGGGGCTCGCGTCGCTAATATACTCCCCAAACTGCAGTCCTCCTTTGCTGCGGCTGGATGGGTTTGTCCCTCCTGCTATGCAGCTGGACTGTGGAAGTCTGTTGTGAGGGACTGGTTGGTTTTCAAGCCTGGGTGAGTAATGTTTGCTTGCGAGCACCACTTGTCTGTTAGTGATATGGGGGCTAGCTGACAATGTTACGAAAGCCGGCCCCAGATTAGGGTCCTCTGTTCAGCCTCTTAGGCGACGGCGGGGGATCTTTTTCTGAAGCCCATTATAGTCAACTAGTGGGCCGTGACCAGGAACTGGTGGTCGCAGGATTCTCTGGACGAGCGGATGCTTCTCTGTCCCGTACAGGCCCCATCTTTCATATACAAATGAGAGTATACCCTAACGAGGAAATGTGGGCATGGATGTTCGTTATCGGAAGATCCATGTTCAAGTCGGCTGCAGCCCAGATGGGACTTGTGCTGGCTCCGCCGAATGTCTGGTAAAATCACCGTTGTAAACTGTGTTGACATCTCTTTTTCTCTTCTCTCTTAAAGGATGAGGAGGGTTTCAGACGGCGGCCTGTCTGAAGTGTGGCTTGTTATGTCGTTTTGTACAGTTCAGGTGATAGATGCTTAGCTTGCGTGCTAGTTGTGGCCTACCTGTTAGCCAGTCAGCTGTTAGCTGCGGCGCTAGCCCGTTGTGTCACTAGGCTAGGAAACGTTAGCTTGGTGCTATCAGTCGAGTGCGGCTGTTAGCTTGATGCTACACTGTTGAACATTGCTATGACTATAACATGCCTTAAAACACTCTGACTACGACGTCATCTTTGACAGAGGATGTTAGTCGAACCTACCGGGAGCCCGGCCGGCGAGGACTGCGTCAACATGGAGAACCGTAGCGGCTGGGTGGCGCAGCGACGCTGCCCTTGTCGTCAACACAGGAATGCTGTGTTTACCGTCGGTGCCCCGTTAGCCAGACTGCAGTTCGCTTGGCCTGCGCTCACGGTAGGAAGGTCCCGACCAGACCTTAAACACGTCTTCTTCCTTCCCTTCTAAATGTTTTGTAATAACGATGTTTTCCAAAACGGGTGTTGCTGCAATACATTTAGGATACGACGCGTGTTGTGTGTGAATTGTCTTGTCACTGGTATAGCTTATTTCTCCATACAAATCGGGTTGTTGTTTTACATGTGTAAAAATGATCTGGTTAGTTGTGTTGAGAACATCATGTGTGTTCAGGTACCGTGAACTCACAACTAAGGGGGTTAATTAACCTATAAAGCTATGCTTAGTGACATATGAGTGAAGAATGGATTCTTTTTCTCAGCCTGTAATGACAATGAACAGTGTGTTCACATATTAAACAGGGTTACCTGTTCAACTGGGCCGTATCAAGGGTAAGGTAGGAGGGGTGATCCCCCCGGTTCCCTGGGGCTTCCCCACCCTCCTCTCAGACATGTTGTTTACAATATATATTGTGTCACTGTGTTTTGGGGGATACGATGTAACCCTTAGCTTAGTTGCTGGGGTTGTGCTAACCGCTTGAGAAACTATATTTTCCTAAAGAAAAGATTGTTTGGTCGCTTTTCGTGTGTGCTTAGCAAGGCCAGGGCCGGATTAACGACCGGGCCTCCAAAAAAATAAAAAATAAATAAAAAGAAAATTATTTAAATTTTATTTTATTTTATTTATTTCTTTTGGAGGCCCCTCGTCACTAGAGGCCCCAACATTCTTTTTTATTTTTTTTTAACTTAAATTTTTTATTGTTTGAGGCCACTCGTCACTAGAGGCCTTTTGGAGGCCCCTCGTCACAAGAGGCCCCACATTTTTTTTTTTTTTTTTTTGGAGGCCGCTCGTCACTCGAGGCCTTTTGGAGGCCCCTCGTCACTAGAGGCCCCAAATTATTATTATTATTTTTTTTACTTTTATTTTCTTTTCTTTTGGAGGCCCCTCGTCACTAGAGGCCCCAAATATTTGTTTATTTTTTTTTACTTTTATTTTAAACATTTTTGGAGGCCCCTCGTCACTAGAGGCCCCACATTTTATTTATTTTTTTTCTTATTTTGGAGATCGATGTCATACTGTGACACTGAATGAAAACATATTTCATCAACTAAAATATTTAGTCAACAAAAATATTTCATCAACTAAAATATACAGTACGTCACACCCTGCCGTCTGCAAGTGGCTAATCTTGAGTATTTTTCTCCTCTTCATAAGAGTTTGAGGTTTTCCGTTTGAGGTAACTTGCATCTCCACATCCCAGCCCCACCGCCTGAATACTTTTACCAACGGATTTCCAGTTCCGCGTTCGCGTTCTGCGCTCTGATTGGCCACTGACGTTTCTGGTAGCGCCAATCGTGTGACGCCTCTTTCTTTCACCGGTTAAGCTTAGGCACTCTTTCGAAGTTGGTTAAGGTTAGAGTTTGTCTTAGAGCAGGGCGATAGAACACCAGCCCTGATTCCATACTCTAACCTTAACCAACTTCGAAAGAGTCGCCTAAGAAACGTCAGTGGCCAATCAGATCGCAGAACGCGAACGCGGAAATGGAAATCCGTTGGTAAAAGAATAGACACAGCCCCGACACGAATAAGGCAGATTGGGATCATTATTCATGACAGACAGCAGAGACCCGTCGGTGCTGATAGCAGATATCATCGAGCTCCCCCTAGTGACTAGGGCCCTAGGGGGCGTTATTTCTAAACCTAGCCGCATTTCTGGCAGACGCTCTCTGATTGGCACTGACTGACGCTCTCTGATTGGCCACTGACATGTTTGCCCAATCGCGTGACGAGCTGTGTCTTTGCCCATTTCCTCGTCAAACAGCCTGCAAACTACCTGGCGTTCTATCGCCATGCTCTAAGACAAAATCGAACCTTAACCAACTTCGAAAGAGTGCCTAAGCTTAACCGTCGAAAGAACTTGCCGTCAGCCCGTCACGCTCTAAGACAAACTCTAACCTTAACCAACTTCGAAAGAGTGCCAAGCTTAACCAGTGTAGAAACAGACGTCGGCCAATCAGAGAGCGTCTTGCCAGAAATGCGGCTAGGTTTAGAAATAACGCGACTAGGGCGGTTAGGTGGCGTAGCGGAGAATGCGTTCGTCACCAGCCCCGGAGCTGTGAGCTGGATTCGCCTGTTCGAGTCCAGCTCACAGCTCCGGGGTTGTCACCAGCTTGGCTGGCCGTTCACACTAATACAATTGGCTGTATTAGAGGGTGGGAGAAGCTGGCGGGGTGGGTCCGGGTCGTTGTAAACATCGACTCCTACAGTTCGGTCGGGGCGCCTGATAAGCGCGGATAGGACCTGAGGGGGATAGTGTGATCCTCCCACACGCTACGCCCTCTCAATGAGAATCCACGCTGCCAGGTGAAAAGAAGCGGTGATTGGCTGGACGTGTGTCGGAGGAAGCATGTGGTAGCCTCCACTCTCCCAGATGATCTGACTGTGGGGGGTAAGTGCGCAGCGACCTGGAAGGGATTGGGAATTGGCATACGACTAACATTGGGATGGGAGAAAAATCGGAGGAAAATGGAGAGAAAAAAAAAAAAAAAAAAAAAAAAACACGACTAGGGGCCTCCACACTACACACTAGTAAAAAAATCCAGCGTTTACTTTCACAGCATCTATAGTAAGTAAGTAAGTAAGTAAGTATTTATAAAGCACCTTTCATACATGTCATGTAGCTCAAAGTGCTGTACACAAATATAGGCATATATAACGATAAAAGCAATAAAGTCACAGTGATCAGTTAAGATCAATGTTTAAAAAAAATAAAAAATAATAATAATAGTAACGTAAAAAATGAAAAATAACGTAAAAACAGTCATTTGCTTACCAGTTTGGGAGAACAGGTCCGCACAAACATGTCCGCTCAGTAGCAACCGGAAGTGTACTAAACCAATGCACTTGTATGGTAGGTAGCAATGTTTAGCTCTTATAACGCTAGTGTAGTTACGTTTTTATCAGTGGTCATAGTTGGGTCCATAATGCACTGTTCACTGGTCTTCCCAAAGCAACCATTGGGAAGCTTCAGCTTATCCAAAACTCTGCAGCTCGATTACTAACTCATACAAGGAGAAGAGAACATATCACTCCAGTCCAGTGACTACTAGTATAATCTCATCTCTTGTTTGATAATGAGGGGTGAGAGACGTTGAGTCTATGTGACTGTTATGTACCAGGAGCCTGATCACTCCTGTGTCACTGTTTCAGGCAGGCCTGATCACTCCTGTGTCACGGGGCATGCAGGTGAGGGCTGCCAATTAGCCAATTAGTGCTGATTGGTTACCTGCTGGGAGCTTTAAAGCCAGGCCTAGTAACACACATGCAGGTCTGTGCTTAGAGAAAGAGCTGTCAGGTCCTTCCAGTCCTTGTCCGTTGGGTTTACATTAGTACATTAGTTTACAATTACATTAATAGTTCCTTGATATAGTAGCACTTTGAGTTAGAGCACAGGGTTTTGGTGTCGGTTTGCACATAGGTTGCGTGCCCATGAGCCAGGGTCGTAACAGTTGGGCGCTCGTCCGGGATATTTACCCCTAGAAATTTGTTTGGTGTTTTTTTTTTTGTGTTACACGGGGTGTCATGGTATTATGGTTTGGGTGGTGTTCGTTACATATGGTGTAACGTGGGGGCTGAGCCATTTCATCAAACAGGTGAGTATGCCGTATTTGTTTGTAATTTGATGTGACTACTTATGCTGTTAAAATATATAGTTTAGTGGGCACCACATGTAGATAGGGACATTATTTTCTGGTTGTTGGTTAGCGTCCTTTGCACCACGTACTCCTGGGGCAGTCAGGGAAGGGATTAGCACCATCTGCTTGTCTGGTACCGTATCATGTACTGGACGGGTGGATGGTCAAGTATGATCTTTGACTGGTAGCAGGCGTGGTTGAAGATGGTTAGGTCTACAGGGCATTAGTTTAAGGGTAGGTAGATTAGGGCGGCCAGAAAACACAGGTAGTGTGGTAGGGCTTGATTTAGTGTTTCTTAGGGTAGACATGTGGTGGGCCGGTTTTTTCTGCAGTTTAGACGTAGAAGCATATGTAGTCATATCAGGTTAGAAGGCGCACCTGTTTGGAATTGTTTGTTGGATTTATTTTGTTTGTTTGAGTGTTTGGTGAGCATACCTGGTAGCACCTAACACCCTGCGTGTATGACACGTCTATTTAGGGTGGGTGTGTTTTATTTTTTATTATTTTTTTTGCAACCTAGAAAGGTGCGCTCCGTAGAGCTCACATTTCCACCGCGTTCCCTTCTGGTTGTTATTATTGGCATTTAGCGTTATTCATGGTTCTTCAGTGGTTCTTCGTGGTTCTTCAGTGGTTCGTTGGGGGGGTCTTCGTGGTTCGTTAGTGGTTCTTCGTGACTGTGAGGTAGGGTGTGTAGCTTGGGGTGGCTGGTTCAGTGACAATGGCTTCCATCAGGGACTTTGTTGATCGCCCGTCTCATGACTTGTTAGAGAAGTTTTCCAAAGAACAACTGCTAGAACTTGCTGTACACTACAGGGTAGAGCTTTCTGCAGGGGAGAAACGTTTGAAGCCGTCTGCCTTGAGTGCGTTAAGGGTGTTACTCGTTAGGGAGCAGGTGCTTGAGGAGAGGGTGGAGGAGCCTCCTTCGTCTGGCGCGTCTCCGCTATTACCTGGTGTGGAGGGTGAGTGGAGGATAAGGGAGTTGGAGTTTAAGGAAAGGCAGCTGGAGCACGAGCGTGCACAGAAGGAGCTTGAATATAAGCATGCTGCCTTGCAGGCGGGTGCTCTGCATCCAGAGTCACGTTCCGGGTTTGATGTAGGCAGGAATATTAGGATGGTGCCACCATTTTTTGAGAAAGACGTGGAAAGATATTTTCCCCTTTTTGAACGGGTGGCAACCACATTGAAGTGGCCTGATACCGCCTGGACACTGCTGCTGCAATGTGTTTTAGTTGGTAGGGCACAAGAAGCCTACACTGCTCTGTCCCTTGAACAAAGCGCTGATTATGAGCTGGTTAAAGCTTCCATTTTGAGGGCTTATGAGTTGGTCCCTGAGGCCTATCGTCAGCGTTTTAGAGGTTATCGCAGGTCGGAGGGGCAGTCTTATGTTGAATTTGGAAGGGAGAAGGAGAACCTGTTTGACAGGTGGTGCACTTCTCAGAAGGCAGAGTCAAGAGAGCAGCTTAGGCAGTTGATTTTGATTTTGATCAGGACAATGTTATTTTGGGTGACGCCATTGTAGATGGTGTTGAATGAATGAATGAATGAAAACTTTATTTAACAGATTGCAGAATGGGTACAATACAGTACGGCTCAATACATACAATTGTTAAGGGGATGCAGACCTGAGAAAGACGTTTGTCTTGTTTCCATCAGGGTCCCCCATTTTCAATTCATATAGACATATATGACATACATGACATACAGATAGTCAGTACTGCTACATCTATACATTTATGACATACCAGATTTGCAAATACAGTACTGTTTGTGATACAGAAGGAGTCAAGAAAAGGGAGTATATACATTTGACGTAGAAACTGTACATTGGAGGTTGGGTGGGGGGGGTTGGGTACATTGGGATATTGACAACCATACTGGGTAATTTACATTGGAGGTGGTTGGGGGGGGGGGGGGGCGGGGGGCACACTGTATAAACAAGTAACACTGTACATTGAGGGGGGGGGGGAGGAGACACTGTACAAACAAACACAATTGTACATTGAACTATTGACAAAACCATACTAGGTAAATGACTGTACATTGGAGGGGGTTGGAATGATTGGGTTAGGATATTTACAGGGGCCAGTGTTGAATTGCAGTCTCCCGTAGGTGTCCCTTGAGAGAGGTTTTGAAAGTGGGTAGTGATCCACATTCCTTTACAGCTTTGGGTAGGGCGTTCCACATTGATGTGGCATAATTGCGAAACGTGTTTAGTCCCTTATTTGAGCCGAATCTGGGTTTGACATGATTTGTGGAGCTCCCTCTGGTGTTGTGATCGTGGTATTCACTGACCTTTGGGAAGTATTTTGACATGTACATGGGTACCTTGGTCGTGTAGTGTATCTTGTAGACCAGGCCCATTGCAAGTTGTTGTACTCTGTCGTCTACTCTAAGCCATCCTAGGTTGTCGAAGTGGGCAGGGGTGAGGTGGGTTCTAGGAGTAAGGTCAAGCAGTAGTCTGACCAGTTTGTTTTGAGATGTTTGTAATTTTGTTTTTAGCGCCTTTGAGGTGCTTTGGTACCATGAGGTGCAAGCATAGTCGTAGTACCCCTGAATGAGTGCTCCTGCCAGAGTCTTCAGGGTGTTCTTGTTTACCAGAGAGGAGATCCGGTACAAGAATCGAGTTCGTTGGTTGACTTTTTTTATTACATTGGATGCCATTTTGTCACAGGAGAGATTAGCCTCTAGGATGGACCCCAGGTAGGTAATTTCATCTTTCCTTGTGACAATATTGTCACCCACTGTAACTGAGAAGCCGTCGGTCTTGCTGAGTTTGTTATTTGAACCAAAGAGAATGGACTCTGTTTTGCCCATGTGTAATGATAGTTTGTTATCAGCGAGCCATATGCAGATTCTGCCTAGTTCCGAGCTGAGGGTTTTTTCAACCTGTAACTTGTTCTTGTCAGAGACCAGCAGGGCTGAGTCGTCCGCAAACAGGAACAAGTTGCAGTCACAAGCTGACGACATGTCATTTGCATAAATTAGGAACAGTAGCGGTCCTAGTATGCTTCCTTGTGGAACACCACAGCTCACTGTGAGGGGGGGGGATAGGGTACCGTTTACCTCCACCATCTGTTCCCTCCCCTCAAGGTAGGATTGCATCCAGCTCACTGATAGACTATCAAAACCAATTGCTTTTAGCTTGTCAATCAGAATGGAGTGATTGACCGTGTCAAAGGCCTTTTGTAGGTCCAGCATGACCATGCCGCAGTATTTGCCTGCGTCCACCTCTTGTTTGATGTGGTCATTCAAATAGAGAAGGCATGTGTCAGTGGAGTGGGATGTTCTGAAGCCAGATTGGAATTCGTAGATTAGATTTTTTTCCGCTAGGTACTTTTCGACCTGTTCGTAGACTATTTTTTCCATGACTTTCGAGATGGAGGTGAGAATAGAAACAGGGCGGTAGTTGCCTGGGTCTAATTTGCTGCCCTTTTTGTGCAGAGGGGTCACCCTCGCAATTTTGAAGTCCTTGGGGACGTGTCCCTGTTTTATGGAGAGGTTTATTATGTGTGTGATGATTGGTGTGATGGCGGCTGCTGAGTCTCTGAGGAATTTGGAGGGGATGTTGTCATGGCCAGTGGCCTTGTTAGGTTGGAGGGCGCTCAGTTTATTGAGTACCTCATCTGTTGTTACCATTTCCAGCTTGAAGTCGTCCTTGCGGACCCCTAGGTTTTTGTAGAAAGCTACTATGTGTTCTACCCCATAAAGCCCTGAGTGGGAGGGTAGTTTGTTTACCAGTGTTGTGGCTATGTTTGTGAAGAAAATGTTTAAGTAATTGGCTACATCCAGCTTGTCTGTGATGAGCGTGTTGTCAGTTTTTATGTTTATGTTTGAGAATCTGGTTTTAAGTTTTTTACTGCATCCTAGTTGATTATTGAGTAATTTCCAAAGTTCACGTGGTTTGTTTTTGTTTTCCTCAGTTTTGTCATTGATGAAATTCTTTTTTGCAGTTTTGATCATGGAGTTTACGTCGTTTCTTAGTCTGTTTCTTTCTAGTTTGAGTTCAGTCACGTGGGCTTGGAGTTCACTGCTCGTGCTTTTAGTAAGCTTTGACTGACTTTTACGAAACTCAGAGCATTTTTTGTCTCTGGTTTTCATAGCGGCCAGTATTTCGGAGTGCATCCACGGCTCAGCGCGATTTTTTACCCTGGTGGTTCTTAGGGGGGCCATGTCGTTTAGTATTGCTGAGAATTTGGTTTTGAAACCAAGCCATGTTTCGTCAACCAGTGTACCATTGAGTTCATCTGACCAGTCCAGACTCTCCAGTTCAAGGTTGAAGGCCTCGCTAGAGTAGGTTTTGAGGTCTCTAGATGTGACTGTTTTGTGGCAGCCAGCCTTTTGTTTTAGTTTTTTTCGGGTACAGAATATCATATAATGATCACTTAACCCACATGCTATAACCCCTTTATTTGAGATCTTGGACTTGTCGGAGGTCAGAATGAGGTCAATGGTAGTCTGAGTTGATTCACATACACGTGTGGGTTGGGTGATTAGCTGGCTGAGGCCATGCAGATCACAAAACCTACTGAAGGCCTTGAAGACGGGTGCATCTTTTCGTTGCATATCCGTGTTCCAGTCTCCAATAAGAATTTTGTCTACATCCTCAACTCCAGCTAAACACCCATCCATTGTATCATAAAAGCCACTATGATCTGGCGGCCTGTAGACTGTGCCAACCAGTAGGGATTTCGCCCTTTCGAATAGGATTTCCACCCATACAGTTTCAATTGATTTATGATTCAGGTCATTTCTGTTGATGAATTTGGTGTCCTTGTGTATGTACATACAGACACCACCTCCATGTTTGTTCCTATCATTCCTGATTATTGAGTAGTTCTCAATCTCTATCTCTGGATCTTTTACAGAATCGTCGAGCTTAGTTTCTGAGAAGCACAGTATGTTTGCCTTACCATTTATGAATATTTGCTTGATTTCATCCAATTTGTTTTTTAAGCTGTTAATGTTAATGTGAAAAATGTTCAGTCCATTGGCGTTGGTTATTTCATTTATGTTGGCAGGTTCGAAGTATTGTCCGTTTGTGATCTGTTCCTCTGTGTTGTTATGGGTGGGAAGGGGGGGGGGGGGCGTCGGGTCCCGCGCCGTGTTGGAACAACAAAGAAGGGGGGAGGGGGGTGTCGGGTCCCGCGCCGTGCTGGGACAACAAAGGACTCGTTCCTGGTTGTTTTTGTTGTTAGCTCTGCTAGCTAGCCGGCTATCGGGCGTCGAGATGTTTACATCCCGCGTCGAGATGGTCGTCATGGTTTCGACCCTCGGTTCACCTCCTCTCGTCACTGCCTCACGTGTGCTCGTCTGCTGCGGCGTCATTGGGGAAGCGTTGCCGTCCGCGCAGTAGATGTAGCCACAGGTTGCGTTGTTGATGCTGTTGGTCGCGATGGGAACCTCCATCGCTTCTTGCTGTCGTCTCTGGTTCCGTGTCATTACGGGACCAGGGTTCTGATGTATGTCACCCGACATGAGCAGATATAATAAAAACATTGATCTCTTATTACACTTGCCTGCCGGGGGTAATTTCTTTCGTTCCGGATTTGCAGTAAGTACTGCGTGGATCGCAGAGGCTCCGAAGGGTGGATGTTTCCTCTCCGTGCCCGTTAACAAGTAGAAGTCGCAATGGGACTGTTGATTTACGTTTTCGCTACCCTCCACTTCTGTCTGGAGTTGCTGCTTGAGTTGTGAATTCAGGTACAAATCCATAATCCACAGGAGGGAAAGTAGAAAATGCGCAAAGTACTTTGTTGTTGCTCTGTTGCGTTGGCTGTTGCGTTGGTTACGGGAGCTACGTAAAATGCGACCGTCCATGTTGAAGCCGGATGTTCTGTCCATGTGTTTTTGTGACTGTCGTACTGCCATGTTCCAGGTACGGTGGGGCTGTACCTGAGGCGGTACATCCTACTCTGGATGTTCACGGTTTGCAGTATCCTGGACTGCCAGTGCCAGGTGGGATGGATATGGGCGCGGTGGTGGTATCAGTGATCTATGGTTTTTGTTTTGCTGTGTTCTGTTCTGTTGAGCGCAGTTCTCAGGTTGATTTTGGTTTACAGTCTATTTTTGACAGGTCGGTATCGGTGGAGGGGCCTGTTGAAAGGGAGCATACAACACGGTTGGTGGTCGTGCTCGACAGGGGCCGACCCGCTATCACTGTTGTGGTGGTGGCCCTGACAACTAATGGGTCACCGTTTTTTTTTGTTTTTGTTTATGGGTTGTTGTGTGGTGGTTGCCTCTGGGGCAACCCGTTTGGTGGGGGAGGTGTTATGTACCAGGAGCCTGATCACTCCTGTGTCACTGTTCAGGCAGGCCTGATCACTCCTGTGTCACGGGGCATGCAGGTGAGGGCTGCCAATTAGCCAATTAGTGCTGATTGGTTACCTGCTGGGAGCTTTAAAGCCAGGCCTAGTAACACACATGCAGGTCTGTGCTTAGAGAAAGAGCTGTCAGGTCCTTCCAGTCCTTGTCCGTTGGGTTTACATTAGTACATTAGTTTACAATTACATTAATAGTTCCTTGATATAGTAGCACTTTGAGTTAGAGCACAGGGTTTTGGTGTCGGTTTGCACATAGGTTGCGTGCCCATGAGCCAGGGTCGTAACAGTGACACTGACGTCCAGGTCCAGTGGTCACTGTCAGGTCAGGTCAGGTGACCACTGATCGTGAGAATTGCACTTGCAAGTTGATCGAGTAGGCTAAGACTCGTCTCGAGTAGTACTGTATGATCAATTGATCATATGACTGTGACACTCAAAAAACATGGATAAAGAAGTAAAGCGGTGGGAAAGCGGAGCTGCTAAGTTAAAGTCTAAACAGGAAAGGGACAGAAAGAGCGCGTTACTTCGGCAAAGCATACCAACTATCGCTACTTTTTTCACCCCGTCAGGTAAGGCTAGCCTGGCTAGCACTAGTAGGAGCAACGTTAAAGTGGCTGAGCCAGGCGCCGCGGGTAGAGAGGACGAGAATGCTAACGTTGTTATTATTATTGATGCTAGCGACAGAGAAGAGGAAGCGGCAGCCTCTAGTTCAACTTCAGCCGGCCCACCACCACCAGTGGCTGACGCCAGTGCCACCTGTTCGTATACGCCTGCCGCATCTCCACAGCCCAGCCCCAACACCAACACGAATGAGCTGGTTCCTCCTCCTAATACAAGCCTGGTATCCACTACAGTTGAAACAAATACAAGCCGGGGTTACTATTAGAGGAATTACGGTATTCTATATATTTTTTAAAGTGACATATAAAAACGCCACTGTGCGTGCGTGCACGTGTGTGTGGGGGGGCCTCCACAAGAATCTGGCCCAGGGGCCTCTGAAGTCTTAATCTGGCCTTGAGCAAGGCCTGTGGCCGATACTAATCGAGGATTCTGTATTCTCTCATTATGAAAAACGGCGTTCCTCTGTAGCAAGAGTGTACTTGCCATTTTTTGTGGTGATAAAGGGTTGTGTGTGTCTTGTGATCTACAACTGGGTTAGGTTGGCCACAGAAGCACATGTGTAAGTCTGGTACCGGGGCTCTTAAGGGGGCCCTCTCTATTCTGTGTTTTTTCCTTAGTAAAAATCAGATAGCAGGTTAGCACATGAGCTGTGTGAAGCTGTTAGACACTTCATGTAGCTGACTGTGACTGTGTCATGCTCTTTTTTGTCATTACATCGTATCATGGGTGTGGGGTCGTAAAGGGGTGCACTGGTAATCCTTTCCTTCCCTTTTTGATGGGCAGGGGTTAAACCCTCCTGTCCTTCAAGGTTCCTGTCACGTTGCTGTTTGGCACGTTACAGGGTAAGAAGTGGGGGGGGGGGGGGGGGGGGGTCGGAGTTTCCTGGTCCCACGCCCTGGAAGATTGGGCGTGTGCACCGCAGAAATTCCCCCACCATAGAGTACGTCACTGTGCGCGTCTCTGTTGGTAAGACTTCCGTGAGTTGTTCAGGTCCATATGATGGATCTGTTTCAGGGAGTGGTCAGGGCTCCTCCTCCCGAAGCTCCTACTCGGGCCTTCTGTGAGTTAGGACTCTCCTTCCCTGTGAGGGAGCCTCCTCAGAGTTCAGAGCCTCCTCCTCAGATTGTCAAGGTGAGTAGAACTTCAAAAAGGAGTCCTGCTCTATTGTGTGTGTATTCGATTCAATTAGATTATTGAGTGTGTATTGGTTCAGTGCCTCCTCCTCGGAGAGCCCTAACCCTAATTTTACATAGCTCAATGTTGCAATATATATATATATATATATATATATATATATATATATATATATATATATATATATATATATATATATATATATATATATATATTTTTTTTTTGATCTTTTTCCCCCTCCATTTTCCTCCGATTTTCTCCCATCCCAATGTTAGTTGTTATGCCAATTCCCAGTCCCCTTCCTGGTCGCTGCGCACTTACCCCCCACAGTCAGATCTGGGAGAGTGGAGGCTACCATGTGCTTCCTCCGACACACGTCCAGCCAATCAACCGCTTCTTTCCACCTGGCAGCGCGGATCCTCCCTGAGAGGGCGTAGCGTGTGGAAGGATCACACTATCCCACTCAGGTCCTATCCACGCTTAGCAGGCGCCCCGACCGAACTGTAGGAGTCGCTGTTTACAATGACCCGGACCCACCCCGCCAGCTTCTCCCACCCTCTAATACTGCCAATTGTATTAGTGTGAACGGCCAGCCAAGCTGGTGACAACCCCGGAGCTGTGAGCTGGATTCGAACAGGCGAATTCCAGCCCCTCCGGGGTTGGTGACGAACGCAATCTCCGTTACGCCACCTAGCCGCCCCTCAATATATTCTTTTCAATCTATACAGCTCGCGTGGGAAGTCTCTCTGGGGATTTCCGTCTCCTCCCTATGGGAGGGTGGTGGGATGTAAAAATGTAAAAAAAAATTACCCTCAGCCTGCATCACGAGGGATTCATGTCAGTCTGTGTTCTTTCTTTTTTGAATAAAAAGAGGAAGGTACATGAAGCACGACGGCTCCGTGTCGTTCTCCCAGGCGACTTGGAGGAACAATGTTTTGTGTCTTGCTAGACTATCCATTGATGTGTTTGGGTCTCGACGCATACATAGTGCTGGCTCGGTGTGTTTCTGTTAAAGAATCACACAGGGGCTAAGTGCGCCTTGGTTGCTTGTTAAAACAGCGTTTTTATAGGGCAACTGGGATGGAGTTTTGTCTCTTCCGAGCGCCAGTTTACTAGGTTGTCTCGATGAATTCTTGTTCATATCTGGGGGATGATAACGGAATGGATCTGAACATATGTAGAGGGGTCTCACGCCCTTGGGGTGGGCCACCGAGCGCGGTTCACACCGGCCCGTCTGGGTGGCGCCCTCTTTTCATGTTTTAGATCAACACGCATATCTGCCCCTTCTCCTGGAGTAGGCATGTCGGCGTGGTTAGGGCACGGGACTGGTTCTGGTCACGCTGGTCCAGGTCAGTTAACCCATTTGTCCGCCGGGGATGCAGATCTGCTGTTCTGGTACCCTGAGGAACTTGGGCTTTTTTCCAGGGGGAAAAAGGCCGGGTCGGCCCGGGGCGTCACAAGGTTAGGCGTTGTAGAGACCCTTGTTGGGTACTTTGTACCTGGCACTGTCATGAGGGGCTGGTTCTCTTTTTCGCACCTCTCTCCCGCATGGCGGGGAGGGGGCTGTTGGGGTGGTCTTCTGGACCTCCTCTGGTAACCCTGTGTGCTTCCCGGGCCGCCGGGCCCGGTCCGAAGTAAAGTTTCGTTGATACCGTAGGCCTGGGATAACCTTTTTTTTTTTTTTTTTTTGAAAACTGAAACACTTGTACTGCGGTATAGCCAGTGTATGCCCGCAGGTGTGTTTTGGAGTTTTTTCTTGAGGGGTTATAGGAACAACCACCGTCGGTACCAAGAGGGTGGTTGATTCCCTGGTGTGTTGGAGCAGTGTCAACTCCCGGGTTACCCGGTTGAGTGTGCCCCTGCACGTTCATGACGTCTGCCAATCATGTCAGCCTTCTCTGCCTCGACCCCTCTGGGTGTTTTTTTTTAATGGAGGCTTCGTCATGGTGATCAACAACGCCAGCGTCCGCCCCTTCCGCCGGGAGGGCTGTTCCAGCTGACTCCTTTGGCGCCTGTCTCGTCCGCAGTGCTCCAGGCTCAGGTTACAGCCTGTTGCCTGGTTTCCCCGGTGCGCTGCCTGCTTCCGTTGGTTAACCTTTTTTGTGTGCTTACGGCCATGCTGACTGCCTGTTCTGCAGGGTCAGTGTGCCAGGCGGTGTGCTATTGGGGGGAAAGGGCCCGCTCTTGGAGGGGCCTTATCCGAATACGCTGGCGATGTGGGGGGCGGTGTCACTAAGTGACCACCTGGTGGGGTCTTGATGCCTGGCATCATTGACCTCTCCGGGCCCCCATTTTCCGGGGGATCCAGTCCCTTCAGTGGGTCTGGGTCTTCCTTCGCGCTCCGCTGCTACGGCCTTGCCACGGGGTTGGGTTTGCTCTTAACCCCGTGATTTCTGGGGGCAGTAACGAGGTTGTTCCTTCCGTTCGTTCCCGGGTGGCATGCGGGTTGTGCGTGTGTGTAGTCGTGGGGTCAAGCCACGGTCTGCTCACCCTGTGCGTTGAGTTGCTTGAGTGCCTCTTCGCACGGTCGGATCCGTCGCCTTCCTGTGAACCTCCAATAGGGGGGGTATCCTCCATTAGGGAGGGTCGGGGGGGCTCGGTCCTCCCCGGTCTGATGGTTGTGGGGGGCCTCAGCGGGGTGTATTGGTCGGGCTATGGCTCCCGCTCATCACCTGTTATGCAGACAGGTGCTGAGCGAAGCCATAACGCTATAGAACAAAGGGTTATGTATATAACCCAGTTCTATGAGTTATGGTGCGCTCAGCACCTGGACGCCGCTGCGGCCCTTGATTTTTCATTGTGGTGAAATTTGTTGGGAAGGAGATGAGTGTGTGGCCCCACCCCTGCTTATGTAGGCAAGCGGATGGGGGTGTGGCCAGACGAATGCTGGCATGTAAAGGTACATGGTGGAAGTTTTTATTCAGTGTATATACGCTGAAGCGAGATATATGCAGACAGGTGCTGAGTGCACCATAACTCATAGAACTGGGTTATATACATAACCCTTCGTTAACCATAGAGCTGAAGTATAGAGTGAGCACTTCTGAAAATCCTGTTCCTCATGGACCCATTACATTTGAGTCAGATGTCAGGTGAAATTGACTGTTCTCATGTGTATACATCGCCACCAAGTGGCTCTGATTTAGTCTGTAATGAGGTTACTGATTCCCATCACTCTTTCCACTAAGTGGCAGTTATGTGGAAAATTCACTGTTGCAACCACCACTGAATTTCAAATGAGGAAGGTAGGGGCAATGTTGTCTGCTGGGTATAAAACAGGTGGCGGTTTCAGAATTGGCCGCTAATGGTGCGGTGGGGACGACCCCCTCTCTGGTTTTAAAGGGGCACTTCACCAAAAAACAATGCTGATTTATTTTGCACATAATCTCACACATCCCAAAACAGTTTTGCACACATTCATTTAGTTTGACAATTATTAAGAGTAAATTAGTTTAAATATGAGTTTAAATATGGCTAACAGTGATTCAATGTCATTGGGGACATTGAATCCTTGTGTTGTGTTAACACATTGGGTGCATTCTGGGCCCCAACCGCTGAGTGCCAAAAACATATAAATACGTTTTTGGATCGTTTGATCTTTTTACTTTGATCCCCGCTCTACACAGTTGCCCAGAGCGATCTGCATCATTTAGGCACGTCCCGACACATTGGAACTGCATTCTGATCGACCATCACCAGGTGGCAGTATCATCCCGTGTCTGAACTGCATGGGGCTCTGGTCTGATAGCCAGATTCACTTTCAGTTTCTCCTTGCGGGTGGCCACTCCTTCTCCCGGGACAGAAATTCACAGTCCTCGCCTCTGGATTCCGTTGCATGAGCGTATTTGACCATCGAAACGTGTATAGACATATACACTGGTAATCGCGATGGCGATGCGATCACTTGGAATTATTCTTTTGGAATACCTTCTGGCTATGGTAAGCTACATTCTATGTCTATTTGACCTAATCTGAAATGTGTTTTTCTAACGATCACAGTTCTGTGTTTCAACGGACGAAAAACATGCTCGGCAAACGCGATCATAGTTTTGAGTTAAAACGACCCCCCCCCCCCCCCCCCCCCCCTTGACGATTTTGTGATGATACATATATACAAGTCATATACCTTTGATATGGGAGTATTCAGGGTTTCAGGGGATCAGCCTGAACGGTTTGGGCTTATTGCACATAACGTGTTTTATCTCGCGATCTATGACAAAATACTGTATTATCTTGGAAATGTGCAATGTTTAGCGTGTAATAAACTACAAACTAGAGCGTGTGGAAACAAACTATTATTCCCATGCAGGACTACAAGTAATGTTTGTCGAAATGGGCCACACCGTGTCTCTACAGCTATAATACAGAACACAAACACAGCTTCGCAAACATAGTGCAACGACCAAGGAAACGACTAGAAAGGCTGGCATTCTAAAGGTAAATTAACCAAACAGCACGGCACAGAAAGTGTTAAGGGCTGAGATTCATATCATGCCATAAATCGATCAATACAGAACGTATTAATACATTTTCTTTTTCAAATGTAGCCAAGAGTAAAGACCATAACCCTGTCAAAACAGCAGTCAAAGATTATGTTCAGCACTACGTTTGTTTACCGGTGTTTTTAAAAGATTTACAGAAAATAAGAATTTATCGAAAAAATGCAAATTCTATCTCCTTTATCGTAAAACCGTGAGGAAATGACTAAATCCAGATTTAACACTGCCATTGGAAAGAGGAGCCTTTCCCCTATCCATAGATGATTTGGCCATAATAAGGTCAAGTTCAAGGTCAAATATGAATTTATAATAATTATTATTATAATTTATTACTGTATCTATAAATCCTTGTGTTTAATCATCTTCCCTTTATTAATTTGCTTAGATTTTTTTGTACACTTGATCTCAAGAAGGTGCTGATTTTTCACTTATGGTCAATGTTAGCATGTTATTCACTGTCAAAGATGAAAAAAAAGAAGAAAAAAAGAAAATGGATATTCTCCTTTGGTTCATTACAATTTACTCACAATATGACACAATATACAATATGTCTGACGAATACATTCCCTGAGATCCATAGATGCCCCTAGATACCAATAACATGCAAATGGACCTTGTAGAAGTGGATTGATTGATTGATTGAATGAAAACTTTATTAACAGATTGCAGAATGGGTACAGTACAGTACAGCTCAATACATACAATTGTTAAGGGGATGCAGACCAGAGAAAGACTTTCGTCTTGTTTACATCAGGGTCCCCCATTTTCAATTCATCGTAACATATATGACATACATGACATACAGATAGACAGCACTGCTACATCTATACATTTATGACATACCAGATCTGTAAATACAGTACTGTTTGTGATACGAAAAGAGTCCAGAAAAAAGAGTATATACATTTGACGTAGAAACTGTACATGGAGGAGGTTGGGTAGGTGGGGGGGGGGGGTACTGTACATTGGAGGTGGTTGGGTGGGTGGGTAGGGGGGGGGCTGGGTAGGAGTAATCTTGAGCAATCTTTCATACTTAGTAGGGATGCTCGATATTGGCTTTTTTACCGATACCGATATACCGATATTGTCCAACTCTTAATTTCCGATACCGATATCAACCGATACCGATATATGCAGGGTTCTCCCCCCCCCAAAAAACAGAATAATTTCAGGTAATTAACATTACATATCTCTTGTTGTGGAATTAACACAACATTATGCATACTTTTGACATTAAATAAAATCAGAATTTGTTCTTACTTGCTTGCCTGGGTAAATAAAGGTTATAGAAATGTAAAAAAAAATGCCAATATCGGCCGATAATATCCCTAATACTTAGATATGTATTTTTAGGCGAATGTTCTGTAAATATAGCTAGGGCTTAAAGGAACACGCCAACATTTTGGGAAATTAGCTTACCATCTTCTCCAGAGAGACAAGAAGATAGATACCAGTTTCCTCTCTGTGTGTTCAGTAGAAATCTATCTGGCTGCATGTTATGAAGATGTTATATATCTTCTTGTCTCTCTCTGGAGAAGATGATAAGCTAATTTCCCAAAATGTTGGCGTGCTCCTTTAAGGGGAGACACTGCAGGTGAATAGGGTAAAAAAATTAACTAATAGATATCACAATGAAACTTCCCCAGTTGATTACTTATATTAAGACAAGACTTTTTTGTATTACAAGTTTTCTGAAATTGTATGTTTAAATATGCAAATGAGGCATGATCTACTTAAATATGCACTAATTTGCATATAATTCCAGGACAGAAATCTGAACATTGGATAAAGCCATTTTCAAAATTATAGTTTCATTTTGTTGACATATTAGAGCCAAAGGTTATTACAGAGGGGATTTTGGATATCTCTTTTTATCACTCCATAAATCAGAAAATACTCCATTCAGTCCATTTTATGGTAAAATTCCATATTTCGCCATGTTTTTAGGAATAAAATGTGATATAAATCAGGGTATGAATGCGATATCAACAAACCCTTCTGTAAATACCTTCAGAACATAGATATGAATAGAACTGGAAGGTTTGGTGTATGTGAGTGCTACTGAAGTGGAGATTTCTGGCTCAGAGTATGAGGGAAAACTCTTAAAACTCATTTTCGGGAAAACGCCTTCAAAGTTCTGTATTGTAAAATGCCATACTTTTTTTTTTAAACAGATATTTACAAACACAATACCTAATCAAACCATTAGTAATAGACAACCTTACTGCAATTCAAGAAATATTCTATAAAGGATGGCGCAGGAAAGGCGGTGCGTCAAGATTTTATGATGTTATAAGAGAATACAATGCACCCAAATTGGCGGGTTTGAGATTGAGCTGGGAGAACGATGTACATGAGGAGATTACTGAGGAAATGTGGGAGAAACTGGTATCCAAATGGAATAAATTCTCTAGGGAGGCGCAATCACAACTTATTTTTTACAAAGTACTGAACAGAAGCTATTGGACGCCCAGTAAACTGGCCAGACTGAAATTAAGGGACAGTGACATCTGCTGGAGATGTGAGAAGGAGACAGGCACTTTACTGCACATGTTGTACGAATGTGAGAAGGTCCGGAAAATGTGGGATCAAATTGTGATATTCCTAAGTAAGGTCCTGAATGTGAAGATAAATAACGCCCCAATGGCATGTGTTTTGGGTATAGTACCGAAAGGGATTAAGCTGCCTAAATACCGGGGAATGTGGTATAGAATGGCCATGATATCAGGATGTAGAATTGCATTACGACATTGGAAATCACCTGTTGATATTACTTTTAAAGAATGGATGGAACTAATGTTTCGGACAGCATCATATGAAAGGGTGACGTATAGAGTCGCAGGGAGAGAGGATATTTTCGCTGAGATATGGGACAGTTTTCTACACCTGACTGAACGACCTGAGGACAAATGATTAAGATGGGAATACAATATTATCAAGGATGAATATGAAAAAGGGGATTTGATCTGATGATACTTGTGCTCTGTGATATATTATGTATATATGTACATATATTTTATGTCCGGATGGGGTGTCTATGGAATGGTCAATGTCTCTATCACACTCACATGTGCGCAGATATAGCCACATACAAGTATCTAGGATACACATATTCATATGTGTACATAATAGGTTTACACGCACTCATATACACAAGGATAAGGTATACACGTCAGGGGCACACATACATGCACATACTCATGTATAGGAAATAGACATACATACACCTACATATACACATAGTTGAGATATAGGCTTTCACTGACACATAGGGGGATACACAAGTATATAGGAGACACACACATACGTAGCTGAAACGTGGAAAAAAGTAAAAAAGGAAAGGGAAAAAAAAAGAAAAGAAAAGATGCAGCACATACCTGCCCGCAGGTAGATCGGCCTACATGTAACGTATGGCGTATATATATATATATATAACAGGGATGTATATGCACAATGTATAGTATGTTTTTTTTTGTAAGTTTTTTTTTTTATTTCCATGTCAGTTATTAATGTGTTTGTATGAGTCTCTTACATGTTTTGTATGTTGCTACAAAAACGAAAAAGGCGAATCTTGGATGTTGGATACTATGCTGTGAAAAGATACACTGTGAATAATGGAAAGATTTGTACAAAAATATCAATAAAAAAAAAAGAAAAAAAGTAATAGACAACCTAAACACATGCCTGATAACTGAATAATAATAATAATGATGTTATTGAACTGAACAGAACTACACACAGGCTACAAACAGTGTAGTACAGTGTAGTACCCCCTAATAGGCAAATAATATTTGAATAGATATCACTATGAAACTTTCCCAATTTGTTATGTACATATAAACTAAGAAAAAATATATTGCAAGTTTTCTGAAATGTATGTTTATATATGCAAATGAGGCACTTCCCCATTAAATATGTGCACATTTATGGATGCAATAAGGCAAAATGATGTAAAATAAACAACTAAATGTGTGTTATTGACGTTTTATTGTCACTAGTTTCATAGAAGACATGTTTAGGAAGCAAAATATAACAAAATCTCAAAATCAACAAAAAAAGTATATTTGACTATTCACCTGCAGTGTCTCGCCTTAAGAGGTGAATTGCAGCTTTGAAATCATGAGGTAGCAGTCCCTATACAATTAGGTATTGCTATTTTTTCATTGGTGCCGTCATTAACACAAGGAGTGGGTGTGTGGCAGGCAGACAGAAGTGCAGAACCTCAAGACACATTCAGACATTATCTGTATATAAGCCTATTTCTCTGTATCACAAGGTAAAAGATAAATACATACACTAAATAACAACAACAACAATAATAATAATAAAGTAAATACATAAACAAAGAAAACAAGTAAATAAATAAACAAATAAATATTGATCTCAAATGTTAGTACATACATATGACTGAGCACATACATCCATACATATATACATGCAATTGGATCATTTTCGCTAAACGTCTGTATAAAAAACAGTAGGCCTATATATTTATTTTTTTTTTTTTTTTTATACAAGTGTAAAAATAAATAATTATACAAATAAATATGTATATATATATTATATACATTTCGAAGTGGCAATGAATCTAGATGCCCCTGGTTTTCTGAACATGAGCCAAAGTGCAGGAATGCCTGAAGCCAACATCAGATACATGGGGAAAGGCCCTGTGGATTGGGCAATTAACAAATCCACACCAACTGCCTCCTGATTTGTTTGTCATGAATTTCATACCCCAGGGATATGTGGCTCAGTGTGTGTGTGTGGGTGGGTGTGGGTGTGGGTGTGGGTGTGGGTGAGTGTGTGGGTGTGGGTGCATGCATGTAGTGTGCATCCGACCATGTCAAAGATAGTTATCCTAGAGGATGTGTGCTTGTGATCATTAGAGAAAGTGACTCTGTGTGTGTGTGTGTGTGTGTGTGTGTGTGTGTGTGTGTGTGTGTGTGTGTGTGTGTGTGTATGTGTGTGTGTGCATGTCAAAGATAGTTATCCTGCAAATAGGATGCATGTGCGTTTGTGCATGCATGCTTGTGATTGTTAAACAGGGGATGAACGCGTTTAAGTAGCTTACTACAGAACCAACCGGGGTTCGAACAGAACTTCCCGATTAGTGATGATTTCAGAGAGATTTAAAAAAAAATATATATATGTATGTATATGTAATATATAGTTGTACACCTCCAAGTTCATATTCATTGTAAAGGTAAGCTTGTTTAACTTTATCTGTTATCTTGTTTATCTTTCCATTCCATATAAAGTCAAATATTTTCTGATTGTATAGTTTAAAAAAATATTCGCCAGGACTAGGTAAGGACATAAATAAATATACAAACTGTGACGTTAGTAAATAATTGATTAAAATAGTTTTACCATATATTAAGTAGTTGCCTCGCTATGGCTGTAGTATCTTATCTAGTTTTGATAGTCTCCTTTGGAAATTTATTGCTGAGAGTTCTGTCAGATTCGTTGGAATATGGATTCCCAGCAAATCCACGTCCCCATTAGTCCACTTTATTGGCAGACTACAGGGCAGTGTAAAAGCAGTGTTTTTAAGGACCCAATCTGCAATATAGTGCACTTGTCATACTTTGGATTCAAACCAGACAAATTGGCAAAAATCTTGTATAAGGTTTTTTAAGCAGTCTAGACATGGAGAGATGGGGAAGCATGAGTCATCCGCATACATAGATACTTTTGCTCCTAGAACATGGGTATCCAATCCTTGTTATGAATAGGTTAACGTTTTGGACCTGCAGGTGCAGTGCAGAACAGAGGAGACGGGATGCAGGTGTGGATTTCCAAACAAAATAATACTCTTTATTTGAGTCGCTGAATAATCATGCATATAAACAGGCACAAACAAAAGGGGAGAAAGCTCTGTCTCCAAAAACACGTCAGTATGAAACAAATAAGCGAACTGTACAATAAACAGGGGGGGGGGGGAGTGGAGAAAGCTCAGTCTGAAAAGAGAACAAGGCACACAGTAGCGATAAATAGACGCGGTGAAAGCTTATAGCTTTCAATAACAAGTTAACACAGCAAATAAAAATGACGTGGCAAACTATGAGCAGAGACTTTACCTACTTATCTCCCGTGGTGGCGAGGAACGATAAGGCTTTACATAAATGCATACAGTACTACTCATGTAATGGTTAGTGAACAACTGACAATGAGGTAAGACACAGGAAAGTATAAGAAGGCTAGACTAACAAGACACACCAGGTAACAATTAATGTAATTAACACATTCGCGGCCATTCGATTTTCCCATCTAGCTCTAGCTGGGTCAGGTTTCCATTACATAGTTTCACTGTGCGTCACCTTCTTTGTAGAGCTAAATCTATATTTTATATTATAGCTATGGATACAATACCATGGTCATTTGACAGTAACCATCTTCCGTTCAAGATGCAAAAAATTATAATTTTTTTCATGAATACGATCACGCGTTATCCCGTGGTGAATATAAGTATAATTTCGGAATGATCCCTGGACACGCTACTATTTCCAAATCAAATGTATATGATAGGTATTATGTTTCATCATGAATGCATGAAAGGGGGGGGGGGGTCGTTTCTGATTATTTGATTGCCAGTAACGGCATTCGTTATTATCACAACACACGCCGATCAGGGGGATGGGTATGAAAACCTTGCACGATCAAGCTGAAATTTACGTCAGATAGACCTTACCTGTGCTCGGTGGTATTCCAAAAAGAATATTCCAATTGTTTGATCGCCATCTAGTCCATTGTATGTCCATTTGGTCCACAACATAACCCACCACAACATATGGATCGGGGTCCCTAAAACGATTCAATGCGATCGAGTGAAGCCCTACGTTTCCCATTACTAGAAAAGTGCGCCCGGAGACATTTGAGTGTAGCACCCGGTCTGGAACAGGGTTTACTGCACTCTCGATACTGCCTACTAGCAGGATCTGGCTGGTACTGCACCTTCAGAGTCCCAGTATGCCTTTTAATGGCAACATACAGGTCCCTGACATTGAATAGGATATTAAAATCGGAAAAAAGGGAAAACGATCCAAAAACGTTATTTGGCGCAAACGCCGTTAACCGTTGGCGCCCAATAACGTATATATATGTGGTTGGCCCCGAAAGTGTTAAGACAGATAGACATAGATGTACCCACCAGGTCACGCTAGAGGCTCGCTCACCCACTAGAGCGAACCCCGAACGTTACAGTGCCCCCCCCCCCCTCCCGGCGAACGGCACCTGCCGTTCATCTGGGTGCCTCAGGATGTAGATGGCGGAAGTCCATAATCAGAGTCAGTCAGAAGATCCTTAGGAACTTCTACTCATGTACAATAGAGAGCATCCTGACCGGCAACATCACCTCCTGGTTTGGGAATAGCACTGCACAAGACCGTAGCAGACTACAAAGAGTGACACGTTCAGCCGAACGCACAATTGGAGGGGGGCTTCCCACCCTCCAGAACATTTACAACAAGCGGTGCAGGGGGAAGGCTAAGAGAATTATTAAGGACTCGAGCCACCCGAACAACTGCCTCTTTGAACTGCTGCGGTCAGGCAAGCGATACCGGAGTCTTAAGGCGAGCACAGAAAGACTCAGAAGAAGCTTCTATCCCCAGGCCATCAGGCTGCTAAACGAACAATAAACACTATGCAACAACCATCAAATGCACACAGCACACACACCCACACGCACACACTCACTTAAACAAACAACACACTGCAGCACCCACTCTCCACACTTTAGATCACACAAACAGACTTTATATTTATTGATAAAGGATTTGCACTACAACTCGTACACCTACTGTAAACTGTACCTAAATTGCACCTCATCCCATTTCTGCCTTGCACTATATAGTATTGTATATTAGTACACTGCATAGTATTGTATATTATATGGTAACTCAGTTACGTCTATTCTGCATCGAACATTGTACATATGTCTATACTGAACACTGTGACCTCATTTTTTTTACTTCTAATTTACATGCTATACTATGTTATTTTATTTCATACTTATCTTGTCTTGCACAGTCTCTGGAGCGTAACAGTAAGAAGCATTTTGTATAAAAGTATTCTGTACTTCTGTATGACAACTATTAAAGAAACTTGAGAAACTTGAACTTGAGACTATGGTCCAATATGTCCCTCTGAGGCACCCAGGACCGTTCCTCCGGTCCATACCCCTCCCAGTCCACCAAAAACGAAAACCCCCTACCCCTCCGCCGGTAATCCACGATCCTCCGTACTGTATATGCCGTCTGTCCATCGATGATGGGGGCGGAGGGACAGGGGGAGGTAGCGGGGACATAGGAGAGGTGACGAAGGGCTTCAGGAGTGATACGTGGAAGGTGGGGTGAACCCGCATGGAGGGTGGGAGTAGTAGTCTATACTAGTGTTGTCACGATACTGGAATTTCGACTTCGATACGATACTTTGAAAAGTATCGATATTCAATACCATTTTCGATACCAAAAAAACAAAAAACAAAAATAAATTATGTATATATATTAGGGATGCTCGATATTGGCTTTTTTACCGATACCGATATTCCGATATTGTCCAACTCTTAATTTCCGATACCGATATCAACCGATATCAACCGATACCGATATATGCAGGGTTTCCCCGTCCAAAAAACTGAATAATTTCAGGTAACTAATAATTTCACTGGATATATATATAACAAATATTGTTATTGTTTTTAATTTTTTTTAAACCGATACCGATATTTTCCGATATCACATTTTACTGCCGATATCGGCCGATAATATCGGTCGGCCGATAATATCGGACATCCCTAATATATATATATATGCTTTTGTTGCTGGTTGATTCTCCTCAGCTTCTCTCTGGTACTATAAGAGAAGATAAATATAACACCTTTAAAACCCTTTGTTTATCTTTAGATCAGACATTTAAAAATAACTAAATTATCTAATCTAAATCAAACCCCTCTTAAAAACAAAAACCTGTTTAACCTAGCCATCTATAAAACATCATGCTAAAACTGTGAAACAAACTCCCCTAAAGAAAGAAATACATAGCAAACATGACTCAGTTATGCAATAGTGCTGCTGCTTTTTATTTGGTTAAAGCAACAACTACAACAATTTTCATGACGGCGAGAGAGAGAGAGAGAGAGAGAGAGAGAGAGAGAGAGAGAGAGAGAGAGAGAGAGAGAGAGAGAGAGAGAGAGAGAGAGAGAGAGAGAGAGAGAGAGAGAGAGAGAGAGAGAGAGAGAGAGAGAGAGAGAGAGAGAGAGAGAGAGAGAGAGCGAGAGAGAGAGATTTCTCCGGAGCTATGCTCGGACTCTGAGCATTTATTAACATTACATTTTCAACAAGATTGCTGCTAATTAAACACTTCATGGAAACGGGGTAACGTTATGTTGAGTTCATACGTGTACTAGTGTAGTTAGTATGAACTCGACTTAACGTTACTCCGTTTCCGTGAAGTAATTATAAAGGTGGCCAGCTAGCTAGCATAAGCTAATGGAGGAACGACTAGCTAACGTTAGCTAATAGCTGTATCGTTGGCACTGCTCTGTAACAACGCTTGCAAATGGGCATCGTGGCATCTTTAGCTTTTCCTTCGTTGTTTACTTCAAACCCGAAGTACTTCCAAACAGCACTTCTGCTGTTTTCTTTATCCACAAGCACAAGTTGCGGAGGCTCTGCACTAGCCATATTCGAAGCTAAAATCTTTGTTGACAAACTGTGAGGTCTGTGAGGGGGAGGGCTGCAGCAGCGTGTGTCTGTTGGTCTCTGAGGGGGAGGAGGAGGAAGGGCAAGCATGCTCTGCAACAGCGTGTGTCTGTCTGTCAACAACTTGCGGTAGAACACTGCGAGCAAGCCAGCTGGTATCGATACTGCAGAAAGTATCGATATTTCGGGAAATGAGTATTGAAACCGTTTTAAATATTCAGAATCGATATGTATCAATTTTTCGATATTTTTGACAACACTAGTCTGTACGCCACCGGGTTCATCCGCTGTACCACCTTGCCCACAAAACGAGGCGCCAGCTTCCTGGAAGATCCCGGGGCGAGAGCCACACCTTCTGCCCTTGGCGAAAGATCGGAGCCGGGCGGCGCCTGCGGGTGGCCTGGCGCTGGGACCTGACCGAAGCCCTCTGGAGCGCCGCCCGAACCCGCCTCCATGTCCGACGACAGCGACCGATGTGGGCTTGGACGGATGGCACCTCCGCCTCCTGCTCAGGGAACAGGGGAGGGGGGTTGATAGCCACATTGGCACTGAAAGGGGGATAGACCAGTGGATGAGTATAGTAGGGTGTTGTGGGCATATTCCGCCCACGCCAGTCGCCGACTCCACATCGCCGGATTGACAGAGACGTAGCACCTCATCACGCCCTCCAGGTCCTGATTGACGCGCTCCGTCTGCCCGTTGGACTGAGGATGAAAGCCGGAAGACAGACTGACGGAGGCGCCGAGGCTGGTAGCGAATGCCTTCCAGAACCTGAAGGCGAACTGGGGACCCCGATCAGACACCATGTCCTGCGGGAGCCCATGGACCGGAAATATGTGCTGCACCACCAGGTCGGCAGTCTCCCGGGCCGAGGGGAGGAGAACGAAGTGGGCCGCTTTGGAAAAACAGGATGGCAGTGAAGCTGTCGGAGGGAGGGAGATCTGAGGGACCATGGGCGTTTGGGGATGGGGAGGGGCCGGAGAAGCCCCGATGCAGGTTGGCGAGACGTTTTGCTGCGCACACACATAGGACAGGCTGCCACAAAAGTGTGCGTATCCCCCTCTGCTGTGGGCCACCAGAACCTCCTGCGAATGAAGTCCAGGGTCCTGGCGGCCCCGGGTGGCCGGTGAGAGATGACGCACCGGCATGCGCCCATTGCAGCAGCCGTGAGCATGAGCATGCAGCCTTGGGAACGTACAGCCTCCCCCAGGATAAAAAATAGTGCCCACCTGGCCTGATGTGCATTGAGCCGCTTAGCTCCCTGAATGTATGCCAGGTTCTTGTGGTCAGTACATACTATAAAAGGCTGTGCGGACCCCTCCAGCCACTGTATATTACTATTGCACTTTACTGTTACATTTGCACTCTGGTTGGATGCCAAACTTCTTTTCGTTGTACTGTACTTGTGCTGTATAATGACAATACATTTGAATCTAATCTAAAAAGTCTTGCTATGATGACCAATTATCTATGCATTGTAGCCCACCTCATGACACACAATTAAAAAGTGTGATCGTACTGGCCAGCTCCCGGCTGAGTGTGTGTGTGTGTATAGACCTTTTCAATGGAATTGCGTTGCTAGGGAACAGCGTTGGTCAAACTTTATTTCCTGTCAGCAGGAAATAAACTTGGACCAATTAAGGATGTTTACTACTGCCAACGACTGCCCTGCAGACCTTTCGTAGCCCTCTTGCGAGTCAATGAGCTATGATGTTCTTTTAGTGTTGAGATGCTTTTGGGAAACTGGGCCCTGGGCTCTTGCTGTAAATGAGAATAATGTCTTTGGACAACTTGCCAGGATAAAATAAGGGCTACAAAAAAATGATCCCCCCCCCCCAAAGAGCACCAATATATCCAATATAGGCCTTTATTACATGGCGTTTTCACATTCGCCGAAATGCTTGATTGTGATTGGTCAATAGCGCTCGGTTGCCCCTAGCAGCGGTCAGTTATTTCTCGATAATTCACCGCTGCCAGAGGCAACCGAGCAATAATGACCGGTGATACGGGTAACTAGCGCTATTGACCAATCACAATCACGACCGTGCAATAATGACCGCTGTTCGCAGCTGGAGCAATCAAGCCCATGCACTGACACACACTGCATCAGTGCAATCAGACACACCTGCCGGCTGCCGGCGATAATAATAATAACTTTATTTGGGCTGACTGACAGCGGAGCCACAGAACAACTGCGTCTGCATTTGATCTCGTCTTGTCGATGGTGTAAAATGAATTAGGTATATTGTTAGTAAGTTAGCCATGTAATAAGTGGGATAATGTATAATGCCTCGGTATTCTAAACTCTGTGTCGGTCAATTATTTTGCGACAATGACCTCGTAGCTATACATTATCCCTTACATATTCCACAGTGATTCCTGACGAAAGAGGGAATAAGGAAGGAGATAATTGAAGGAAGGGAATAGAGAAGGCAATAAAATGTGCAGTCCTCAAAAGATTTAATCTCGGCAGAGCAGACTGAGCTCAATGCACATGACGTGAAGCAGCCACAATGCACAGTTCACTTCAAACCTTTATTTATTCTCGAAAAGGACAATTGAGGTCACCCTAGTTTTCAAGGTCGTCGAGACTTAGACATTTCAATACATAATTTTTTTTTATAATATAATAATAATAAATAATAACAACTCTATCTATATAGCACCCTTCACACATGGACCACAGCCCAAAGTGCCCCAGAGCAAGTAGCACAAAGTGAACATAGGCATGAAATCAGCACAGTCGACAGAATAAAAACAATGTATAAAATGCAGACATAAGAATAGGTATAAAAGACAATAAAAGTAGTGCAACGTAGAACATGCAGACATAAGAATATGCATAAAATAAGTACAATAAGTGATAAAGCATGTCATGACCGAAGGAAAACACAAACCGCCCGCGCGCCACTCACAACTCCATGCACACAGTAGCCACAATGCACAATAGTAGCCTGTAATGCCTGCTGTGTTTGAAACACTCAGCACTTGCTGACCGTAGAAAACCAGTCTCAAATGTATAGACAGAGAGAGAGAGATTTGGAGGTAAGAGGCCAGGGGAAGGAGGGTGTGGGAGATAGAGAGAGGAGGGGAGATATGTTTGCTTGCACTGGACAGTGGTGGCACAGTGTGGCTAAAATTACAGACGCATTCTGCTGGAAGGAGCCTTGTTAGGAGCCTACAGTCTGAGGGATGGGTGGTGGTTGGAGAGGTATAAGGCAATTCAATTCTCCATAAACACAAATCAACCCACCCACAATGGATGCATGCGCGCGCACACACACACACACACACACACACACACACACACACACACACACACACACACACACACACACACACACACACACACACACACACACACACACACACACACACACACACACACACACACACACACACACACACACACACACACACACACACACACACACACACACACACACACACACACACACACACACACACACACACAATATAAAATTAGGAAGCCTGTGACTGTGATGAGGCAACTGCCCCAACACAACAGCCTCGGACTGGACAGCCTATAGATGGCGCTCCGTACTCTTGTATGAACGCTCGCCAACAATGAGTTTGCTGCGGGGTGTGTGTGTCTGTCTGTGTGTTCGTGTGTGTGTGTGTGTGTGTATTTCATCGCGCACGCGCACGGTGCTCGTGAGTCGGACCGGCGGAGCTGCTCTGTCTGCCTCTTCGGCGCTGCTGTTGCCTCCCGTTGCCGTGCGCTGCTGCCTTTGCACCTCTTTCTCTGCCTCTCTTTATCGCTCTCTCGCTTTGTACCACCAGTCCACCACCACCACTTCGCCCCCCCTCCTCCTCCTCCTCCTCCTCCTCCTCCTCTCCCCGCGGATGCTGCTTCTCTAGCCTCGCCACCAGCATCCAGCAAAGGGTCGCTTCTTCATCCCCCCTGAAAACTCCCGTCCCGACAGGACATTTGCAAAAACACTCCGATCTCAGCAGCAGCACATTGCGGATTGACTTGGAAGAAGCGGCAGGATAACGGGAACGAGAGGGTGTATAACCACAGTCGCTGACATTGCCCGGGATTTTATTTCGGTAAGTGCAAAGTCATTACGCTGTTTGCTTGTTGGTTTAATAAAGCGACTATCCTTCACTGCTGCAGGTCCAGCAAAGGAATGGGAGCTCGGACATCAACTAGGCTAATTAACTAACACCTGTGTGTTTTTCTTTTTCTCCAACTGGCGACATGCCATCACCCAATTAGCAGATTTGCGCGTGACACACCTACATTTTGTGCGTTAATTAACGGTGTTTACCGGTTGAGTTGTTGTTGGCGATGTTTATTATATTATATATTATTATATATATAAACTCCCGACTGAGCTCTGCCGCTCCGGTCCGCGTCGCGTGAGCGTTTGGGCTCGAGTTGACTGACCCAAATTCACCAACCGTCCACCGGCGCACGTGAAACAGCCCCATAAAGAAAAGAGAAAGACAAGATAAAAAAAGTAACGTCTCCAGTAAACAAAACCGAGGCGGGTTCTCTGGAATGGCTATAGTATAGCATGACTGGCAACATACGGATGGATGGAGGCTTTTTGTGACCGTTGAACTGCAATACGAATTGTTTAGTTTAGTCAAAAAGAGAGAGCCTGGATATTGGAAGAGTTAGAAGACAGGGGAAATGAATGGGAGGGCGGCATGATCCTCACTGAAAATTCAATGTCATTAGCAAAACTGACTTGTGTAGTAGCAATCAACTGCTTAAAGGTGAGATAACATTTTAATGTAGAGTAATCCTTAAAAAAACCAAAAAAAAACCACAGCTTTTAGAAAGGTACGGGATACAAATATTGCTTTCCCCCCAAAAAAATTATTGAATATCAATTTTTTATTGAATCATTTAAAAAATGAATGTTGTTGACATGTTGAGCGTATGTATCCCCATCCCATACTTCCCATTTCCCCACATAGAATGCACCTGATTAGATCAGTTACATGCTGGTGCTCTAGTGTGACATCTAGTGGCTGAATGTTATCTATAGAATCTTTAAATATCAGGAATGTCAATTTCAATATTGTAAGTAAAATATGTTTAAACTAGCAAAATCGTTAGCCTAGCTTACCCTTGTTTTTTGTAAATCGTAAAAAATTGTGAAATACGTTTTCTGGTGCTGGTGACGGAAGTTGCCAGGGAGTTCGTGTCTCTGGTTTAGTCTCCCATCCTTTGCTTTTGATCTATTCATTTTGAGTGGCGGTTTGTGAAGGGCATGCTGTTTCCATGGGATGCTGTTGAGGAGAGGAGGAGTGGGGCTGGGCTGATGTTTGGCATGCTTTAGTTTCACATTGTACCACTACCAACATGTGTAGCCCATTGACTCTCAACATTGAGCAGGTGAATGATGGAACCATAAGCCTGTAGAGGGAGATGGAGCCGTGCATGTGTGTGTGCGCGCGTGCGTGTGTCCCTCTAGCATGTTTACCATGTCGGTTCTCTGGCTATGTAGAGAAAAGGTTCCATTGTTTCATATTGCATCAAGTGAATTTGTTTACAGTCTTTGCTGAAGAGCACCACTGTATGGCAATGTCAACATCAGAACAATATTTCCCATCAGGTGTCTGTTGCCTTCGGTTAACATTCATCATATTTGCACCTCTGATGTTAAAGGCCCAATCAGTGAACAAAACATAAACAAAAGGGTAGCCCCATCACTAAAAATAAGAAGTAGACATATTTTCATTCACTAGCTGATTGAATGAGCTTCTGATACTCCTTGTATATTATAGACACTAATCTCTTCTCTACACTTTCCCAGTTCATCCACTGTCCCTGCTTAGCCTGGGCCACAGCCTTTGTACACCTCTGCTCCACTACCAGCTTCCTCTTTTCTGTGGGACCTGCTTTACTCCATACTGGCTTCCCTGAGCTGAGCCCCAGGCCCCCCTGGCCTTGTTGCATCTTACCTACAATGGACCTCATGCTCGAATGGACTTATGAGAAAGTTACAAACACATTTCTTCGGAACTCCACTTACGAACTTCTCGATCAGATTTTGCTTAATTTTGTAAAATGTATATTCTCCTTTGGTTCATTGCAATTTACTCAAGCGTACTAGTGTAGTAACGGACACAATATTTCTGACACTGGAAATACATACCCTGAGATGCAGATATGTCCCTAGATACCAAGAACATGCTAATTGACCTTGTAGAAGTGGAGCAATCTTCCATTTACTTAGGTATGTATTTTTATGCGGATTTTCAGAAAATAGGCCTAGGGCTTAAGAGGTTAATATTCCATATATACCGTCTTGTTCTCATGTTATTATTTATTGTTGGTTTTATAAAAATGTTACATTGCTTAGTGTGCACATTGTAAGAGCCAGTGGAGAAACATTCCACTGCTCATCTTACTGTTCACGAGTTGAACACACACAAATGACAACAGACACAAAGGATACGTTTAACAGATTCCATAGAAATTGATAGTTTATTAGCAACGATGCAACAGCCTGATGCAGGCGGCTTGGTGAGGATGCACATGGAGCTGCATGCTCCTGGGCAGCTGCTCTCAGCGCTAGGCCTACACACACACACACACACACAATATGGCATATCTCTGCTGCTGGAAGATATCGCTGATCGTGCACTTGGGAGGGAGCGCCAGTACCGCGACCATGCGGACCTATTCACACAGAGCAATGAGTATATCTAGTGGGACGCTTCAGGCAACCAAGAACTGTGCCATACTGTGGAGCCAGCACTGGGGAGCCCGAACAGATCAAACCCTGTGCCACCACACGTACTGTCCACCTTGGGCATGTGCGCATCAAGGCACCCTCCCCAGATGCGTTTCCATATCTCAACAGAAAGCAATACCACTCAACGTTCAGATCATCTGCGATGCACAGAACCACCTGCTCAATGTGGTCTCCTGCTTCCCAGGAGGTGTACATGACTCCAACATCTTACAGAACAGATCTGTGGGTGTGCACCTCGAGCAAGGAGACGCTGGAGACTCATGGCTAATTGGTACGTACTGTGTATGTGCATAATGAAGCGTTCCAGCAACAGTAGGCTTCTATTATTCAAATTACTTGTTTTATTAGGAGATTGCGGATATGGGCTGGCCCCCTGGTTCATGACCACACTCACCAACCCCCAGACGGAGCAGGAGGTGGCCTACAATGAGAGCCACGCGAGCACGGGGTCAAAAGTCGAGCGCAACATCGGACTCAGGGCACGAAATTAACTTTTTGACTCACCGGCCAGTGGCGGGTAGATGAGAAAAATCTACCCGCCAAGCATTTTTCTTACCAGCCACATTTAATTTTTTTTTTAATAAAATATATATATTATATAATCATACTTGTGATTGTGTTATCTGCGAGACATCGCCACCTCGCTGTCTGCAAACAGCTCCACTGTCTGTGTGTATACTCGAGTGGCCTCCAGCTCCAGCAAGGATTCTCCGGCGCTGCAGCTGGACCCTAAATTCTACATTCAGCATGCAAAAGGATTCTCCTGCGCTACAGCTGGTCCCTATTCAGCAGCCCTCATGCGATGTAAGCCAGGGACTCGAATACGCATGTTGTAGGACATTGATGTCAGGAGCTATCTGTAGCTACTGCTGGATGGCGTTGGGACAACGCCTCAGTGAACTATTTAGTTTACTGCGACATTTTATAGTGACTAGTGAGGAGTGAGCTACCTAGCCAACGGAGGTATTATGCACTGGACTATTGCTGGAGCATTTGTTGATGTCGGGAGCTATCAGTAGCTAGCCGGCTGGATAACGTTACACAATGCCTCATGTATTAAACTAAGTGAATAGTTGACTGGGTCATTTTGTAACGGTAGCTAACGTTAGGTCCCACACTGACTAGACTAACGTCACGGTGACTGTCGGAGGCAATAGCCTCTGTTTACATGCAGCATACAGAAACAGGTGCAGGAGGGGTAGGAGCAGCAGTGCGCTGCATGTCTGTGCTGAGACAGCGAGTGAGAACTCCGCTAAAGAATTGGATCATGGTTTTCGGTTTTCACATGACTATTTGATTGCCGCCACACGGCGGGCAGACCTCTCAGTGGGAGTCGCCAAACGTAAAAACTGAGCGCCAATGGCGGGTGGCGGGCTTTAGTTTCACCCCCTGATCGGACTGCTGAAAAGACACTGGGGGCTAGATCCACAAAGAATGGATTGCACAGTGCTAGTTGCACCCTACTTACAATTCATTATGAATTGAAAATGAGGGACCCTGGTGTAAACAAGATGAAAGTCTTTCTCTGGTCTGCATCCCCTTAACAATTGTGTGTATTGTGCACCGTGCAATCCATTCTTTGTGGATCTAGCCCTGGGTGTGTTTGGACGCAGCAGCGGACACACCTCAGACAACCCTGAGCCTGCTGTTCCTCCTCCAGTGGTCAGCATCTCTCTCCTGTGTTTGACACTACTAAATAAGATGTCACGCTAAGATGTCATGTTCTATGGCTTACTGCTATAGGGTCTTTATACCTGTATCACTGACTGTGGGCAAAAATGGGTCTAGTTTTCATAACACGCCTGATGATTGCATACCCAAAGTAATTTGCGATTTATTATACTTTATACGCACATGCACGAGTCTGGTCTCTTTTGAAAGGAAACATTCTGACCTTTCTTCCACAACAGGAGAGAATCACTCTGAGTGCAAATAAAATAAGAGTTACAGAGGTTTGAACACACTGAGTAAAAGTTTAGTTTACTCACATTTCTGTTTACTTGTTGCCAGATGCCTGTTTTTAAGTTCCAGCTGAGAGGTAGGAGTTGGAAAACATAATGGTTCAGTAGCTTGATAACAATCCCACGGAAAATTAGTGTTTAACAAAGGTTTTTGTAATGTGTGTACCGGCGTTTCGGCCTGATTATCCAAAATCAACTTCAACTTCAAATTACTTTATTTTCCTTTCGGAACTTCATTTGTGCAGTGGTTAAAAGACAAACATACAGTCACAATACAAGACACTCACCACTATAAAAAACACAAGCTTCGGGCGGCTAGGTGGTGCAGTGGGCAAGGCGCTCACCTCCAATGCTGGAGACGCTGGGTTCGAGCCCAGCTCTCCACATTGCTTTCAGTTTGGCTGGTCGTTCGTACTAATACATTTGGCAGTATTAGGGGGTGGGAAACTGATGGGTGGGGATCGGACGTTGTGGACAGCGACTCCTACAGGTCGGTTGGTGCGCCTGCGCAGTAGAATCAGGAAGCGACGGGGGCGGCGTCCCTCCAAAGCGCAGACCCCTGATGCTGAAAGATCGCGCTGTGCAGGTGAAAAGATGCTACGGCTGCTACCTCGAGTACCGGAGGGGACTCGTGCAATGTATGGCTTACACGTCCACATTACAGCCGGCTTGTGGGAGGCATGAAACAGCGTTCGAGATAGGGAAGGGTTGAATTGGACGATACGAAATTGGGATGGGAGAAAAATAGAAAATGGGAGAAAAAGTGGATAAAAAAAAAAAAAACACCAGCTTCATTAAAACTACCCATTCATTCAGATGTGCGAGTCAAAGCAAATAACTTGTTGGTCTTCTTCTGCCCCCTTGTCGTTGCAATCAGCCCTCGTGTGGGACACACCTGGCTCCAGAATTTCATTGGCTACAAAGGTGGTCAATAATTTTCGCCATCAGAGGTGACTGGTCAAATGACACTCGTCGGATGTTTGGTCTTGTAACTGGAGACTGGAAGCATGCAATAGGTTGAGTAGGGTGACGATCGAAAGGCGGCAAATTGGTTGGTGGATCGGCAAAAAAACACAGCCCGGAGCCGGCAGACGAGGGCTAAGTTCTGCAACGTTTAAGAGGTTAAGACTCTGGGGCAGATCCACTGGGTGACACATGTGTTAGAAGCTGGTCTAAGTGGATAAGAGGCATTTGTCTATTGCAAAATGTTTATTTTTTATTTATTTTTTTAGTGGGCGATGGCCACTAGAAAAAGTTTTTGGTACACATTAGGTAACTCAGAATGAGCCGAAGTTGGAGAGGAAAGAGGGGAGAAAGAGAGAAAAAGGGAAAAAGAAAGGGGGGAAGGTGACAAAAAGAGAGGAGAGAAGAAGCAAACATAATTAAAAAAAAAAAACTCAATAATAAAAACAAAGACAAAATAAAACTAAGACCCAAAGAAATAAAAAATAAAATAAAAAAGGGGGACATCACATAGGGTCAGACCAGAGCCGTATAATAAGAGTTGCGACACACTTTGATCTCACCGACAGGATATCACGTGGCATCGTGGCTCACGTAGCTACCTTTAGTTCCAATTTGGTCTTCCTGTCAACTTGATTTCAGCGGGACAGAGCGGCAGAACTAATTATACGGCTCTGCTACTACTGTTACAGCAATTTTTGGTACTTATTAATACAATGTGCATTGATCACTGTTGCGATATATCATTTACATATCTGCTACTTTAATATTTACATTATATCACTAGGCGATGACGGCAATTTCGAACGTTAAATGCTAGCTGTGCTAGCTGACTTATTTTACATTAGCCATATCACCAGTTGTTACACAATCAAGCATCATTGTATTAATCAGCCCACATTATATGTGGGCTATTTATATTCAATATATATAATAGCATTTCAGGGGAGTGGCAGAGAGACTTGTGCTTCTACACATCCTAATGCTATCTGTAACTGAGGGGTACAATTCCCTGACTGTATTACTAGATATGATACTTACTACCACTACCTTTGTACTTAATATTCGGCCACCCAGTACACGGCATAAATATATTATGATGAACACTGTCACGTAGATGAAACGGATCCAACACAAATGTACGAATTAGAAATAGGTCTTTATTTCTACACAGCGATGGTGTGTAGAGCAAGCACTTAATCAAATCAATCACATTTATGAATGGGAATTAGTATGCACTTTTATGGCAAGAGTATTCGTCGGTATATCAATAGAGAATGTCCAATCTCTGAAGGCGCAGGTGGTACATATACGACCTGGAATAGTTTAAGGAATAACAGCAATGATACTTTAATGATTATATACTGGATACACTAGGGGGGGTTAATCCGGTCGCTTGTAAGCCGACAGGAGTAGGAGGGGGGGGGGGGTAGAATCCGGCTGCCTCATCCGGCCAAGGGTATCCCAGGTGAACCCACTGTAGTGCCGTTCAATGCGCCGGCGATCCTTGGACCACAGATGAAAGCAGGTGGACTCTTTGTGGGCCGGCGTCATCCGGTCCACGGAGGAGAGACGTGAAGCGACCTCGTCTTGCAGAGCGTCTCCTCACCTTGCGTCCTCTCCAGGGGGGGGGGGGGTTCCAACACACGGCAGTGTCGGGGGTCTTTATCCATGGAATAATCAAAGTATACAAAGCATAATCCGTGCCTGGGAAGGCGGGCTGTCGTCGGTAGAATAATCCGGTATACAAGTCCACTCGCTCGTCGGCTCTGGGGCTCCTCGGGTGCAGCTTCACGTGGGGTCAACCACCCTGGATAAGCAGCCAGTTCTCTGCCCGAAACGATGGGGTACTGACTATGGTAGTATTCTCACCGCACGAAGCACTATATATTAACAGACTATTATTAGCTTAATAGACTACGTCCAACTCGACGATATAGTGCCAAATATGACTATTCAAATATTAATATACACGATGTCTCAATACCGATGGTAGGCGAACTTGGCCTTACTCCCACACGTGGCGTCGCGGGGAGGCTTTACGTCTGTGACTCTATTGGAGGGTAAGAAACTGGACTGAAAAGGAAGTCCTACTTTAGTAGCGCAGTATATATACGCACTATGAACAAATAGTCCCATTAGTGGTGCGGTAGTCAGATTCCTACGCGGAACTAGGACTTGTTCGTACATGTGGAGCGGTACGTTTGAACTGGGTCTGAGGGGTATGGCAGCCTGGCACCAAGGTCTCGACCAATAGTAGAATGGAGACTATTATGGGATGTTCAGTAGGCTAGAATGGATATTCAATGCATATTGTACAAGGAATATACAAGGGATATCAAGGAATATTAGAGAATATACAAATACAATTAAATATATATATATAAATAAATATATATATTCGGTTTAATCTGGCCCTTCACAACAGCCACCCCCTGATTGGTCCCAGACCTAATCAGTTAAACAGAGACAGATTAATCGCGTTGTCTATTTACACAACTTCACAAAGTCATAGGGTTATAGGGTCATGGTCATCAGCGATTGTGTCTGGGAGTCGGGGCAGTTCTATGAGCCTTGCCACGGGACGGGTGTAAGTGCGACCCTGGACGAGCACTTCAGCTGCTCGGACCTTGCCGTCGGCACCGGTGATCACTTTGCTTACGCGGCCGGCCGGCCACATAGCTCTGGGCAGTGATTGATCAATAATCATGACGACTGTTCCTTCTGTCAAATTGTCTCTCTCCTTTACCCACTTCTGGCGGGTCTGTAGAGACGGTAGGTAGTGTTTAATGTCATCCGGTAGATTGGGGGCTCTGCGTAGGCGACCACCCACTCTGATGAGGGTATGAGCGTCGCTCTCGGGGGCCAGATGAATTAATCTGCTGTCGGATGGGACGGGCTTTCCTCCCTGTAGACAGGCCAATTCATCGGGGAACGAGTCTCTCTGGGCTCGCTGCAGTAGAAGCAATTCTGCTTCCTCGTAGTTAGCTGCTGACATATCAGCGGGGGACTTGCACTCCGGGTGGTACCGCAGGAATGTTCTTTGTTGTGCACTCTCTATGGACGTGCAATCGTCTATGTTAGGGTCGGTGGAGGCTACGGTGCTCAATCCACAGAACACAGACTTCTTATTTTCCACCTCCTCTGGACTTGCTTCCCTCGGGATAGGCATGGGCCACTGTCCTTCCGGGAGTCTTAGGAATGCGGGGCCGTCACTGTAGACATTGCGACGGGTGAGGTCATCCAGGGGCATCCCCCGGGTGATGACGTCAGCTGGGTTCTGTTTTGTATCAACGTAGCGCCACTCTGTTTCTCCGGTTAACTCTTCGGTTAAGTCTTGAATCTCGGTGACTTTGACTCCCACGAAGACTTTGTACTTGCATGAGTCCGATTTGATCCAGGCGAGTACCGTCGTGGAATCTGACCACAGGATTGTTCTAGACACCGGTATGGTGAGCTCACGTTGGATGAGCGTGGCTAGGTGCGCTCCGGCTAGGGCTGCGCAGAGCTCTAGACGTGGGATAGATTGTTGCTTGCGTGGGGCTATTCTCGAGCGGGCGAGGACAAATGCTGTGTAGATCTCTCCCCCCTTCTCTTGGGCCCGCAAGTAGGCTACTGATCCGTATGCGACCTCTGAGGCGTCACTGAAGACGTGTAAGTCCATTTTACATGTCTCTGGCCTCACCGTGGGTGGGAAGTAGCTTCGGCGCATATTAACGCCTGGGAGTGAGTGGAGCTCCATCTCCCACTCTCTCCAGGTGGATGCAAGGTGTGCGGGAATGGGGTCGTCCCAGCCCTGGTCCTTGTCCCACAATGCTCGTACAATCATTTTTGCCCTGGTGGTGTACGGTAGAATACATCCTAGCGGGTCATATTGTCGGGCGAGTGTTGTGTACACACTCCGTCTGGTGGTCGGCGCCGCCGCCGGCCTTCCCTGCTCCGTAGTCAGGGGCTTGTGTCTGTAGTGAAGCGAATCTGTTTTGAATCGCCACACCAATCCCAGGGTCATCTCCTGGGCTTCTCCCGGGATTGTAGCCATCCAGGTCTCGCTGCTGGCTGCCTTGTCCTCGGAGGAGAGGCTGCGCAGTACTTGCGGATCGCTGCTGGCCCACTGCCTGAGATCAAAGCCGCCTTTGATCAATGAGGCGCGGAGTTTAATCAGGAGAGCCTCGGCTTCTTCCTGGGTTGAAAGGCTTTGTAGACAGTTGTCTACGTAGAAGCTGTTCTTTACGCTGTGTCGGACCTCTTCGTCCGCTGCTGGGTCCTCTGCTACATGTTTCTGTAGTGCAAATGTAGCACAGCAGGGGCTGCACGTCGTTCCGAAGGGGAGGACTTCCCATTGGTAGATGGCTGGGTGCTCATCTCCTGGCTTCTCTCTCCATAGGAACCGTAACAGGGGCTTGTCCGCCTCTACTAGTCTCACCTGCAGGAACATTCCTTTAATGTCCCCGCTGATGGCCACCTTTTCCTGGCGGAAGCGGAGTAGAACGCCGAGTAGGGAGGGGCCGAGTGTGGGACCGGGCAGTAACTCTTTATTCAGATTTTGGGATCCGATCTGGTAGCTGCAGTTAAATACTATGCGGTCTTTACCGTTGTGATGGACCTTGTGGTGAGGCACGTACCACGATTCAGTGGTCTGGTCAGCCTCTTTAATGTCCATCTTTGTGACGTGTCCCGCTGTGATGAGCTTCTCAATCTCAGCGCGGTATACACTCTCTTGGGCGGGGTTCTTGGCTAAGCGCCGCTCCGTGTTCAGCAGGTACCGTTCTGTGGCGTCTGTCTTGGCGTGGAAAGTAGGCATTCCTTCTCGCCGCAGGAGTGGCGTGGCGTATCTCAACACGCCGTTGACCGGGACTCTCTTGGTCCCTGTCTCGAGGAGGTGAATGGCGTAAATGTCATCTTTAGAGCGAATGTCTTTCTTTCCGTTCTTAAAGGGCATTTGTTCCAAGGTCCATAGCCGCTCTACGTGTTGCAGGAGTGCGGTTTCTCCCTCTGTGACTCGGGAGTGGAGACATCTAGTGGCTGTACTTCGGTTGAGAGATTTGGCGAGCGGGCCTTGGAGAGTCCATCCCAAACGGGTCTCGACTGCTGCAGGACAGCCTCGGGGTCCGGTATGAACCCGGTCTATCGGGACAATGAGGTCTGCATGGTCGGAGCCTATCAACAGGGTCGGCATAGCATTGTCTATGAGCGGGATCGGTAACTTGCGCAGATGTGCATATTTCTCCATCAGCTTGGCGACGGGGTATGTGTACCGCGACAGTCCTATTTCTTGGCTGGTGAAAGCGTCTGTAATCTGGTACCGTCGCTCAGGCTGGCCGCTTGCTGCGATAGAGAATGAGACATTCTCGCCCTTTATCGTCTTCAAATCTCGTCTTATTGTCCGAATTGTCATTTGGGTTTCGCTTCCCCGCAGCCCTAGCTGGGCCGCAGCGGAGGCGAGCAGCAGGGTCTTCTCTGACCCGTCATCGAGGACGGCGTAAGTGTCCAGGACTTTATTCTGGTAGCTTAGTGTCACACGCACTACTTTTAGGAGTACTCGGGCTCCACTGCTGCTGGCGGGATCGATGTACATGACGCTCGCTTTGCTGCTGGATGGTGCGGGTGAAGGGCGCCGTCTGTTACTGTCGTGAAGTATGTCCAGATGGGCTCCATCGCACTTGGTGCACCTTTTCTTTAAGCGGCATTCGGCTGCCATGTGTGAGCGCGCACAGCGAAAACAGCGCTTGTTGGACTTTATCCATTGACTTGCTTCCTCCGCGTTCAGCTTGGGGAAGGAGTCACATTGCGCTAGCCAGTGTTCTTTCTCACAGTAGGGGCACACTATCTTCCACTTCTCCGTTCTGGAGGGGGTACTGTGGCTCCTGCTGCTCGGTACTGACTCCGATTGGTGCATCACAGTCACCGATCTTCTTCCATCATTTAGTCGTCTGGTTCCTTCTCTGGAGCCAGGGGTGCTCCGTCCGAATGTATCTAGCCGTAGGCTGCTGACTTCTCTCGCCAGGAAGTCTGCTAGATCGAGGAGGTTCGGTTCGGGGCCATTCGGGTCTCGGTGGTCCCTCTGTCGCCTAAAACGCTCCTGTCGAGCGGGCGGCAGCTTCTCCAAGATCCTTTCCACATTTGAGTTGGCGTAAAGTTCATGCCTCCCCTTCTCTCTCTGCGCTCCCAACATCCCTACCAGGGACTGCACTCTGATGGACAGGTCGTCCAGTGCTCGATTGTCTATTGCTGGGGGTAAGCGGTCGATGTGTCGGATCTCCTGGATCACGTAATCCCATATGCGCCCATACCTCTGGTCCAATGCTACCAGCGCTGCTGTGTATGGGGTGGTGGAAGTCTATTATGTGCGCGGGGCACCTTTAAGTGCTTCAGTAGGATGGCGTATTTGTGGCGTTCATCCAATACATCCACCAACATGGTCTCCAGACACATGCGGAGTTCCGTATACTGGGCCCGGTTCTCTTGGGTGAAGTCGGGTACCATAGGCGTGCCAATGTATGACGCTGACTGTGGATACATCGGCGAGCGTTGGGGGAGAGGCCTCCTAGGCGAGTCTCCTCCCGCTCCTTGGTATGGGCTGGTACCGGCAGTGTACCATGGCCCGCTTGTCCAGGTGCTGTTCCTCGGTGCGGGTCGTGCGTCGTGCTCACCCGTGTATAGAGTCGGGGGTCTGTAGCGCAGCTCTGCGGGAGTATAGCCTGGGCTGTACCGGACCTCCTGGTCCGGTAGAGTACTGTGCTGTCGTCGGGCATGGTTCTCCTCCTCTTCCTCTTCGTCTTCAGTTAGGTCATCCAGTGCTTGTAGTCTCTGGTTTAGCCTCTCCACAGGATATGCTGCTCCTTCCCGGTTGCTAGGTCTCGCTTGGACCGGTGGGGGGAGGTGGTCTGTGGGGGGTATAGACCTCGTCTGTTGGTCAAGTTCAGGGTTGTTTACTCGGCTAGGGGATGCCGCCCTGGAGGTGTGTCTAGACGAGTTCCTGGAGCCTCTGGCGGAGGGAGAGGGTGTTGTCCGTCTGATCAGCTGTTCTATTAGTTGCGCTTGCTGTCTGTCGCGCTCTGCGTCCCGTAGAGCACCAGCAGCTGCTCGCTGGCTGTCTGCTCGGTCTCGGGCCACATTCTCTTCTCTCTGAATGCGTCTTAGTTCTAGACGTATATGCTCTTCTTCGCTCCGCTGCTGGATCTGCAGTCGGTCGCGTTCAGCAGCGGCGTTCAGGCTGATGAGGAAGGCCTGCTGTAGGGTCCTCTCTGCCTCGCTGGGAGAAGGCGGTTGTATAGGGGAGCCTTCCCTCGGGGTACTCCTTGCGGAGCCTTGGAGCTCTATCTCCACGGTGCTCTCCCCGTCTTCTTCCGTGCCGAGTTCTCTCTCGGTAGCGTTGTATTCCTCCCGGGACTCATCGGGGACTACTTCTTCAGTACTGGCGGGGTGTGAAGTCATGTCTGGTTCCCACTGGTCCCCACCGTGAACTTGGTCAGTTACATTAGAGCCCGTAGGCTCTAATGTAATATTTCTACACAGCGATGGTGTGTAGAGCAAGCACTTAATCAAATCAATCACATTTATGAATGGGAATTAGTATGCACTTTTATGGCAAGAGTATTCGTCGGTATATCAATAGAGAATGTCCAATCTCTGAAGGCGCAGGTGGTACATATACGACCTGGAATAGTTTAAGGAATAACAGCAATGATACTTTAATGATTATATACTGGATACACTAGGGGGGGTTAATCCGGTCGCTTGTAAGCCGACAGGAGTAGGAGGGGGGGGGGGGGTAGAATCCGGCTGCCTCATCCGGCCAAGGGTATCCCAGGTGAACCCACTGTAGTGCCGTTCAATGCGCCGGCGATCCTTGGACCACAGATGAAAGCAGGTGGACTCTTTGTGGGCCGGCGTCATCCGGTCCACGGAGGAGAGACGTGAAGCGACCTCGTCTTGCAGAGCGTCTCCTCACCTTGCGTCCTCTCCAGGGGGGGGGGGGGTTCCAACACACAGCAGTGTCGGGGGTCTTTATCCATGGAATAATCAAAGTATACAAAGCATAATCCGTGCCTGGGAAGGCGGGCTGTCGTCGGTAGAATAATCCGGTATACAAGTCCACTCGCTCGTCGGCTCTGGGGCTCCTCGGGTGCAGCTTCACGTGGGGTCAACCACCCTGGATAAGCAGCCAGTTCTCTGCCCGAAACGATGGGGTACTGACTACGGTAGTATTCTCACCGCACGAAGCACTATATATTAACAGACTATTATTAGCTTAATAGACTACGTCCAACTCGACGATATAGTGCCAAATATGACTATTCAAATATTAATATACACGATGTCTCAATACCGATGGTAGGCGAACTTGGCCTTACTCCCACACGTGGCGTCGCGGGGAGGCTTTACGTCTGTGACTCTATTGGAGGGTAAGAAACTGGACTGAAAAGGAAGTCCTACTTTAGTAGCGCAGTATATATACGCACTATGAACAAATAGTCCCATTAGTGGTGCGGTAGTCAGATTCCTACGCGGAACTAGGACTTGTTCGTACATGTGGAGCGGTACGTTTGAACTGGGTCTGAGGGGTATGGCAGCCTGGCACCAAGGTCTCGACCAATAGTAGAATGGAGACTATTATGGGATGTTCAGTAGGCTAGAATGGATATTCAATGCATATTGTACAAGGAATATACAAGGGATATCAAGGAATATTAGAGAATATACAAATACAATTAAATATATATAAATAAATATATATATTCGGTTTAATCTGGCCCTTCACAACACTATCTATAAGACATTCATACATGCACATGTGAAAATGCTGTGAATATCATATCTCAAGCTGTTTACTCTGCATTTCTTAGCATTTACATTTCATACTGTAACCATTGATACTACTCAATTAAGCCAAGAAAGAAGTTTGGTCAACAGTAGATTTTTTTTTTTAGTATTATAGGCCTATAATATGTCCAGGTAGAGGGTCCAGTCTTCCACTCCTGTTGTTGGTAGTGCTATATTTACGTTGTACCTTATTTAATATTACAGGCTCTCCATCGTCCCACCAGCCTCTCCATCCCTCCACCAGCCTCTCCATCCCTCCACCAGTCTCTCCATCCCTCCACCAGCCTCTCCATCCCAACAGACAGACCCTCTTCAATTCCACGCCTATCTGATCCCACTGATCCAGGGACTGTAGCCAGACCCTCTTCAATCCCACGCCTATAGATTGTGGGCCACGCAATCGTTGGCCGGCCCTCTTAAGATTTGCATGCAACACTTTCAAGGGTTAAAATCGTATTGGTCGGATGTGTTGTTTTTTAATCAACACGGCTAGCACAATTAACCCCTTTAATCCAGAAAGCCTGCAGAGATTTGAGTTATCTTGGCAGGCTTGCACATGGAAAGAAGTCAGAGACATTTGTGCCTCGAATGCAAATGGTTATCTTCTAATCTATCAAAAAAAAAACATATATATAAAACATATATATTTTCAGTATATATATATATATATATATATATATATATATATTTATTTATATATACTGTATTTCAGAATAAGGGAAAATATGTTTAATATGCCCTTGTGCCATGAGACAAAATGTCGCTCAACACAAAATTTGATTAGATTAGATTAAAATGCATTGTCATTATACAGCTAGAGCTGCCGCGATAACCGCATTACCGCGGTATCGCTGTTGCATCACGCTCACCGCAGAGTTAGGCTGAATACAGCGTCACCGCTGTTTTTTATCATAATAATAAAGTTGGCTTGCGGCTTGCGACTTTGCAGATATACCCTACTCGGTTCCAAGCGACCCTATTGGGTAGAAGTGGTACCAGAAAAGTCATGTGAAACATTGCAGACCACTGACTGGTCAGAAGAGAGACGCGTCACAGTTTGGAGGCTCTGAACAAAAACAGAACGCCGCTGTAACTGAGGGGTACAATTCCCTGACTGTATTGATAAGTATGGTATCATTAAACCACTACCGCTTTATGTACTTTAACTACTGGCCACACAGTACATGATATAGATATGATGAACACTTTCCCACCATGAAACCAAGTCCACACAAATGTATAAGTCGAATATTTAATATATAGCAAAGGGTATATATAACGTTCACTTAATGACATTTATGATTTGAATGCACTTGTAAGGCAAATGAGTATTCATAGGCAAATCAACATTGAATGTCCAATCTCTGGTTACGCAGGAAGCAAGTATACAACCTGGTTCTTTAGGGAACTATAGCAATGGTACTTAATGATTATAGCTGGATATACTAAAGGGGGGTCCTGCTGGTTGTAAGTCAGTAGGGGGGGGGTTAGGAGAGCCGCCGGCGATATCCCATCTGGCCAACGATTTCTTGGGAGAATTCAGAGTGCTGAACACGGTGCCCACAGAACCTTGGTCCACAGATGAATACAGTTGGGCCCTCTTGTAGACGGTAGCTGCCGGTCCACAACGAAGAGACGTGAGGCGACCTCACTCGGGGTAGAGCGCCGTCTCACCTGGACTCCTCTCGGGGGGTAGTTCCAACACTCACCAGTGTTGGCTGTTATCCATGGCATAATCAAAGCACCCAAAGCAAGTAGATAATCCAAGCCGTGTAGGGCTCGCCGTCGCCCGGGTAAGGTAATCCAATGTGCAGGTCCACTCGTCCTTGCCCAGAACTCCTCGGATGAAAGCACCACACGTGGTCTGCCCAGCCTGGTAAAGACTCTAGATAACGCGAGGAAAACGATGGGGGTACTGCTCACTTTATAACTCTAACCGAACGATGCACCATACATAATAGACTATTATTAACTTAATAGAAATACGTCCCACTCGACGGTATAGTGCCAAACTATGACAATTCAACTATTAATCCACACGATGTCTCAATGCCATTCTGAGGCCAAGTTGACCATACTGCACCACACGTGTATCGTGGGTGAGGCTTAACGTCTTGCCACTAGGTTGGAGGGTAAAGAACTAAGGGCTAAGGGAAGTTCTACTTTACTTGCGCCATATATATATGCGCTGTGAACAAATAGTACCATTCGTATTTCGCCAGACGTATTCCTACGCGGAACCGGGCTAGTAACGACATGTTCGTCGGCACGATTGAACTTGAACCAAGGGGCTTGGCTGCTGGCGCCAAGTTCTTGTCCAATGAGAGAATGAAACTATTATGGGCTGTTAGTAGACTAAAGGGATATTCAGTGTATATGTACAAGGAATATACAAGGGATATCAAACGATATACAAATACTATTAAATATATATCCATAAATAAATATATATATTCGGTTTAATCTGATCCTTCACAACAGCCGCCCCCTAATTAGTCCCACCTAATTAGCTAAGCAGAGACAGATTAACCGCACTGTCTACCACTCAAGGTCCGCTGTAAGGGTCAGTCAACTCACAAAGTCGTGGGGTCATGGTCGTCATCGATAGTGTCTGGGAGTCTGGGCAGTTCTATTAGCCTCGCCACGGGTCGTGTGTAAGTTCGCCCTTGGACGAGCACCTCAGCTGCTCGGACCTTGCCATCGGCACCGGTGATCACTTTGCTTACGCGGCCAGCCGGCCACATAGCTCTGGGTAGTGACTGGTCGATAATCATGACGACTGTTCCTTCTGTCAAATTGTCTCTCTCTTTTACCCACTTCTGGCGGGTCTGTAGAGACGGTAGGTAGTGGAGTAGAAAGCTGTTCCAAAACTTGTCAGCTAGTACTTGACTGTACCTCCACATTCTTCGGCCGTTCGCTTCTTCAGGCCTGTACATTGTCTGGGGTAGCGCGGGGTCCAGCCGCCCCATCAAGAGTGTGTTGGGGGTGACTGGGTCGACATCTGCTATATCACTGGAGACGTAGCCGAGGGGCTTGGAGTTCAATACTCCCTCGATCTCCGTGAGGACTGTCATTAGGACTTCTTCCGCTACAGTCTGGGCCCCAAGCACGGTGTACAGGGCTGTCTTTATAGAACGTACTTCTCGTTCCCAGGTTCCACCGAAGTGGGGTGCGTTCGGGGGATTAAACTGGAAGTCAATCTGGGATGGAGCGAGGTGGGTCTTAAGTTCTGGGCCCATAGCTTGGAAGCTCTCTCTCAGCTCTCTTTCTCCGCCTTTGAAGTTTGTCCCGTGATCAGACAACAATGTAGACGGTTTTCCTTTCCGTGATGTGAATCTTCGGAAGGCCATAAGGAATGAGTCTGTGCTCATGGTTGGAAGGAGTTCGATATGTATCGCTCTGGTGGTCATGCATTTGAATACAATACCCCACCGCTTCTCGGTTCCTCTTCCTTTCTTTATATACAACGGGCCAAAACAGTCCATGCCTGTGGAGTGGAATGGCTTGTCGCCGAGTCGGAGGCGACAGGGGGGTAGGTCAGCCATCCGGGGTATGCTGGGCTGCGCGCGCCACTTTCGGCAGTCTAGACAGGTTCGCTGGAAGCGTCGCACTGCTTCTCTCCCTTGAAGTATCCAATAGCGACGTCTGATCTCCGCGAAGACTCTCTCTGCTCCTGCGTGGTGTACATCCTCGTCGTATTTCTTTATGATCAGCTCTGTGACCTTGTGTCGGCTGTTCAAGACTATCGGGTACTTAACGTCATCCGGTAGATTGGGGGCCCTCCGCAGACGACCACCCACTCTGATGAGATTATGGGCGTCGCTCTCGGGTGCCAGGTGGAGCAATCTGCTGTCTGATGGGACGGGCTTTCCTCCCTGTAGACAGTCTAGCTCGTCGGGGAACGAGTCCCTCTGGGCTCGTTGTAGTAGAAGAAGTTCTGCTTCTTCGTAGTCAGCTGCTGAAATGTCGGCAGTGGGCTGAATCTCTGGGTGGTGCCACAGGAATGTCTTTAGCTGCGCACTCTGTAGGGTAATGCAATCATCTATGTTGGGGTCTGTGGAGGCGACTGTGCTCAGTCCACAGAACATAGGTTTCTTGCTCTCAGCCTCCTCTTTACTCGCTTCCCGTGGGGTGGGCGTAGGCCACTCTTCTTCCGGGAGCTTGAGGAACTCTGGTCCGTCACTGTAGATGTTGCGACGGGTGAGGTCATCCAGGGACATTCCCCGGGTGATGACGTCAGCTGGGCCGTGTTTGGTGTCCACATACCGCCAGCTCGCTGCTTCTGTTAACTCTTGAATCTTGGTGACTCTGACTCCCACGAAGACTTTGTATCTGCATGAATCAGACTTGATCCATGTGAGTACTGTCGTGGAATCTGACCACAAGATTGTTCTGTGCACCGGAATGGTGAGTTCACGTTGGATTAACGTGGCTAGATGCGCTCCTGCTAGGGCTGCGCAGAGCTCTAGACGCGGGATAGATTGTTGCTTTCGTGGGGCTATTCTTGAGCGAGCCAGGATGAAGGCGGTGTGTATCTCTCCTCCCTTCTCTTGGGCACGCAAGTAGGCCACAGATCCATAGGCTACTTCGGAGGCGTCGCTGAAGACGTGTAGATCCATCTTGCCTGTCTCTGGCCTCACTGTGGGTGGGAAGTAGCTGCGGCGTATATTGACGCCTGGGAGTGAGCGGAGTTCTGTCTCCCACTCTCTCCATGTGGAGGCAAGGGGTGCGGGTATTGGGTCGTCCCAGCCCTGGTCCTTGTCCCATAGTGCTCGTACAATCATCTTTGCCCTGGTGGTGTAAGGTAGAATACATCCCAACGGGTCATATTGTCTGGCGAGTGTTCTGTACACACTCCGTCTGGTGGTCGGTATCGCCGTCGACCTTCCCTGCTCCGTGGTCAGGGGTTTGTGTCTATAGTGGAGCGAGTCTGTTTTGAAGCGCCAGACTAGTCCTAGTGTCATTTCTTGGGCTTCTCCTGGGATTGTCGCCATCCAGGTCTCGCTGCTGGCAGCCTTGTCCGCGGGGGAGAGGCTGCGCAATACGTGCAGGTCGCTGCTGGCCCACTGCCTGAGATCAAAGCCGCCTTTGATCAGGGAGGCGCGTAGCTTGAGTAGGAGAGCCTCGGCTTCTTCTTGAGTCGAAACGCTTTGTAAACAGTTGTCCACGTAGAAACTGTTCTTCACACTGTGTCGGACCTCTTCATCTGCTGCTGGGTCCTCTGCGACGTGTTTCTGTAGTGCAAATGTAGCACAGCACGGGCTGCATGTGGTTCCGAAGGGGAGGACTTCCCATTGGTAGATGGCTGGGTGCTCATCTTCGGTCCTCTCTCTCCATAGGAACCGCAGTAGGGGCTTGTCCTCCTCCACTAGTCTCACCTGCAGGAACATCCATTTGATATCCCCGCTGATAGCCACCTTGTCCTGGCGGAAGCGTAGTAGCACGCCTAGTAGAGAGGGGCCGAGTGTGGGGCCGGGCAAGAGCTCTTTATTCAGATTTTGGGATCCGATCTGGTAGCTGCAGTTAAACACAATGCGATCTTTGCCGTTGTGGTGGACCTTGTGGTGCGGCACGTACCATGATTCGGTCGTCTGATCGGCCTCTTTAATGTCAATCTTTGTCACGTGTCCCGCTGTGATTAGCTTCTCAATCTCAGCGCGGTACACACTCTCTTGAGCGGGGTCTTTGGCTAGGCGCCGCTCTGTGTTCAATAGATACCGCTCCGTAGCGTCTTTCTTTGCGTGAAAGGTGGGCATTCCCTCTCGCCTCAGGAGTGGAGTTGCGTATCTCATCACTCCGCCGACTGTGACTCTCTTTGTCCCTTGCTCGAGGAGGTTTATGGCGTAAATGTCTTCTTTAGAACGAATGTCTTTCTTTTCGTTCTTAAAGGGCATTGTCTCTAGTGTCCATAGCCTCTCGACATGCTGCAGGAGAGTGGTGTCTTCTTCTGTCACTCTGGAGTGGAGGCAGCTAGTGGCTGCTGTTCGGTTGAGAGATTTAGCGAGGGGGCCTTGTAGTGTCCATCCTAGGCGGGTCTCGACTGCTGCAGGACAGCCTCTGGGTCCTGTATGGACCCGGTCTATCGGGACTATGAGGTCTGCATGGTCGGAGCCTATCAGCAGGGTCGGGGTGGCGCCGTCTATGAGCGGGATAGGTAGTTGACGCAGGTGCACATATTTATCCATCAGTTTGGCGATGGGGTAGGTGTACTGTGATAGTCCTATTTCTTGGCTGGTGAAAGCATTTGTAATCCTATACCGTCGCTCTGGCTGCCCGCTTGCTGCGATAGTGAAGGAGACATTCTCGCCTTTTATCATCTTTAAATCTCTTCTTATTGTCCGAATCGTCATTTGGTTCTCGCTCCCCCGCAGTCCCAGCTGGGCCGCAGCGGACGCGAGCAGAAGGGTCTTCTCTGACCCGTCATCAAGGACGGCGTAAGTGTCCATGACTTTATCTTGGTAGCTCAATGTTACACGGACTACCTTTAAGAGCACTTGGGCGCCGCTGCTGCTGGCGGGGTCAATGTACATGACACTTGCCTTGGTGCTGCTCGATGGTGCAGGTGCAGGCTTTCTTCTGTTACTGTCGTGTAGGACATCTAGGTGGGCTCCGTCACACCGACTGCACCTCTTCTTTAGGCGGCACTCGGCTGCCATGTGACTGCGCGCACATCGGTAACAGCGCCTGTTGGACTTTATCCATTGACTCACTTCTTCTGCATTCATCTTGGTGAACAGGTCACATTGTGACAGCCAGTGTTCCTTCTCGCAGTACGGGCACACCATCTTCCACTTCTCTTTCCTCGAGGGGGTACTGTGGTTCTTACTGCTCGGTACTGATTCTGATTGGTGCATGACAGTCACCGATCTTCTTCCATCGTTTATTCTCCTGGGTCCCTCTCTGGAGCTTGGTGTGCTCCGCACGAACGTATCCAGTCGTAAGCTGCTGACTTCTCTCGCCAGGAAGTCGGCTAGATCGAGGAGGGATGGTTCGGGGCCGTTAGGATCACGGTGGTCTCTCTGCCGCCTAAAGCGGTCTTGTCTGGCGGGTGGCAGCTTCTCTAAAATCCTCTCGACGTTAGAGTTGGCGTATAGCTCATGCATACCCTTTTCTCGTTGCGCTCCCAGCATCCCTACCAGGGACTGCACTTTTATAGACAGGTCGTCTAATGAGCGATTGTCTGTTGCTGGGGGTAGGCGGTCAATATGCCTTATCTCTTGGATTACGTAATCCCATATACGTCCATATCTCTGGTCCAGCGCTGCTAGAGCCGCGGTGTATGGGGTCGTAGAGGTGGCATAGGCTAGCGCTATATTGTGCGCTCGGGGTACTTTCAGGTGCTTCAGTAATATTGCATACTTGTGGCGTTCATCAGCGACATCCACCATCACTGTCTCTAAGCACATCCGGAGCTCCGTGTACTGTGCTCGATTCTCATAGGTGAAGTCTGGAAACGTCGGTGTGCCAATGTATGACGCCGTGGATGGCTGATACATCGGCGAGCGTTGGGGGAGAGGCCTCCTAGGCGAGTCTCCTCTTGCGCCTCTCTGTGGGCTGGTACCGGCAGGGTACCATGGCCCGCTGGTCCAGGTGCTATTCCTCGGGGCTGGTCGTGCGTCATGCTCACCCGTGAATAGAGTCGGGGGTCTGTAGCGCAGCGCCGCGGGGGTATAGCCTGGGCTGTACTGGACCTCCTGGTCCGGTGGAGTACTGTGCTGTCGTCGGGCTTGGTTCTCCTCCTCTCCCTCTTCTTCTTCCATCAGGTCCTCTAGATCCTGTAGTCGTTTATTTAGCTTCTCGGCAGTGTATGCCGCTCCTTCCTTGTAGCTGGGTCTCGCTTGGACCGGTCGGGGAAGGGGGTCTGCGGGGGGTATAGGCTTGGTCTGTTGGTCAAGTTCAGGGTCGCTTGCTCGGTTAGGGGATGCTGCCCTTGACTGTTGTCTCGACGAGTTCCTTGAACCCCTGGCGGAGGGAGAGGGTGTTGCCTTGGTGATCAGCTGCTCCATTAGCTGCGCTTGTAGTCTGTCGCGCTTGCCCTGTAGTCTGTCGCGCTCGGTTTCGCGCTGGATGAGAGCGAGGTCGCGCTCTGCCTCTCTTTGGGCACCGTCAGCGGCGCGCTGGGTGTCTGCTCGGTCTCTTGCCATATTCTCTTCCGTCTGAAGGCGTCTCATCTCCAGGCGTATGCGCTCTTCTTCGCTCCGTTGCTGCGTCTGGAGTCGATCGCGTTCACCCTGAAGTCGATCGCGTTCACCCTGGAGTCGATCGCGTTCGGTAGAGGCTGTCAGGCTGACGAGGAACGCCTGTGATAGCATCCTCTCCGCTTCGCTGGGGGAAGACGGTTGTAGAGGTGAGCCGCTCCTGGCGGTACTCGTTGGGGAGTCCTGGAGCTCTATTTCCTCGGCGCTCTCCTCCTCTTCTTCCGTGCAGAGTTCTCTCTCTGTAGGGTTGTCTTCCTCCCGGGGCTGGTCGGGGACTACTTCTTCGGTATCGGCGGGGGGTAAAGGCATGTCAGCTCCCTCCTGGTCCCCACCGTGAGCTTGGTCAGTTACATTAGACCCACTAGGGCCTCTGTGGTCGGGGTAACCTGGTCGTTAAGGTCAGACATAATTTTACTTTCTACTTTTACCGCGTTTACCGTTTGTAGAAGGCTAGGTAGTTGACTGACAGCGTAATCCTCTAAGTACGGAGGTGGCTGTCGTCTGCGCCGCGGGCGTTCTACGTTAGGAGGACCGTTTCGTGGAGTGTTCATCATAGGCCATTTCAATATTAATAACACTATATTAATATTACACTAGTTACCCTCCGGCTCGAAGGACCAATTGTAACTGAGGGGTACAATTCCCTGACTGTATTGATAAGTATGGTATCATTAAACCACTACCGCTTTATGTACTTTAACTACTGGCCACACAGTACATGATATAGATATGATGAACACTTTCCCACCATGAAACCAAGTCCACACAAATGTATAAGTCAAATATTTAATATATAGCAAAGGGTATATACAACGTTCACTTAATGACATTTATGATTTGAATGCACTTGTAAGGCAAATGAGTATTCGTAGGCAAATCAACATTGAATGTCCAATCTCTGGTTACGCAGGAAGCAAGTATACAACCTGGTTCTTTAGGGAACTATAGCGATGGTACTTAATGATTATAGCTGGATATACTAAAGGGGGGTCCTGCTGGTTGTAAGTCAGTAGGGGGGGGGGTTAGGAGAGCCGCCGGCGATATCCCATCTGGCCAACGATTTCTTGGGAGAATTCAGAGTGCTGAACACGGTGCCCACAGAACCTTGGTCCACAGATGAATACAGTTGGGCCCTCTTGTAGACGGTAGCTGCCGGTCCACAACGAAGAGACGTGAGGCGACCTCACTCGGGGTAGAGCGCCGTCTCACCTGGACTCCTCTCGGGGGGTAGTTCCAACACTCACCAGTGTTGGCTGTTATCCATGGCATAATCAAAGCACCCAAAGCAAGTAGATAATCCAAGCCGTGTAGGGCTCGCCGTCGCCCGGGTAAGGTAATCCAATGTGCAGGTCCACTCGTCCTTGCCCAGAACTCCTCGGATGAAAGCACCACACGTGGTCTGCCCAGCCTGGTTAAGACTCTAGATAACGCGAGGAAAACGATGGGGGTACTGCTCACTTTATAACTCTAACCGAACGATGCACCATACATAATAGACTATTATTAACTTAATAGAAATACGTCCCACTCGACGGTATAGTGCCAAACTATGACAATTCAACTATTAATCCACACGATGTCTCAATGCCATTCTGAGGCCAAGTTGACCATACTGCACCACACGTGTATCGTGGGTGAGGCTTAACGTCTTGCCACTAGGTTGGAGGGTAAAGAACTAAGGGCTAAGGGAAGTTCTACTTTACTTGCGCCATATATATATGCGCTGTGAACAAATAGTACCATTCGTATTTCGCCAGACGTATTCCTACGCGGAACCGGGCTAGTAACGACATGTTCGTCGGCACGATTGAACTTGAACCAAGGGGCTTGGCTGCTGGCGCCAAGTTCTTGTCCAATGAGAGAATGAAACTATTATGGGCTGTTAGTAGACTAAAGGGATATTCAGTGTATATGTACAAGGAATATACAAGGGATATCAAACGATATACAAATACTATTAAATATATATCCATAAATAAATATATATATTCGGTTTAATCTGATCCTTCACAACAGCCGCCATCTTTACTGCCTCGCTAAGGATGCATTTCATTCAGGATTTGTTTGCGACAGAACCAAGTGCAATAAACAAAAAAGAATGGATTCACTGTGTATTCTGCCTTATTTATTGATGAAACAAAACCGACATCAACCCAATTTACCACCGAGCGGAGAGTTTAGTGTCACAACAAGATCGCTGATGTGTTAAGTTTGTTGTTGTTATTAGCCTAATACTACCGTCAGCCGATATACACGAGAGGTAATGTTAAACCCGGGTTGCTTGGTAGAATACACAATGAGAGGTAACGTTAGCTTTGGCAGAATAGACGCAACGAGAGTATGGTTAATGTTGTTATTGATTGATTGATTGATTTAAACTGTGTTAAACTCTGGCTTGCTGCAAGCCCTCGGACACGGAGCTTTCAGTGTACACAAGCGAGCGGCCCCGCCTGCATCCCCACATGGAGACAAACGGAGTAGTACCTGGCTGCAGTGGAAAAGGAACGAAGTACCAGGTGCCTAAAGCGGGTCGAGTCGAGTAGGTACTATGCAGTGGAAAAGCGCCATTAGACTAGAGGCAGGCTATAAGAGTAGACTACTAAAAAAAAAAAAAAATGCATTCAAACTTTTTTTTTGTGTGCGCACTGTGCGGTAATAACCGCGGCGGTAGGAAATATTTCGCAAATTTGTGCGGTAAGGAAAATAGCAATACCGCGGCAGCTCTATATACAGCACAAGTACAGTACAACGGAAATAAGTTTGGCATCCAACCGGAGTGCAAATATAGCAGTAAAGTGCAATAGCAATATTCAATGTACAGGTGATTAGACTGGATACAAAATATATAAAGAGTACTACTGAGTAATAATTATAACCAGATGTACAGTATGTACGGTGTTATAGTATTATTATCTACAGTGATACAGGTTTAAAGACACTATGGTAGTAAGTCATACTGGCCAGCGGTATAACTAGTAAGAGTATGTAAGGGATATGTACAGATATAGATATAGTAACTGCAGGTATGAAAAAAGGATTATATGCAGGTATATACCGACAAATGTGTATAAATATATATACGGTAAATATAAATATATGTATACGGTATATACAGCATTATTGATATCATACAGAGTTGTATGGGTTATATGCAGGTGTAGTAGTAATATGGTAGGCATATTCACCTTATCAGTCTTCTAGTTCAACCTGGAATGATGTGACAAATAAACCTCTTGATTCTTGGTTGTAATCAGATGTACTAATACGAATACGATCGAAACTAGTGTTGCTCACTTTACCAACGTCAGTATGGTTTTGAATTGATTGATTGAACACTTTATTAACAGATTGCAGAATGGGTACAGTACAGTACAGCTCAATACATACAATTGTTAAGGGGATGCAGACCAGAGAAAGACTTTCGTCTTGTTTACATCAGGGTCCCCCATTTTTTATTTTTTTTTATTGGTCTTTTTCCCCCTCCATTTTCCTCCGATTTTCTCCCATCCCAATGTTAGTCGTATGCCAATTCCCAGTCCCTTCCTGGTCGCTGCGCACTTACCCCCCACAGTCAGATCATCTGGGAGAGTGGAGGCTACCACGTGCTTCCTCCGACACACGTCCAGCCAATCACCGCTTCTTTTCACCTGGCAGCGCGGATTCTCATCGAGAGGGCGTAGCGTGTGGGAGGACCACACTATCCCCCTCGAGTCCTATCCGCGCTTAGCAGGCGCCCCGACCGAACTGTAGGAGTCGCTGTTTACAACGACCCGGACCCACCCCGCCAGCTTCTCCCACCCTCTAATACAGCCAATTGTATTAGTGCAGACGGCCAGCCAAGCTGGTGACAACCCCGGAGCTGTGAGCTCACAGCTCCGGGGCTGGTGACGAACGCAATCTCCGCTCGGCCACCTAACCGCCCAGGGTCCCCCATTTTCAATTCATCAGGACATATATGACACACACGACATACAGATATACAGTACTGCTACATCTATACATTTATGACATACCAGATTTGCAAATACAGTACTGTTTGTGATACAAAAAGTGTCCAGAAAAAGAGTGTATATACATTTAACGTTACATATACATGGTAACGTTATCTAACTGCATTTAGAATCTAACAAGCTATTAACTTATGATAAACATAAACTAAAGATTGCTACATAAAATACCACTATTGACTACATCCATGAGTGGTCTGCTAATGCGTTTAAATGTAAAAAAATGCAGTAAGTAAGTAAAGTAAAGTAAACTTACGAGCGAGTGCCGCCTCGGCAACAATGAAATGAATGGCGATGAGCTGAAAGCTTGAACTGAGGCGCTTTACTTCCGCATTCCACGATAACAACCAAGTGGGTGGGAGTGTCGGAACTCTTAATTATACGGCTCTGGGTCAGACATAAGACAGAACATAAAACAATAATACAACATATCAGACAGGCTAGCGGCTGTTCCTGGGGAGGATCCGTTACATTTGATCCTTATTACTTTTAGCAGAAGTCAGATCGTGTGTGTTTGACATATTCTGTCCATTTCGACCAGATCCGGTAGAACTTCTCCTGCTGAATTTTCATTGAAAATGACATCTTTTCCATTATGTAGATGTCATGAGTTACGTCTATCCAATCATCTACTGTGGGTGCCTCTGGTTTTAACCATCTTCTTGTGATAGCTTTCTTGCTTGCTATCAGAAGCATCATTATAGTTTTTTTGTCATTGAAGTCCCATTTTTCATAGGGAATATTTCTTAATTATAGGGTGTCAAATTAGAAGGGGATGTCAATCTCAAATATTGCTTCTAAGTTCTTATGTATCTCTTGCCAGTATGGTACCAGCCAGGGTTTGGCATTCCCAGAATATATGTGAATGATTGGCTTTGTTTAGCCCACAGGATCGCCAACATTGTTAGTAACTTACCAGTAGGGATGGGTATCGTTAGGATTTTATCGATACTACTACTCTTATCGATACTGCTTAACGGTTCGGTACTTTATTCGATACTCCTATCTGTTCTTTTAGATTATTATTATTTAAAAAAAAATGTATACATTTCTTATTTGAACGGCTATATCTGTACTTGATGTTCGTTTGTTGTGTTGCATATTTGAAATAAACTTCAATCAAATCAAATCAAACCCCCCCTCTTAAAAACAAAAACCTGTGTTTAACCTAGCCATCTATAAAATATCATGCTAAAACTGTGAAACAAATGTCCTACTCCCCTAAAGAAAGAAATACATAGCAAACATGACTCATTTATCCAATAGTGCTGCTGCTTTTTATTTTGTTAAAATCTTTTAGTTAATAAGACTAAAAGACTACAATATGACTACAACGATTTCATGACGGCTTCCTGTCCTCGCATTTCCGTTTCCGGTTTCCGGTTTAACGTTACATTTTCAACAACAGATTGCTGCTAATTAAACACTTCATGGAAACGGAGTAACGTTAACGTTATGTCGAGTTCATACGTGTAGTGTAGTATGAACTCGACATAACGTTAACGTTACTCCGTGTCCACTGTTGCTGCCACTGTTGCGTCGCAGATGGATGGTACACCCTGTTAGCTCCGTAGCTAATCCGCTCCTAGACTACCGATAGCAGTACCGATAACGTCGGAGCTTATCAATACTCCGTTTTTTTTCTAATTTAGTACGGGTTCCCATTTAGAACCGGGTTTCGGGGGGCATCCCTACTTACCAGTGACTTCAAATATGACATGGTAAATACAGCTTGTGCAAATGACCCCTATATTTCCATAGTTAATTCCCATATATTCCAATTAATTCCCATATATGCCCGTTAATTCCCATGGAAAGTTTCCACCTTTGAATATTCCCGAAATGTTGCAGCTCTAGTTCTGGAGGTCAGTCAGGCTAAGTGGGGCCTTTTTCTTATTGTTGCTTAAGTAGTCTGAGCACATTTCCAGCAGTTGGGAGGGGGGCGGGGGGGGGCATCACTGCTGGTTGAGTAGAGGGTAACCAATGATTCAATTGAGATGTAATACACCCTCATGGGAAGCCAAGCATTTAGCGGTTAGCCAAAGGAGGACCTCTACAGGCCAAGGGCAGTAATAGGCTCACTAGGCTTCAGACAGGGCTACTGTAGCAGAGCCCAAGACATGGTAAACGTATTTGTATTTTCTCTGGCGCCCCTCAATCCAATGTTTGGTCCCTAAATAGACCCTCAGTCATCAAAGTCAAGTCAAGACTGGAAATTCCCAAGTCAAGTCCCAAGTCAAGACAGGCAAGTCTCAAGCAAGTCACAAGTCCGGAACTTTGAGTTTCGAGTCCTAAACAAGTCCTAATGCATTCTTTACAAATGTATAATGACATTTCAAATGTTTAAAGCCATCATAGTAATAGTTAGTTGTATATTAGATTTAGATGATTCTGCACTGACACACAACTTCCTTCCTCTGTTTGCACAACTTTATTGGTGGCTGACGGATTAGCGGTTTTGCTTTACACTTTTTATGGCATACATTTTTTTTAACATTTTGAGCACTGGGAGAGTATCATGTCTTTCAAGTCATGAGGCTCAAGTCGGAGTGAAGTCACGAGTCATTGATGTTAAAGTCAAAGTGGAGTTGAGGTAGGTAGGTACTTTAACACTTTCAGTGCCACCAGGTGGCGCCAGACTTAGTGCTTGAATGCCATCATCCACTTCAATGTTAACGTTAATATCGCCTAATCTATGTTTTAAATTATGGCTATGTGTCTAATCTGCCCGTCACTTATCAAATAATCATTTTCCAGTCAGTGCTGTCAAGGCAGATTGTTTTTTTATCGCTTCATTTCCGTTTGAGAGCATTTTGAAAAGCACCCGTTTTGAGGTAAAAAACAGTCCATTCTGGGCCATTCTGTGATAATCGTCTTTTACTGGAATATTCCAGAACGTTGATATTTGTCGGCCTATTTCAAATAAACGCTAGATGATCAATATTATACGTACACGCACGCCCATTCGAGCCGCGCGGTGATAATAGCCGTTTCCATTTCCTCATGGATTTTACAGTGAAACAGCTGGAGCACATTTCACAAAACAGCTTATATCTTCATCAAAATGAGTCTGATTATCCTAACACTGATAACATAGATTCCTTACCTGACATCAGATGGTATCCAACTGGTATATTCCAATTCCTGATCACCATTTGAAAAAAATCGATAAGTGTATAGATCTAACGTGTATACAGTAGAACTCATGATCCGCGGCGCTCAGAGGATCCATAATGAACTCTGGTAACCCCGGCTGCATCAGTGGACTGGAAAATGTGGAGTACAGGATTTTTTCCCCCATCCATTTTCATTGAGTCCATTCCAAAATCCCTGATGTCATCTGGGAGACGATAGGGGGCGCTTTTTTCCACATCTGATCGCCGGCGGCTCTTGGGTATACTAGGGTAGGCTCGCGTGATGCAATATGATTTCAGATTGCAAAAAAAAAAATAATAATAATCAGAGAAATCTCGTAACTATTATAAATCCGAGAAAACTCGTGAGTGGCAATCAAAGTGTTAAAGGTAGAATCAAACAGCAACCTCTAGGCAAAAGAGCCCCGCTTGGTCTGATGTGTTGGTTGGAGTTTAATAACGTATTATACTGTGAATTTCTTTATACCTCTCTTGGCAGAGCCTGATGCTGTGGCCAGCAGTAGTAACCCTTCCTCTATACCCACACATCAGACCAAAACAGACAATGTCAACATAGTGTAATACCAAGCAGGGCTCTTTTGCCTAGAGGTTGCTGTTTGACGGCATTTCCGATTCTACCTTTAACACCACAGACTGTCCTCTCATCCCCCTGGTTTAGATGGACATATAGATTTGTATAAGATAAGATACATCGCTGTTATCCCAGAGGAGAGATTGTGTCGTTGTCTGCAGCATCACACGGCAATCAATAGGACAGACATGTAGAAATGTCCTATAGGCAGGGACCGAAACTAAAGCCCGCCGCCCGCCAGGGGCGGGCTGTTTTTACCTTTGGTGCATGACACTTAGAGGGCTGCCCGCCGTGTGGCGTGTAGACGTGTAGTTCATAACTTCATAACGATACTCTTGTGCGAGTACAGATTATAGCCGCTCGTCTTTTTTTCTCCGCCGCGAGATCGTTAAAAAACTTCAAGTCCCACATCGCACTCAAGTCAACGGTCCAATCACAGTAGAGTGCCGTAACTGGTTTCATGAGAAAAAAAGCAAATGACCAATCGGAAGCTATCATTTGGCTTGTTTACTTCCATCTGCTCTAGTCTATATCGGACCTCCAAGAGCTAACGTTACTGTTTAAACAATGACCCAGTCAACTATTCACTTTTAGTTTAATACATGACAAGGCATTGTCTAACGGTATCTAGCTGGCTAGCTACTGATAGCTGCTGATATCAACAAATGCTCCAGCAATAGTCTACTCGAGTGCATAATACCTCCGGTCCCTCGTTAGCTAGCTTAGCTAGCTCACGTTGATCCATCTGTCCCAGTAAACTAAATTGTCTTAACGTTATCTACCGGGCTAGCAGTAGCTACAGATAGCTCCTGATATCAATGTCTTATAACATTGATTGAATGCGTATTCTAGCTGAGGGCATGTTGAATGTGATTTGACAAAAGAACGGTAACGTTATAAATAGGTCCAGCTGCATCGCCGGAGAATCCTTGCATGCTGAATGTAGGGTCTAGCTGAATATAGGGTCTAGCTGCAGGGCCGGAGAATCCTTGCTGGAGCTGGAGGCTACTCAAGTATACACACAGACAGTGGAGCTGTTTGCAGATAGCAAGCATTTTGACTTATTGCGTGGTGGCGATGTCTCGCAGATAATACAACTACAAGTATGATTATATAATATATATTTTATTTAAAAAAATTTTTTTTATATAAAATATATATATATATATTTTTTAATCAAAACATTTTTGGCAGGTAAGAAATATGCGTGGCGGGTAGACTCTTCCCATCTACCCGCCACTGGCCGGTGAGTCAAAAAGTTAATTTCGCTCCCTGCCTATAGGCTAACGCTAGTTAGCTTAGCAGCTAATGTGGACATGGCAAGGATGCAAAGCATGTTATACATATTGGACATTGCTCACGCTGGTCTTTGTCTATTATGAAATGACAATTGCGTGTCATTTAACACATTGGTTGCCAGCAGGGGGTGTGCGATTTATCGTTGGATGCCACCACGTTAATGAATGCGAGGACGAGCACATTTGCGAACGCATAAACTATATCTTAAATTATAGCTATGTGTCTGATACGCTCGTTGCTTATCAATGACTTGCAGTCAACATGTACGAAACGGATTGTTTTTTCATCAGTACATTTCCGTTTTATACCGTTTTGAATACGAGGTTTTGTTTTGGAGATTAAAAAAAAAAAAATTCCACGATAATAGACCTTTAGTGGAATACACACAACATTTTCCGGCTGATTTATGAATAGTTTTCAAATAAACGCTAGATTATCAATAGTATATGTGTATTTATGCACGCTAGAGAAGCGGGCTGAAAAATCGATTATATATGCCGTGCCTGGCGCTAACGTTACGCACACACATACACACATAGGGGACACGTTGTGAACGCTGTGAAAAAAAACTCTGATTAACCCAATACTGGTAAAATAAAGTCCTTACCTCACATCAGATGTTCTGCAAAAAGATTAATCCAATTCCTGATCGGCATTCCAAATATCGATCGTGTTTATTGATCCAACGTTATACCTCGAAACACATAATCGACGCTTCTTCCAGTTCCCTCAGTGGATGCAATAGTCTCAGGTTACATTGCCTCAGAAGTAAAATGTGGAGCCCGGAGTTTTTTTTCTGATGCATTCCCATTGACTCCATTCCAATGGGTGCAATACCATCCGGGAGACGATAGGGGGCGGTATTTGCCCCTTTCGAGCTCAGAGCCAGTCCCAATGATAACGTGAGGCTGGATGGATGAAAAATGAATGGATATCGCTAATAAAAGAAATAACGAGTTTCTCGTCATTGGCACTCAACGCATGGCGGCCAACAACGAGATTTCTCGTCGTTGGCACCCAATGTGTTAAGGTCCACGCTGGTCTGTGTCTATTATGAAAGGACAATTGCTTGTCATTGAAGGTTCGCGTTGGTCTGTGTCTATAATGAAATGACAATTGCTCGTCATTGGAATTCGGATTATTTTCTAACTGGGCGGGTCTTAGGTATCCAAATGTGTCACCGGTTGATCTAACATGAATTGATACTCGGTAGTACCGACGTAATTCGTCGATACCCTCAAAAGTACAGAGTTCGGTACCCATCCCTACTGATAATACTAGAATGCCTTTAGTTGAGGACAGTTTCACTGATAATACTGCAGTTGGCTGTAAGCCACGTACATTTCCAGAGTGAACAGTGGTTTTATTCAGTATTTTGTCGAATAAATGAAAGATTAGGGGAATCAAATTTGTAACAGCATAACATTATGGAAATGTGCATCGATTCATTCCCCCTCTCTCACTCCCCCCTTCTCTCTCTCTTTCAGACTTTCTCTCCTTTTAAACACACCCTCCATCCCAGTCTCCGGTGGGCGTGAAAAGCCTTGTCCTTCATCACGGACACAGATTAAGCTAATTCACACGGCAACGCGGGCCTATTGCCAAATCACTGTGCTGCGGCGGCAGAAAAAGCCCTTCCTTTTTTACTTCTTCTGTGGGAGGAGAGAGAGAGAGGGGAGAGAGAGAGGGGAGAGAGAGAGGGGAGGGAGAGAGAGAGAGAGGGGAGGGAGAGAGAGAGAGAGGGGAGGGAGAGAGAGAGAGGGGGGAGAGAGAGAGAGAGAGAGAGACTATTGATCATACTGGCTGCTGTCCACATCAAGGAGTGAATACGCTCTAAGCACTTTGTGGAGCGAGGGAGTTTCCCCATGGAGCTGATGCAGAGCAGGGAGACTGAAATATAACCTACACCTCTCAGTACATGATGAGTACATACTTTGAAGGTGATCTACTGCGGTATGGAAGCTGTAAGTGGACTGTGTCCTTTATGTCTCTGCAAAGTCAGCTTATCTGGAACTGACTAATTCTGTCTGTTTTTGTTTGTTTGTTTTATATTGTTCTGTTTTTAATTTTTTTTTATTCTCCGCCTGATTTTTCTGTGTTTTTCCTCCCATCCCAATTTAGTCGTTATGCCAATTCCCCCCTCCCCTACCTGGTCGCGTGTAGCTTTTCTCCAACGCGTCCGTGTTTCCGGGTTCCCGTTTTGCGCTCTGATTGGCCAGGTCATGTGACATGTGCGCCAATCGTGGGACGGCAAGTTCTGCGCCTATTTCCGGGTCGAACAGCCTGCAAACTACCTAATGCCTAGTTCTATCACTGGTTAAGCTTAGGCGACTCTTTCGAAGTTGGTTAAGGTTAGAGTTTGGAATCAGGGCAGGCGTTCTATCGCCACACTCTAAGACAAATTCTAACCTTAACCAACTTCGAAAGAGCACCTAAGCTTAACCACTGTAAAAACTTGCGGTCCCACGATTGGGCGTACATGTCACATGACCTGGCCAATCAGATACGCGGAAACACGAACGCGTTGGAGAAAGGCTTCAAGCTACCTGGTCGTTGTGCGCATGTGCCCCCTACTGGTCGGTCTAGGGAGCCCTGAGGTCTACCACATGCTTCCTCCGACACATGCGGAGACAGCCAGCGGCTCTCTTTTCACCTGACAGCGCGGACTCTCATTGGTGAAGTGTAACGCGTGGGAGGTCACACTGCCATCACCACTTCCTGTCTTTTGCTGTGCAGGCGCCCAGACCTGACCTGTAGGAGTCGCTGTCCACAACGCCAGATTACCACCCATCGACTTCCCTCCCGCTAACTCAGCCAAACGAGTTAGTATGACGGCTGGCCCAAGCCGGAGGCAATGCTGACACCCGGATTCGAGACCGGAGTCTCTCGCATTGGTGACGAGCGCAATCTCCGCTGCGCCACCCAGCCGCCCCTGTTCTGTTGTGTTTTTAGTGTTTTTTTTACTCTCAACTATTTTCTCAGTAGAACATACGAAATACACGTCTGATTATACTGTGAGCTTCCTGTTTTGGAAAAGGACATGCAAATGCGCATAACCGAGTCTCTCTCTCTCTCTCTCTCTCTCAAGTAGCCAAACTAACTGGATAGTTGATTTAACTTCATTAGCAAAAATATTATAAAATCATTAAGTCTGCTATAAGCTATTCTCCCTCTCGTGTGTGTGTGTGCATACATTTACTATATAAGCTACTCTTTTTGACATGGATTAGGCTAAGTAGGTTTAACAATCCTGATTCCTGAGCCTATTTTATTTAAAAGGAAGATATTGATTTAAATATGTATAGCCTATATATTACAAAATACATTTTAATTGTATCTCCTGTGCTGGGACGAGCACTACCATAGCGTGGAGTGTGGTAATACATATAATAACTCATGGCAATATACTAAAAAGCTATTTATGGCCGGTAAAGATCTCTCTGGCTGGTAGTTTTTCTTTTTTTTAAACTTTGGCCATTCCCCTGGCTCTTTTTTGCGTTTATCGCATTTATTCTGGTCAAGGATGACCGACAGAAACAGGCTGAAGGGGTTCAGATGGGGGGGAAGACACTCTGGGAAAGGCACGGCTGCAGTCCGGGATTCGAACTCGCTAAACCCCATATCCGTGACGAGCACGGTTGTCCCCGGCGCCGAAATAGCGCTCGAGGTACGTGGTGAGCTACTGGAGCTCCCCTGGCTGGTAGTTTTTCAAATCTAAAGCTAAAAAGGATGAGGATACTCATTAAACATTTTTAAATATTCAATTGCAAATATAATCAATTGTTGTTGATTTTTCTGGTAAGTGAATGGTTTAGATTAATCGACTAATCTATCAAATAATCAACTGATTAATCTATAACAAAATAATCGTTAGTGACAGCCCTACTTCATATCACTTATGAATCTCCCGGTAACCTAAAACTGGATATGCATCTTGGTGTTAGCTTTGAACCCTTTCACTACCACACTAGTTAACCGTCTGTAGTGTGGTAGTGAAAGGGTTAACCCTTTGGTAGTGTGGCTGTGAAAGGGTTAACCCTTTGGTAGTGTGGTAGTGAAAGGGTTAAACCCAGGCTACAACTTCAACTTCAAGCAAACTGCTATGAGTAAAAGTTATACAGTAACGTCATCCATTCAGAGTTAAACTAAAGTTATTTCACCCCCCAGCGCCTGCCGTGGTGTGAGTGACTGTGCCAATTTATCTGGTTGACTATTGCCAACTTCCTAACCAGGACCCGATTCATAAAGGCAACCGCGTACAAGAGTAACGTTGGTTTATATTACGGAGCTTGAATATTTGTATCCAAAGCCAATAAAATCCGTATGTAAACCTGCAGGTCTCTCTAGTCGTTATATTATAAGCCGCAGCTTCTCAGATTGAGTAGGAAAGTAATGTTTTCTGCTTCATCATTAAATACGGAGTGAGAGAGTCTCCGCACACACACACACACACACACACACACACACACACACACACACACACACACACACACACACACACACACACACACACACACACACACACACACACACACACACACACACACACACACACACCACACACACACTTCTAAGATGGTATACTACAGTGCAAAGGCTCTCAGTAGACATGACATGATATTATATATTATCTTATGTGGTTAAGTGCTATATGTGAAATGGAAATAATAATAATCTCTTTGAAATACCTAAGAAGTAGAAGCATTGAGTTGTTGATTTCTTGCCGTATTTCTCCTTGTGCTGTTGTGTAGATAGGAGTCTATATACTGTATATATTTTTTTATATCTAATATCTGAGATATATATATATATATATATATATATATTTTTTTTTTTACCCAGGGTAAGTTATATGAGCATGGATGCTCTTTTTCAGCAACGCCCTGCTTCACATTCACACAGTTCCATTCACACCTGTGCGCTGCCCAGTACAACCACAGTCGGCCACTGAGCAACTCCACTGGAGCAGTTGGGGGGTTAAGTGCCTTGCTCAAGGGCACATCGACGGTCGGTATGTAGGGAACGGGTGAGAGGTTATTCATTCACTTACTTGCCCAGAGTTTTTCCTGCCGACCTTCCGGGTCACAAACCCGCCTCTCTAACCTTTACGCCACGTTGCCCCTCATGTACTTTAGCTCTACATTAGTGGCCTGGAAATGGATGTTTCTCCTGAAATATAGCCTCAACACCTTGCAATACAACAATGCTGATGAGGCATTTTTAGAGAAGAGATGTATACAGATGTATATATACACACACATCCCCTTTAACCCTTTCACTACCACACTACAGAAGGTCAACCTTTCACTACCACACTAGAGGGTTAACCGTCTGTAGTGTGGTAGCGAAAGGGTTAACCATATGTAGTGAAAGGGTTAACCTTCTGTAGTGTGGTAGTGAAAGGGTTAACCCTTTGTCGTGTGGCAGTGAAAGGGTTAACCTTCTGTATTGTCACAGTGAAAGGGCTAACTATTTGGTAGTGTGGTAGTGAAAGGGTTAAGAGATTACACTGCAGTGAGCGTAGAAGAACACGTACCACGAAGCCACGCTATGAGTTATCACAGGTATAGATTTGACTCCCCCCCGCAGTCGGTGCATGATTGGATATTGGAACGACACGCTGAATCAAGACGACCAGCGACCACAACTGCAAGTGTTGAAAGACGGGTTGAGGGAGAAAAAAGCCGGCAGAGGAATACGCTTTGATTCCTCAGACAGTTTGACAATGTCAAGCCCGATTATCTCCCCTACATTCTCCATTAATCACCCGTCGTCATTCTGAATGGACCTCGCGGCGACGCGGCCGATGTTTGATCCATCCTATCGATTGAATATTCACGGCCACAGTGAGATGGTAATTGACAGACACAGCGCCGCTCATCAATCAATGGGAGTCGGAGGCCTGTGTTCAGGATGAGATGCTGTTATGGGCTTGATAATGACCTAAAGAGCCACTGACGGGCCTCGCAAGCTAATGGCCAATTGCACCGTAGCCCCCATTACATTGAGATTGTTACAAGATTACATACATGCCATGGAACATTAACCAGCATGATACATCACGTTTATTGTCCTTTATGGGTGCCGTGTGTACCATCCCATCATAGCTATTTCATTGGGGGAAAGGTCCAGTAATAGTCAAGTTGCATCAACTTTACAGTATTTATTTAGCACCTTAAAGTGCAGACCTAAGTGGTTTATGTAAGGGATCATGCCCGACGAGCTGTACATTAAGATACTCTAATGGACAAAGTGGAGGCGTTCGGTCCGTCCGATGCGAAGCGGTCCGAGTCCATTAAGGTATGTTAATGTACAGCTTGAAGGACATTATCCCTTTTATACCATGGCAGACAGCCAGAGAAAAATATATATAATTAAAATATATATATAGTTATAATTTCCCCCCAGAGTGATGACAAAGTGCCACACAATTGATTGATTGATTGTCATTGTATTAACAGATTCCAGAATGGGTACAATACAGTACGGCTCAATACACACAATTGTTAACTCATTCAGCGCCAGGGGTCGCTGTCTACCTTCTGGCTAGAACGCCATCGCTTTAATCAATGGGGAGACTGCGAAATTAGCGAGTGCTTAAAATATATCTTATATTATAGCTATGGTCTAATAACACCGTCGATTGTCAGTGAGTTGCTTCTGGTCAACATGCAAAAAACAGATAGTTTTTCATCCATACATTTCCGTTTTATACCGTTTTGAATGAGTATAGTTCTGGTGATTCTTAGTAATCCCAGGAAAAGACGCGATAATAGCGTTTTAGTGGAATCCACTTATCACGTTGTAATTTTTCGCCTGATCTGATAGAATCTTCCTGAAATCAACGCTAGATTATCGTTATTATCCTTCCTGTCCACACACACAGCTTCGATCGCGGGAGAAAGAAATATCAGATCAACGCAAGATTTGATATAGTGTTCTTAGCTTGTCTCTGATGTAATGCAAAAAAAATAATCCAATTATCTGATCGCCATTCCAAATACTGCTCGTGGAGCTCCGTCCCACATTGTCCGGCATTGCATATGAAGGGGGGGGGGGGGGCAGCCTCGCGGATGTATCGTTGTAAACGCTCGTCCTGCTGGAGTATTTAAACCCCGCCCGCATGGCTCAGATCGGCCCAGAAAAGAAACTACATAATTTCTAATGGAGTGCAATACCGGCTGGAAGGCGTAGGCGGCGGTATTTGCCCTTTTAACATCAGGCTGGATGGATGAAAAATTAATGGATATAGCTAATAAAAGAAATAACGATTAAAACCAGACTTTTCTCGTGATTGGCGCTGAACGGTTGGCGAGTTAACCCGACTTTTTCCATGATTGGCGCAGAATGAGTTAAGGGGATGCAGACCAGATAAAGACTTTCGTCTTGTTTACATCAGGGTCCCCCATTTTCAATTCATAATGACATTTATGACATAAACAATATACAGATATATATCATGACATTTATGACATACATGACATACAGATATACAGTACTGTTACATTTATGACATACAAGATATACAAATATACAGTACTGTTTAACAGAGATCCTAACAGAAACTATATACATTCGAGGGGGAGGAAACTGTACGGGTTGGGTGGGGGGGGGGGGGGGGTTGGACATTTACGGGGCCAGTTTAATAGCAGCCTCCCGTAGGTGCTCTTTGAGGGCGGTTTTGAAGGTGGGTAGGGATTCACATTATTTTACGGCTGTGGGTAGGGTTTTCCACAATGTTGTGGCATAATTGCGAAACGTGTTTAGTCCCTTGTTTGTGCCGAATCTGGGTTGAACATGATTTGTGGAACTCCCTCTGGTGTTGTGGTTGTGGAATTCACTGACCTTTGGGAAGTATTTCGACATGTACATGGGTATCTTAGTGGTGTAGTGTATCTTGTAGACAAGGCCCATTGCAAGCTGCTGTAGTCTGTCGTCTACTCTAAGGAGTAAGGTCAAGCAGTAGTCTGACCAGTTTGTTTTGTGATGTTTGTAATCTTGTTTTTAGTGCCTTTGAGGTGCTTTGGTACCATCAGGTGCAAGCATAGTCGTAGTACCCTTGAATGAGTGCTCCTGTTAGAGTCTTCAGGGTATTCTTGCTTACCAGAGAGGAGATCCGGTACAAGAATCTAGTTCGTTGGTTGACTTTTCTGATTACATTGGTTGCCATTTTGTCACAGGAAAGATTTGCCTCTAGGATGTAGCCCAGGTATGTAATTTCATTTGTGCGATTTGACCGCGGCCGAGATGTGGTCACAAGTGCTGGACGCGGTCCCATATGACGTGTCTATTGATAACACATCTTCTCACCGCTGCCTTCTTTTTGTCATTAATTTCAATGGAAACACCTCACTATTGCACATTGTTGACGGAGCTGCGAGCTGAACAGCCAGCGTTAGAAGTTGAAAATGTTTCAACTTTGAGCGGCATGTTTCAGATGGGTTTTCAATAGTCGCCTAGCAACAACCGCAGCCACGGCCAGCCCTCAGAACCACCTCCCCTCAAACAGCTGCCTGCTGAAAATGATGTTCCCTATGGACACACCGCCTGAGAATAACAAGGAAGACATGCACAGACACAATTAACCCTTTCACTACCACACTACAGAAGTTTCATCACGCTGGAGACCTGCAGTTCCGGCTAGTTAGCCACAAAACGAATGTAAAATAAAGGGGCCACTCTTCAGTCTGTACAAGCCTTGGAATAGAAATGCTGAAACCTACTCCACACAGTGCACCCAAAGCAAAGCAGCTTGCTTTGTGAGTATGTTTATGTGATTTTTACAGTGGCCCCATTTGCCTTAACCCTTTCACTACCACACTACCAAATGGTTAACCCTTTCACTGCGACAATACAGAAGGTTAACCCTTTCACTGCGACATGACAAAAGGTTAACCCTTTCACTACAACACTACAGAAGGTTAACCCTTTCACTACCACACTACAGACGGTTAACCAAACAAACAAACATGACAAGTCGGTCCGGTGGTAAGGAAGTCTGACTCGTAACCCGATGTGTCCATCCTTGTGGAGGTGTCCTTGAGCAAGGCACTGAACCTCTACCTTCTTCACGGATATTATTAACCTGCCATCAATGACCATTAACCCCCTGGTGAATTATGTACATGCATATGTCCCTCTGGGGCAAAATACCATTTTCATAGGGATTCATAATTATTATCATAAAGTATTACAACTTGAAATAAAAGTAATAGTTTGGTCTAGAATATGAGGTTGCACACTCCAGAATATTTCCAGAATATTTATTCTATCAAACTAAAATTACTTGTGATGTCTGTGGGCTTAACCCCAATGACATAACCGTGCAGCAATCACCATCCATCCTTGACACTTGAGATCAATAGATGGATAGATAGTGGATAGATACATAATTAACCCTTTCATTAACCCTTTCACTGCCGCACTACCAAACAGTTAAAGGCCAACTTGCAGGTTGTATTTTTGTTCAATAAACAATGTGGACTAGGCCAACGGTGACTTTCATGAAGAAGGACATTTTTTTTTATTGAAATTGACCCAGTTTTAGCGTTTTTATCAAACATTTTGTCTGCCCAACACAATCACCACGCACGTGGATATTTTAATCAATGGTTCATAACGTGCACGTGTAATCGAAATGATGTCGTCACGTCAGGTGCAGGGCACCAGGGAGCTCTGAGTCACACACAGCTAGTGGCAGGCAGAGAGCCTTGCTACTACTAGCCGAGGAGTAATGAATGAAAATGTATCTGTTTCACCTAACAACACTATTGCTCCGTGATCATAGCCATCCATCTCTAAAGTTAACCACTATTTGTAAAAGCCACAACCACGTTACCACAATATTTGTAATAATGAAAATCATTGTGTCGTTGTACATATTGTGTATACATCGTTAGAAGCTAGCTAAGTTAGCTAACGTAGCTTAGCTTAGCAGCCAGAATTCTCTAAACTCATAACAATGCCCGATTTAAAATGGTTCTCTCCTCTTTGTATACCTTTGTCCTCACAAGTATTATGCCAGGGAACTTATGGACACGACAATGGTAGTAGTTATAAGGTGTTTGAACTTGTAGCGTTAGCTAGCTCATAGCTATCGTCACTGATGCACCGAGTGGGGCTACTATCGTATCGGGAGCATGTCTATGTTCCCCGGGTCCTATGTTCCCCGGGTTCTATGTTCCCCGCTTTGATTGATTGATTGAAAATTTTAGACCACCAGCCCTGATTCCAAACTCTAACCTTAACCAGTTCGAACGAGGGCCTAAGCTTAACTGTTCGAAACAAGGCAGACATTAATAATTAATAAAATAATAAAAATTTAAAAGAAATTCAATCTATTAATCAATCAAAGCGGGGAACATAGAACCCGGGGAACATAGGACCCGGGGAACATAGGGATGATCCCATCGTATCAACATGCCGGGGCGCATAGCTTGCTAGCCAGCATTCTCGAAACTCCTAACATCACCTGTGTGTGTGCAGTGCTTTGCCCCACAGGACCTACACATTTTACTCGTTCCCAAAACTCTTTTACATGCACGACAGTTAGGGATGGGTACCGAATTCGGTACTTTTGAGGTACCGAACCGAAACACGTCGGTACTACCGAGTATCGATTCAAGTGAGATACAGAGAATTTTTTTTTTTTTTTTTTTTAACCTTTTTTCTTTTCATGTCAACGTTCACATGCACAATATATGCTTACCTAGGATTTGACTTGATTCAACAACAAAGCAGTCGGAGCAATGGCAAGCCGAAAACTGTCGAAATTGTAGTTATTTAAAGTTTGGATTTTTTTTTCACGACTGAGGTAGGTAAATTACATTTCTTGAGACTAAAGTACAGAAAAAAGGTACCGTTGGGTACCGGTATCGATTCACAGGTACCGGTACCGTATCGGTTCAAATGTGAAAGGTACCCATCCCTAACGACAGTAGCCATAATGCTAACGTTAGCAGGGTAACGTTAGCCAGAGCGATATAGCCAGCTTGGTACTATGACCCGGGGATAAGGCGACAGCCCACAGACCAGTAGCGCTGCTGTACTGAACAACAGGCTGCCTAGTGGTAAATGTAGTTCTTTTTTTTACGACATTAAAAACATTATAACTACCTTGTTTCAACCAGTTGTAGCTGGTCCATCAAAGTCTCCGACGATTAAACCCATTTGCGTCTTGTAAGGTGTCCATTTTCGATCAAGGAAATAGCTTTCTGCACTCGTCAAAACTCCTTGTAGTGGATCAGAAGTAGGGGAAAGATACCCGACGTGACGTCATGGCCCTGATAGCTCTGATAAGCTTTTTTGATTCTCGCGTGCATGTTATTCGTGCGTGGACCTTTTTACCCCTTTCTGAGTGGCATTTCCGGCGTCAAATGAAAAAAGATAAATAATGAAATTAGATACCAATGATGTAAACTACCCATAATTGAAGAGTAGGGTTTAACCTGCAAGTTGGGCTTTAACCCTTTCACTGCGACAATACACAGAAGGTTAACCCTTTCACTGCCACACAACAGCCAGTTAACCCTTTCACTGCCACACTACAGAAGGTTAACCCTTTACTATCACACTACCGACGGTACATTTTGGGGTGCATGCCCCAAGACACTACGTGCCACAGCCCTTGCCCTCAGCTTCACTACTGCAGAATATGCCAGCCCAGCGTGGGAAAGATCCACCCATGCTAAAAATGGTAAATGGTAAATGGTTACCCCCTCCAGAGGGCTACTGGAAAAGATTACACTCCTCCACATACAAATTTATTTGGAATAACAAACCACCTCGCATAAAAAGATCCACCGCACAGAGAAATAAAGCAGACGGTGGCATGGCAGTTCCAGATTTTTTCCAATATTTTAAGGCTTACACATTAAGACCATTGACAATATGGTTTGATCCCCAGGCTTTGGTATCCTGGAGAGAATTGGAAGAAAACATAGTAGCCCCACAGAGACTGAAGGACATAGCACACACTAAACTTCCAATCAAGCACTGTGAGCGGAAATTTGGCCCCATAATTACCCATGCAATCCGAACATGGCGGGAAACACAAAAAAAATATCCTAACCCTCAAAAATGGCATAATCACACTCCCATATTCAATAACAATGCACTCTTAATGGAAAAACGTCCTATAAGATTCCCTATATGGGAAGAGCAAGGCATACACTCATTAGGGGATATTTTTAATAACCAGGGCTTTTGTAGTTATGGAGAAATATGCACAAAGTTTAACCTCACCGAGTCCACATGGCTTTTTTACATACAGTTACGCCTATGTTTGAGGTCTCACGGTGTTCCATTAGACATACCAGTTGAACACCACAGATACCACAAATTCTTCTATGAAAGAGAAACATTGAGAGGTTTTGTATCAGGTTTTTATTATCAATTACTATGAAACCCTCCAACTAGACACTGTCTGGAGGAGGGATATACCAGACCTGGAAAGTGGAAAGAAGCATGGGCAAATGTCCGTCTTACATCAAGGAACCCGGACCATCAACAAATCAATCTTAACTATATTCACAGGACATACTTGACTCCTATAAGACTGAACAGAATGGGCCTGAAACAAGACTCAAAATGCTCCCAATGTACAAATGGAGACGAAGGGACATTTATGCACATGTATTGGGACTGCCCACCAGTTAAGGCATTCTGGAAAGATGTGACCCATCAATTATCAAAACTCGTATCTTGGAATATACCAGTACACCCCTCTGTATTGCTTTTGAATGATGTTTTTGAGTTTGCAGTAAATCCACAGCTAAAGAGATTGGTTTTATCGGGTATCACAGTAGCTAAAAAACTGATCGCATCACGCTGGTTTCAACCGGAAAAAATTTGCCGGAAAGTTTGGTCTCTTACATATCTCGATGTGATTTATCAAGAAATATCTACAGCAAGAATTCTGGGTCTCAACGAATCCAAAATGTCAATGTGGTTAGAAGTGGTGGAGAGAATAAAAGCTAGCTTATAATGGTAGTGTCTGGTTAGGAGTGAGGGATAATGGAGGTACTATCCAAGGAGGGGTCCGGGAGGGGGGGGGGTTCGAGCTGGAGCATATGTGTGTAGGGTTTTAGAAAATAGGTATTAGGGGTATATCCTGTATAAGGCATTTGTATAATTGTTAATTTCGTTGGATATACACTGTATACGGTAAAATATTATTATTTTGTCTTGTTTCTGTACTTGCATGTAATTTTTGCCACCTTGACTGTTAGTTTCATTATGCATTGTGTGTTGAGTACTGACTTTTAATAATTTCTGTTTTGCAATAATAATAAAAAAAAAAACAAAAAAAAAAAGGTAAATGGCTGCTTTTATATATAGCGCTTTTATCCAAAGTGCTTTACAATTTGTTACTCACATTTAACCCATTCACTCACACATTCACTCACACATTCACACACCGACGGCGGAGGCAACCATGCAAGGTGCCAACCTGCTCATCGGGAGCAATTAGGGGTTAAGTGTCTTGCTCAAGGACACATCGACACGCTGCCCGGGAGGAGCGGGCATCGAACCGGGAACCTCCAGATTGCCAGACGACTGCTCTACCGCCAGAGCCACTGTCATCCCAAAAAAATGGGACCCCGCTCTTAACACATTCGGCGCCAGACCCGAGATATCCCGGGTTAACTCGCTTAATATCCTCGGGTTTTGGTCGTTTATTCCTTTATTCAATATTTCATCCACGGACCTCTGTGTTACTAGGGGTGGGAATCACCAGTTTCATCACGATACGATATCGATTCTTTGGACAACGATACGATATTTGCAGATATCATGAAGTCTGCCACGATACGATACGATTAGATTAGATTCAGGTGCCTGCGATCGATATGAGGCGATATTATGTGCCCATTTAACAGAATCAGTCACATTTAGATCAACTAAAAAAAGGCTACGGAAATATCAATTGATGTTTTTATTTTTTAGCTCTTCCAGACATTTAAATGAAAAACAATCTATTGTTTTTTAATACAAATAGACCTCCTGTTCACTTTTTATATATTGAGCTTTAAACTTTAAGTAAAATGTTTTGGAACTCACAACACGCAAGCTAAAACCCCTTCCTCTCCCAAACTTTCTACAATTGTTTTATGTCTTAACTAACGTGGCTAACGTTCTGAGAGCTAACGTCGGGACCTGGCTGGTGCTGGCTACTAACGTGGCTAACGTTCTGAGAGCTAACGTCGGGACCTGGCTGGTGCTGGCTAACTAACGTGGCTAACGTTCTGAGAGCTAACGTTGGGACCTGGCTGGTGCTGGCTAACTAACGTGGCTAACGTTCTGAGAGCTAACGTCGGGACCTGGCTGGTGCTGGCTAACTAACGTGGCTAACGTTCTGAGAGCTAACGTCAGGACCTGGCTGGTGGTGGCTAACTAACGTGGCTAACGTTCTGAGAGCTAACGTCAGGACCTGGCTGGTGGTGGCTAACTAACGTGGCTAACGTTCTGAGAGCTAACGTCGGGACCTGGCTGGTGCTGGCTACTAACGTGGCTAACGTTCTGAGAGCTAACGTCGGGACCTGGCTGGTGCTGGCTACTAACGTGGCTAACGTTCTGAGAGCTATCGTCGGGACCTGGCTGGTGCTGGCTACTAACGTGGCTAACGTTCTGAGAACTAACGTCGGGACCTGGCTGGTGCTGGCTAACTAACGTGGCTAACGTTCTGAGAGCTAACGTCGGGACCTGGCTGGTGCTGGCTAACTAACGTGGCTAACGTTCTGAGAACTAACGTCGGGACCTGGCTGGTGCTGGCTAACTAACGTGGCTAACGTTCTGAGAGCTAACGTCGGGACCTGGCTGGTGCTGGCTAACTAACGTGGCTAACGTTCTGAGAGCTAATGTCGGGACCTGGCTGGTGCTGGCTAACTAACGTGGCTAACGTTCTGAGAGCTAACGTCGGGACCTGGCTGGTGCTGGCTAACTAACGTGGCTAACGTTCCGTGATTTGTTTACTTGGTAACACGGGTTGCTAAGGAATTTAGGTTCGAGGTTGAAGAAAGTGCACTTTTAGGTTGAAAGAACGGCCCTAATGTCAACGTGTTTCAATATAAGCGCTATGTATGGTGATAACGAGTATATTGTTAGCTCCGCCCGTTCTGCTACGGAGTTTCACAATACTGGGCGCCGGTGGATATGACTCGTGGGATTTTCAAAATAAGAGTATTGCAATATGAATCGATCTTTTTACGTTGCATCGATCCTATTTGATTATTGATAATAGATCGATATATCGATCTGGATCGATGTATCGTCCCACCCCTAAGTGTTACCATAGGGAATGAGTCTGAGGTCGCCAAAGTGCAATACCGGCCGCATCACGCTGGTATCGAGCACCCTTTGTAACCTTGTATCTTGGCCTGTGTAATGGCCAAACGTCTCCGGTTTCATGTTTCCTTGTCGGGCGAGGGCAGCCGTTCTCCCGGTTCCATTGAAGCGCGTCAAATATCCCCGATCCATATGTTGTGGTGGATTATGCCATGGACCAAATGGACATTGGATGTACCAGATGGCGATCAAACAATTGGAATATTATTTCTGGAATACTCCCGATCACAGGTAAGAACGATCTGACGTAAATTTTTGCTTGATCCTGAAATGCTTTTATACCGATCGGGCTGATAAGCGTTTTTAGTGTTCAATACGAATGCCGTTACTGACAATCAAATAATCAGAAACGACCCCCCCCCCCTTTCATGTATTCATGATGGAACATAATACCTATGATATAGATTTGATTTAGGAATAATAGCGGATACAGGCAAGAAACGGCAACGTCTATAGTGGAATTGACGTATAGGGCTATAACTCAGCATTTCATGAATTACCCTAGACCGCTCTAAAACCATACTTATATTCACCACGGTATAACATGGGAACGTATGGATGGAAAATGAATTATTTTTCACATATTGAACGATAGATAGGTGATGTCAAATGGGCCATATTATTGTATCCATAGCTATAATATAGAATATAGTTATAGCTCTACAAACAAGGTGATGCAGTCCTATCTTTTAAAGCGTGGCCTAGCTACAGCGGGCCCCGACTAATAGCTGGCGCCGAATGAGTTAACGAGAGCTGCAGATGTATCACTGGGTGCCTGAAGCCCACTAACACCAACGACCTGTACATCCTGGCAGGTATCGCCCCTCCAGACATCAGAAGAGCGGTAGCCAGCAGGACAGAGCAGGCAAGCCACAGATGAGAGGCACCCCTACATGGCCATGTACCTGCCCCCAGTCGACTAAAATCACGGAGAAGTTTCCTGACCAGCACTGGAAACACCACCATCTGAAGCCCGCTTTAAAATGTGGAAGGAAAAGCTGTCCAACCACCCACACAGCTCGACTATGCTCACCCTCCCTGCCGAGACCCTCCCACCAGGAGATAACAACTGGGCAAAATGGAAGTGCCTGAAGCAGATGGGGTTATCTTAGTGGCTCAACCACATGCGACTGTGGCACAGAACCCCAGACCATGGAGCACCTCCTTCGATGTCCTCCTGTTAGGTGGACCCTGCACAGCAAAGGACCTAGCACTCTACAACATCAAGGGACCAAGCACTGGCTGGACGTTATACTGTATAAGCTGAATAGCTTTGTATATGGACACGGAGCAGTAATATCAATCTTTTTCTAGAATGATAAAACATTTTCATCATCTATAAGCAATACATATATGCCACATCACAACAATATGAACATTTTTCTCTCAGCATGCAAGTATTCATTAAATAGTTGACACACATGTCCTCAATAAGGCCAGAGGGAAGAAATACTTAAATTATTAAAAGTTTTAACATATATATATAATTATTTTAATAATTTGAATGATTTGAGACTGCCAATGCTTTCTGCCAAAAACAGTATCAATATTCTCACCAAATGAAATGATGATGATCTTGTATCTTGAATAAGAAATAATAAAGAGGATGGCTCACATCTACCAACGCTCTCACAGAAGCTATTCAGCACTGGGGGAGACGATGCTACTTCTTACAAGAAAAATTATTAGTCTCCCAGTGGTAATAGAGGAAGCCATTCTTGACATTGATAATTTCTATGATGACACTGACCCGTCCTGGCTTCTTGCTGTCCTATAGTGACACACCTGGAAAGAGATGTGGAATAACTGTATCTCCCCCGCCATCCCAAATTGTAATTCCCCCCTCCCTGACAAACAGCCCATTGTCCCCAATACCCAAGTTCTGTCTACCCTCCCCCACTCTCTCACCTTCAACCCCCTCACCTGATACCACCCTCCCTCCACACCTCCTAAACCCCCCCCCCTTCCTTACCTCACCCCTCCTCCTCCTGATTCCCCCCCCCCCTCCCCTCTAATTCACCCTAAGCCTCATCCAATCCTGAACCTAACAATTCTACCCAGAATTCCCCTCTCTCTCACCCTATAAAGAGCCACGCCTGAGTGGACTCGAGAGCTCACCTGGGACACACCAGATGGTGTCCCAGTTTGGGTCATCCAGACCATATTACTCTGAATAAACCTTTGTTTATCAAGTCTACCTTCGACTATCTGACTCATTGATCGCGTTCAATTCCCTCACAGAGACCCTTTCAGTCCATTCATGTTCACTGTTATAGGTATGAGCGAGAGTGTGGGACGGTGGATGCGGAGAGTTGGAATAGAATAGAATTGAAGTACTTTATTGATCCTGAGGGAGATTCAGCACTACAGATCGATCACAATAAACATCTTGAATGATCTTAGTCTTGAATGTAAAATGCCAGACGGAGCCTGGTGGCCTGGTGCATAGGGCTGTCTTAAATACTTCGAAGCTTCGAAGCTTCTTTCGATGGGCATGGGATTCGAATATGAAAATAAAATTCGATTATGTAAAAAATATATATATATATTAAAAAAAATTAATTCTTTTTTGCAAAATCAACTCTGCCTCTCTTTGTTAATTACAACAATCAATGCTGTTTGTTATTTAAGATGAGGTCGGACTCGGCACTGACAGATTTGTGTTCATTGTGCTGCTTTTATAAAGCCTCAAATGACGGCTTACAATATTTCATGGAAGCAAAGTGTTTTGTTTGTCTAAGAAAAGGTTTAAACTTTACAGCACTGACAAAGTTGAACAAAGTGCTGTACAAGTCCCACAACATAAAAAAAAATTATAATAAAAAATATAATAATAATAATTTATTATTAATAATTTTTTTCTTTTTTTTTCTCGAATCTCGGCCCCGAAGCTTCGAATTCCCAAAAAAAATCGAAGGTCAGCCCTACTGGTGCATCAAACCAACGCCGATATCCATTGTTCTTGAAAAGGCCCTATTTTAAAGATGCTATAGATGCATGCAAAAAATACATCCACAGAGCTTTTAGAAAGGTGCAGAATAAAAGTATTGCTTTCAACCCCAAAGAAATTATTGATGTTATCTATAGTACATTTTAAAGAGGACATGCAGTATGTATCTTGTGTTTTGTTACGTTTTGTCTAATTCTAATTTAGATTTAATTCCCCCCAGCACCTTCCCTTGTATTGAACACACCGTTTTTTGGTGGCTGTGTAGCACACGCCAAATTAAAATGTAAATGTTTAATTGATTAGTAGAGTGATTTTACCAACTGGGACAGCACATTAGGTAGGCAGTGTTCCTGGCTCCAAAAAGCATGGTTAATTAATTATTTTCTTTTATTTAATTTTTTTTTAGCTTGTGTCATGCTCATTTTATGACGAAAAAATCTGCTGAAAAAGTTGGGGAAACTTTATCTGTACAAATTGAAAAAGTTGGGTAAACACAATTTTTACTAATAATTTTTTTTTGGTGTACTAAAGTTGGGTGAACTGTATTTTTACAAATTCAAAAAGGTGGGTAAACTTTTAAACTCCAGGTTTCGGTGGGTTAACCCACCACGACTTCCCTATATCTCACCATCATTACTGTCACGTGTATCAGCCCGTGAACTCTCCAGGCTGTAGTTAATGATGGCAGGCCCTGGGGGGAGGCAGAGGGAAGGGGACGAGGAAACCAGAGGAGAGGAAGGCTGCTATGCGCTAGTGTTGGAATGCTTCCAGCAGAGAGGCAGTAGTGGTCCTAGTCAGGCTGCTTGTGTGTGTGTAGGTGCGTGTGTGTTTCTGGGTGTTTCTGGAGGCAGGAATCTGCAGCTGATTCTCCTCCTATTCTCCTAATGAGCTCGCTGCAGATGGGACTCCCTCTGTCAGCATACTGCCCTCCTCTCCTCTCCTCTTCCCTCCTCTCCTCTTCTCCACTCCTCTCCCCTCTTCTCTACTCCACTCTTCTCCTCTCCACTCTCCTCTCCTCTCTCTCCTCTCCCCTCATCTCCTTTCTCCTCTCTCCTCTCCTCTTTCTCATCTCTCCTCTCTCAATTATCCTCTTCACCTCCCACTTCTCTCCTCCCTCCACCCTCTCCTGTCCTCTCCATTATCCTTCTTCCCATGCCTATAGAGAGAGAGAGAGAGAGATATGGTATAACAAAAGGGAGCGATGGAGAGAATGAGGAGGGGAGGGGGGTGATGGTGGAGGAGAAAAGGGAGGAAGGTGTCTGATGACAGGAGACAGCGGCGGGGGGTTAGAGGAGAGGAAAGGGTTAACATGAAAAAATGCCAGGAGAATGGAGAAGAGAGATAGAGGAGTAGTGAGAGCATGGGAGGAGGGGTGTGAGGATGGGAGGAGGGGTGGGAGCATGGGAGGAGGGGTGGAAGGATGGGAGGAAGGGTGGGAGGAGGGGTGGGAATATGGAGGGGGGGGAAACGAGAAAGGAGAGAGCAAGGAGAGCGAGAGAGAGGAGAGAGAGGGAGAGAGAGAAGGGAGAATGTCATGTGAGAAAATGTCAGCAAATAGGAAGGGAACGTGGAAAAATCCCAGCGCTGCGCTATAATTACCAACGTCAAGGATTGAAATGGTGCGTTTTTCAACCTAATGGCGTGCATTAGTCCGGCCCCTAGGAAGGGAGCTGGGGGAAAGATATACGTCTGGATGCTGCCCTGGACCAGGCGCCGTGTCACTGGCTGCATGCCTGTCACACTCTGCTCGCTACGCAGGCGGGCTGCATTAATAATTGGCTCGGCTAGCCAGGTCTGCCAGAGCTAATTGAGCATCAAAGAGAAGACCATGGTTGTAGAGCACAGATCATCTTGATTTCCCTAGACAGGGATCTATTCTAGAGTTGGCTATGGTGTGTGTGTGTGTGTGTGTGTGGTTGCTCATATATGTAAGTGTTTGTGTGTGTTTCTTCATACGCTGATAGCGAGAGGGGGGTGTGTGTGTGTGTATGTGGGGGGTGTAATAGCTATTATGTTGTCAGGCTTCATTTCTTGGCCGCTTTGTTAACGAGGTCATGTGCGCAACCTTCCAATACTTATTCTCGGGGGACATGTGTGATCATCTGACATATGACGTATCTCAAAATTATTCGCTTCGAAAACACCCACGTACATTATAATGTAGGGGTGTAAGAAACGGTACACGTATCCGTACTAAACCGTTTCAGTACTGGACATTTGGTTCAGTACGCGCTGTGTACCGAACGAATGCAGCGGTACATTAACCACCAACTGAACGCGTGTGCGGAACCTTTTTTTTCATGCAGAATTGAATTAAAAACTCGAAGTTCACCCCTTCCCAAAATATAACTTGCGCAAAGGGCCGGGTGTTCGTTCAGCCCACGCACAATACTGAGAGATTACATGTAATTTAGCATAGCCTCATAGTATGGTGAACGTGCATGCACACACACACACACGCACACACAAACACCCTCCCTCTCTCAGTGCGTGAGGAGGATTGGTGCTAGATTGAGAAGGGGCTGTCTCTCGGAGATCAAATAACAGACATTCATACACAGCAACGCTCCTCCAAACAAGGTGTGATAAACATGAATTTATATATTTTCCTTGTCATGAAACAGGAAATAGTATTTACCATTAGGGACCTGTATGACGCTTCTTTCTCTATTCAATAACGTTTGACCCTGAGGGATGGTGGTCGCGGTTGTTGTTGTTGTATTCAGTTAACACTTTAACTGCCGAAGGTTAAATTCATGATATACCATCCCTTGCCAGCTCTATTTGTCTATGGAGAAGTTCCCCTTCTTTGCAGGGCTATAACTTTTTAAATTCTATTGCTAGATTGCCATTATTAGGGCCCATTCAATGTCCTATATGTATTGTTCAGGGTGTATGAACGTTAAACTTTTTCATTCACATATTCATACTAAAATATGATCTAAAGTATAAGTATGTTTTCATCTCTTTCTGCAGCTTTCTCCAGAACGTGATTTATAGCCCCAAATGCATTATATTGATGATCAAATACAGTTTGGTAGCGATCGGTGCCAGATGAAAAATTTCAAATGGACGTGCTTCTAGAAGTTTCTACGTATCATCTGATGATGACCGGATGGGCGGGGGATCGTTTATAATTCCGTGGGCAACGTTATACCATTCATCTAATGTGGGTCAAATGTTCATCATAGCAGTTAGTGTCGAACACGGTAATACTACACGCTAAAACTCACCCCAGTCTCCGCGGGCCGTTGGGCGATCAGCGTGGGGTAGACAGTTTTCCATTATGGGATGTCGAAATACCCGGTCCATTTCCAGGTTGTATAATAGTATATACGTCCAAATAACGTTGTTTATTGAGTTAGGGCGAGCAATCTATTATCGAGTGTTTCAAGATGGAGTCGCGGGAGCTATAGAGAGTGGCCGGAAGTAATATGGGTGATCACCACTTCATCCACATGACTTCCTGTTTGGCGCTTCTGCCGATCGGCCACCAGATGGCGCTCTTGAACCGCTAGAGGGTTGAGAGGAGGCCAGCACTGTGTCTCAGGGCTGCGGAGGAAAAATATGATTTCGATCACAGATTTTTGAAATATTGATATTAAAGACGAGTTAGGGCGTCCTCGGCAACTTTAGCATGGCTAGGAAAGATGCCTAAACACGTTTTCGGCACTTAAAGTGTTAAATGACATTGAGTGTCTCCTATCCGTTATGCAGTGCATTCAGGCCCACGCCCACAATCTAATATATATATTTTCTTGTCCAACAAGTCGATTATTAATTTGAATATCGAATATTAATTGACAGCCCTACTTAACAGTTACTGCATCACCCCTGAGTGGAACATGGAAAGCCAAATAAATAAACTTAAACTTAAACTTTCCACCACTCTACCGAAAACCCGTACCGAACCGTGACTTCAAAACCGAGCTACGTGCCGAACCATGATTTTTGTGTACCGTTACACCCCTATTACATGTCCCACTAGGGTTGGGAGGTCTACCAAATATGAAGGTATAGCGTTGTGGCAGTTCCCTTCGAAGCCTTTTATTCACACTTCCTTTCCTCTCCCCTCACTTGGTCATCCCTCCCCCGCCCCCCTTTTCTCCCAGCTAGCTTAAAAGAGAAACCAACAGAAGTGAGGGGGGTGCTTGACCCTTTTTCTTGGCCAGAGAAAGTAGAGTCCTCTTCTGAACTCCTAACCTAAATTGTATTTGATTAGCCATGTTTTAACAATACATTTGTAACAACCATGAAGATTTGACCACGTGCATGATTAACCTCTGCGGTTCCACCGCACCGGCATAGATCCATGCAATTCCACAATTTCTACAATGCCGCCATCTACGGTAGACATATAGAAAGAAATATAGTTACATTAAATATAAATATATAATATAAAATATAAATATACATTAGGGTATATTTTTCTGTTAAAGCTGCAGTGGGCATCTTTGGAGAAATTGGCAAGAGTTGAGTTTTCCTGCCCAGCAGAAATGAGAGCAAGCTCTGCATCACTTTTCAAGCCCATGCATGCGCAACAAAGGTTTTAAGACCACCATTGCGTTCTTTGTCAAAGAGTACACACAATGTTTAAAACTACCTGCTGATCATTGGCTGGGAAATATATCGCAATGCACCGATGTCACTTTTTCACTGCAGATACCAATCCTAAACTTTTAAGTCTTGCCCAAATTAGTGTTGTCACGATACTGGAATTTCGACTTCGATACGATACCTTGAAAAGTATCGATACTTCGATACCATTTCGATACAAAAAAATATATATATATATATATATATATATATATTTTTTTTTAAACAAATTTAGCTTTTGTTGCTGGTTGATTCTCCTCAGCTTCTCTCTGGTACTATAAGAGAAGATAAATATAACACTTTTAAAACCCTTTGTTTATCTTTAGATCACACATTTAAAAATAACTGTTCATCACTTCAATCATTTTTATTGCAAATGCAGAACATGGTATTTTCTCAAGCAGACAGATGTAAACACTGTAATCTGTGTTGCATGTACCTGACAAACTGAACTGTTTGTATTACAGTTAGTAACCGTTTCGATTTTTATTTAAAGAGAGAGAGAGAGAGAGAGAGAGAGAGAGAGAGAGTTTTCAACAAGATTGCTGCTATTTAAACACTTGATGGAAACGGGGTAACGTTAACCTTATGTCGACTGTAGTATTGTATGACCTCGACATAATGTTTAAACGTTAACGTTACTCCGTTTCCATGCAGTAATTATAACGGTGGCCAGCTAAGCTAACAGAGCTAACTGCTAGCAGTAGCTAACGTTAGCTGGTAGCTGTAACGTTACAAAGAATCAGCTGTTGATATTATGCGCCATCAGTAGACAACGTATCATGTATTAAACTAGAGTTAATGGTTTAATGCTTCAGTCACAGTGACGTTGAAAGAGCAGCTGTCACGAACCTCTTTCATTTCTTTATGCGCTGGCACTGCTAAAATGTTTATTTACAAACTGAAGACGGCTCTGTGACTCTGTGAGGGGTGTCAACAACTTGCTGTAGAACACTCGCCAGCTGGTACCGATACTGCAGAAAGTATCGGTATTTTGGGAAATGATTATCAAAGCCGTTTTAAATATTCAGTATCGATATGTATCGATACTTCGATATTTTTGACAACACTAGCCCAAATACAGATCCATTTCTGCCACTGAAAAGTATAGACATTATTTGGGGACATATTGTTCAAAAATGATTGAGATATAATCTAATAAGATCTAATGTGTCAAACATGCAGACATCTTTGCTTTGTTTTGGAAATTGGTGTACGTCAGACAAAGGTGGACAACCTATGAGTAACAGTGGAAAGAGTTACTGTATTTTCCAGAAAGGCAGACATGGGTAAATGGACTGTATTTATATAGCGCTTCTATCCAAAACACGTTACAACTTATGCCTCATTCCCCCGTTCACACACTGATGGCGGAGGCAACCATGCAAGTGCACAACCTGCTCATCAGGAGCAGTTATGGGTTAAGTGTCTTGTCAAAGGACACTTTGACACACTGCCGAGAGGAGCCAGAATCGAACTGGGAACCAATTACCAGATGACTGCTCCACCTCCTGAGCCACTGTCACCCCAAGATTGATGGTAACCTGCTAAATGACAAATATTCTATCAAATAAAGATGTTGGTGACATAGTGGTGGCTCAGAAGGTGAAGCCATATAACATGTACATTAAAAGTACTGTGGAAAAAAAGAAAACGTCAATAGCAACTAGGGTTGGGTACCGAACTCGGTACTTTTAAGGGTACTGTGGGATAAAATCAATTTATTTATGTCCCTAGATACATTTATCCATGTCTTTCTATTATCATGTCTCAGCCTGTATTAGGCCCAAGAACGGATGAGGTGACTGTTTTGGCTGACCACTGACCAGGCAGCATTGTCAGGATCTACAATAATGTATAATATCTATGAATCAATCCATTTATCTATTGTAAAACCATATAGACAAATATCTACAAATGTGTGTACCATTAAAATGTGTTATTATATGGTATTAAAACGAGCCTATGTGTCACCATGACCAGCTGTCCTTCTGAAAAACACCTTATATAGGCATTGTTTAAAGCCCTGAACCTTGCTGCTAATTTGGAAGAAAGCCACCTCATTCGCTCAGAACACCAACCAGCTGACTATAAAATGACAATGTGATGGGGGCCGCGGACACACTTCTGCTGTGCCACCAACCAGCTAAGTAGAACCGTGTCCACTCAGCTGTTTGTGTAAATACTCTGTAATATTGAATATTCACTCTGTAATAAATATTTGATTGCTAACACCCTCTCCTCATCCTTCAAGGTCAATAAAAGAATATGCCTTAACAGTACCGACCGAATTACGTCTGTACTACCGAGTACCGATTCACGTTAGATCATTTCGGTACCTAAGACCCGCCCAGTTAGAAAATAATGACTGAATTCCAATGACGCACAATTGTCATTTCATAATAGACCAGCACCTTACATTTTTTAAGCTATGACATCTATCTATTCAGCCCTGCGTTCGACAGCTCTGTGACAACTCCTCTCGCAAGTCGTGCTGTTTCTATGTGGAGTGAAAACTCCACGAGCAACGGCCCGGGTCCAATGCGTCTAACATGCTTTGCATCCTCACCATTCCTGTATGTAGGGCTGTACCGAATGCTTCGAAGCTTCGATCATAATGTTAACATTCGAATTCTAAATCAACATTTGAATTTTTAATTTTTTATAATTTTTATAATTTTTTTTTATTATTATATATATATAATATAATGTTAGCTGCTAACGATAACTAAGCTAAGCTAAATCGGAGAAATCAGTTTTTAGTTTTTGTGGAGTTCCAATAGTGAGGAAAGGGAGGGTCTATAAGCCATTCTCCACACACAGTGTGTGTACACGTGACGTCCCATCTCTGGTCTTTGGAAAGACCAGATTAGGTCAGAGGAGTTTGATAATATTTACTGAGGATGGCCAGATAATGTTGATATTTAAACTTATAATAATACATATACATGTATACATGATCATGCAATGTTACGTGCCCCCGTGGGGAGACGCAACACTAGGCCACAGACAGGATAGGTGAGGATGCAGTGACACAAAACACCATAGACAGATTGTAAAATAACAATATTTATTTTACACAAAAGAGATCAGCAACACAGAGAGCAAAGAGGACCTACCAGTGAGCACCAAATAATATCAAAATGAAACAAAAGCCCCCCCCCCTTACAGGCGCGGACGCCCCAAAGTACAGGAGGTGGTGCTCACTCTAAGCTGGTGTCTTTAACAGTAGTTCTCCTACGTGATGCAGATGTAGACCCCAGGGTATCTTTCTGCCCTCAATGTCCCTGTGTGCGAAACAAAAGGTTAGAAATGGGAAAAGAAACAATTATCACAAACAGGGTGATAATTGGATGCACAACTACACAATACAGGTTATGGGTTACAGACAAAATGTATAATAGGTAGGAACACACAAGATACAACTATACAATTCAAATAATAGGCAATCAGAGCGTTCACCAGCTCTCACACCATCTGTAGCTCAACAGAGCTGTAAGTGGCTCATGTAACAGACATGAGCCCCACAGAGCTTTAACTAGCTCTCTCAATACCACAAGCCCAACAGAGCTTTACCTGGCCTATGAACAAAATATGAGTCTATACACAAAACAAATGAGAGCCCCTTTTACAACACAACCAGATAGTTACCATACACCGACCGGGCTCTAGCTAACAATGCATACACAGGGATTATATGAAGGGATGTGGAGGCCAATTAGGCTGATGAGCCTCAGCTGTGGTTGCTGCTGCTTCTTCTGTTGGTTGGAGTGGAATGGTGATTGACCCTGAGAGGTAGATAGATTATATAGGAGGGAGACAAGAAAACACTACAACCTGCCTACATACATAACACATATTATATATATACATAATAACCCATACAATATAATATTACATGCATACATAATGAAATAAGGACAGAGTCCGTAACACTTCCCCCCCCAAGGAGTCAGCCCATGGCCGACGAAAACACACACCATCAGTCACCATAGAACAAATAAAACAAACACCCAACCATCCCGAATAGCAAAACACCTGTTTCAACAGGCTACCCCCGAGAAAGGGCATCGGCAAACACATTCTCTGTGCCCTTCTTGTGCCGGACCACCACGTTATACCCCTGCATAAGCAGAGACCACCGCATCAACCGCTGGTTGTGGTTATACATGCGGTGCAAAAAAACAAGTGGGTTGTGGTCTGTGTGGACCACCACAGGCTCCACACTCGATCCCACATAGACCTAAAAAAATTGGAGCGCCAGCAGCAATGCCAACGTCTCCTGCTCTATTGTTGAGTAGCGTGTCTGGCTGCCACTAAACTTCTTTGAGAAGTAGCCCACAGGATGGACCAAACCCTCTGAATCCACCTGCGTCAGAACCGCACCAGCACCTACACAACTCGCATCAACCTCAATAGAAAAAGGCTTACTGAAATCAGGAGCATTAAGAACTGGAGCACTACATAAAAGGGCCTTACAGCTCTCAAAAGCCGCTTGACACTTGGCCGTCCACTGGTATGGCACCAAGGGACTGATTAGGTCAGTCAGAGGGGCTGCAACCAAGGAAAAATTCTTACAGAACCCCCTGTAGTAACCCGTCATCCCAAGAAAACGACGTAGCTCTCGTCGTGTGGTCGGTACTGGGAACATGGTTATGGCCTCTATTTTGGCTCCAAGAGGACGCACCTTACCACCGCCCACCTGTTTCCCCAGGTAGGTCACTGTCGCTTTACCGAACTCGCATTTTGCCAAGTTCAGAGTCAGAGAAGCGTCTGCCAACCGCTGGAATACGGTTCTCAATGAGCTCACATGAGCAGACCAACTCACTGAATGCACCACTACATCGTCCAGATATGCTGTGCAGTTGGGCACATCCCCCAACACTATGTTGACCAGTCTCTGAAACGTAGCCGGTGCGTTACGCATCCCGAACGCCATCACAGAATACTGCAGGAAAGCATCGGGCGTAGCAAACGCAGATATTTCAGAGGCCCTTGGCGAGAGTGGCACCTGCCAGTACCCTTTTAAAAGATCCAATTTCGTCACATACCGGGCTGCCCCAATGGTATCTACACAATCGTCGATGCGCGGCATAGGAAAAGAATCAGGAATGGTTACTGCATTTACCTTTCGATAATCAGTGCAAAACCGATGAGTGGTGTCTGGTTTCGGAACCAGCAGGCATGGTGAGCTCCACGGGCTCAAACTGTGATGAGCCAAATCATGCTCCAGTAAATATGCCACCTCCTGTTTCATTATTTCCCTTTTTACCGCATTTATCCTATAAGGATGCTGTTTGACTGGCCTTGCATTACCGACATCAATGTCGTGTTCCAGAACGGTAGTGCGGGTTGGGACATCCCCAAACAAAATGGGATAACTGTTAATGAGCGCCACCATGTCAGCTTCCTGCTCCTTACCCAAATGTGGCATCAGGGAGGGAAGGATCAACAACATCTCTGAGTTGCATAAACGAGGAGTCTGCTGCTGGACCCCACAGCCATTCAAACCATCCTCATCACTTATTGGCAGAGTAGAAGGAACAGCAACTACAGTCACCGCTGGAACAGCTCCCACAGCGGCCCCTGGGGGCGTACTTTGTTTCTCCAGCTGCAGGTTGTCCCTGGGAAGATAACGCTTCAACATATTAATGTGACAAACACGGGTTTTCTTTCGCCTGTCAGGCGTCCTGACTACATAGTCAGTATTGCTCAATTTCTGCTCGATAGCATGAGGGCCAAAAAAACGAGCACTCAAAGAAGAGCCAGGGATGGGGAACAGAACTAAAACCAAGTCCTCAGACTGGAAAGAACGTGGAACCGCTTTTTTGTCAAACTGCCGTTTCATTGAACCCTGAGCAGCAGAGAGACTCTCCTTAGCGATACTACACGCCTCATGCAGCCGCTCTTTAAATCTACATGCATAGTTCAAAACCCCTCTCTTTGGAGGTACTGTGTGCAGAGCCTCCCCCATTAACTGATCCTTTAATACTCTCAAAGGACCCCTCACTGAATGCCCAAACACCAGCTCTGCTGGGCTAAAACCCAGTGACTCCTGAACTGTTTCTCGCACAGCAAACAGAGCTAGGGGAACACCTTCATCCCAGTCTCTGCCGCCCTCCATACAATACTTGCGCAACACCGACTTGAAGGTCTGATGCCACCTCTCCAGGGCACCTTGCGACTCAGGGTGATACGCACTTGAGATCCTGTGAGAAATAGACAATGATGATAACACCTGCTCAAATATTCCTGAAAGGAAGTTAGTACCTTGGTCCGTTTGTAAGACTTTTGGCAGCCCGAACGTAGAAAAAAACTTGATCAGAGCTTTCACTACAGACTGAGATGTTATCTTTCTAAGAGGAATAGCCTCAGGGTACCGAGTCGCTACACACATAATTGTTAAAAGGAACTCGTTACCAGACTTCGTTCTCGGCAGGGGACCAACACAATCCACTAGCACATGCTCAAACGGCTCCCCCATCGCTGGGATTGGGTGAAGCGGGGCAGGTTTAATAACCTGATTAGGCTTCCCTGTAACTTGACACACATGACAAGAATTACAGAACCTGGTCACATCCCCCTTTAACCCGGGCCAAAAAAAGTGCTTCAAAACCCTGTCATTGGACTTGGTGATGCCTAGATGTCCCGACCAAGGATGATCGTGAGCTAAAGACAAAACAGACTGTCGATATGGTGTTGGCACAACAATCTGGGTAACATAACTCCACTCATTACCAAAATCCATCCGTGATCTCCACCTCCGCATTAGCACATCATTCTCAACAAAATAGGCCACCTCCCCAGCTGTCTCTGGGGCAAGAGCAGCAGCAAAACATTTAGCTAAACTAGCATCCTCCTTATGAGCAACGATCAGATTACCTCTAGTCATGGGTAAATGCGTTGTCTCAGAGGTGAGCGTATCCTGCTGAAGCGCATTACTGTCACTCGTCTCTATAGCAGGTGGAACAAACATAAGTGGGGAAATAGGCGCGCCAGACAACTGTGTAGCTAGCACAGACTCCGACAGATCAACTACCTCACCCAACTTACGTGCTTGAGCACGGGTGACTGCACAAACTGTAAACACCTGGGGGAACTGTTGCGCCAACACATCTGGACGCAAAACCTCAGGGCGCTCTAAAACCTCCAAAACGGGCATAACTCGGCCACCCGCGATGTCGTTACCCAACAGGAAAGTGACACCCCGTACCGGTAACGACGGGCGAATGCCCACTTTGAACACCCCCTGTGCTAAACCACAGTTTAAGTGTATCAGATGGAGGGGCACCGACACAAAACCCATCTCGATCCCCTGCACCAACACACTTGAGCCATTGGATGACTCATGATTAAACGGTAGCACGTCCGACAAGATAAAAGACTGCGCTGCCCCAGTATCTCTCAGTATGCGCACCGGACGCTGGTCCAACTCACTACCACTGAGAGAAACCATGCCGTCCAACATAAACGGTTCGTAACTGGGCTCCAGGTCACCACACATTTTTGTGGGGACTACTGACTGTGGAACTATCACTGTCTGCACCAAACCAACCTCCTTTGGCCGACCACTTGGCGTAGACTGTGTGCGTTTATACGCTTGACAGTTCTCTCTAATATGACCCACCCGGTGACAATGATAGCATTCCCGCTCCTCCCTGTAGCGGGGAGATAACAAACGTGGTGGGCTAGTGTGCACTTTAGCTGGAGCCCGAGCAGAGGGATAAAAACCTCTATCCTCCTGTCTTAGTGTACCAAATGACTGTTTATGAGTAAGCACAAACTCATCAGCGAGCACCGCCGCCTGTGCCAACGTCTCAACTTTATGCTCATTGAGATAAGTCACTAAACGGTCATTTAGGCTATTTTTAAACTCCTCCAGTAACATTAATTCAGACAGAGAATCAAAATCAGCTACATCACAAGCCCTGCACCACCGATGAAATAGGGATTCTTTCTCCCGAGCAAACTCCACAAAAGTCCGGCCAGGTAACTTTCTGTGAGTTCTAAACTTTTGCCTGTACGCCTCTGGCACTAACTCATAGGCTCTAAGCACAGCCGTCTTGATTAAGTCATACGACAAACTGTCAGTCAGAGGGAGGGCAGACAGAATTTCCTGGGCTTTTCCCGTTAGCTTACATTGCAGTAAGAGAGCCCAGACCTCTTTAGGCCACTTTAAAGACGTAGCCACCCGCTCAAAAGCATTAAAATAGGAGTCTACCTCCGCCTCACGAAATTGAGGTACTAAAGAAATCAGTCTACTCACATCGTAAGCCCCCACAGCCGTGGAAGAGGGTTGAGCAGGACTCCCAATTTTAGCAGCTTCAAGCTCCAGCTGCTTCATCTTAATTTCAGCGTCCATCCGGTGGTTCTCAGTGTCCAGCTCCATTTTCCTAATAGCCAACCTGTGACTATATTCCCTCTCTTCCTTCCTCTCCTCAAACTGCAACCGTGCTAAACTCAATTTTAGACTGGCCTCCTCAGCACTCCCACTAGGGAAAGATGCTGCACGTCCGTGCACTGGAGACGTGACACCCGAAAGGGGAGGCTTATCCTCTACCCCGTCTTTAACCGGGTCTACCACCGGAGGTTCCTCGCCCTCCTCGTCTGTGACTAGAGGGGAAGAAACAAAAGACGCTCCCTCACCGACACCGAGCACCTTGTTCCACACCAATATGCGCACCACCTCTTCTCTCAGGTCAGCCTTTGCCAAACTTTTAGAAAGGGCGACCTGAAAATGCGAGGCGATGGCAAATAAGTCTTCCCTCCTACACTGATCCAAACGATCAACCGAGGGATCACCCAGGAACACCTCCACCCCAAAAGACGACATCCCTACCCAGACCAGTGCACACACACACCAAAAACACACCTAATAAACCACCACCCAAAACCAAAACCAAGCAACGTGCCCACCGCACACCAACACAAAATGTCTGTCGCCCAACTACCGAGCCCCCATTTATGTTACGTGCCCCCGTGGGGAGACGCAACACTAGGCCACAGACAGGATAGGTGAGGATGCAGTGACACAAAACACCATAGACAGATTGTAAAATAACAATATTTATTTTACACAAAAGAGATCAGCAACACAGAGAGCAAAGAGGACCTACCAGTGAGCACCAAATAATATCAAAATGAAACAAAAGCCCCCCCCCCTTACAGGCGCGGACGCCCCAAAGTACAGGAGGTGGTGCTCACTCTAAGCTGGTGTCTTTAACAGTAGTTCTCCTACGTGATGCAGATGTAGACCCCAGGGTATCTTTCTGCCCTCAATGTCCCTGTGTGCGAAACAAAAGGTTAGAAATGGGAAAAGAAACAATTATCACAAACAGGGTGATAATTGGATGCACAACTACACAATACAGGTTATGGGTTACAGACAAAATGTATAATAGGTAGGAACACACAAGATACAACTATACAATTCAAATAATAGGCAATCAGAGCGTTCACCAGCTCTCACACCATCTGTAGCTCAACAGAGCTGTAAGTGGCTCATGTAACAGACATGAGCCCCACAGAGCTTTAACTAGCTCTCTCAATACCACAAGCCCAACAGAGCTTTACCTGGCCTATGAACAAAATATGAGTCTATACACAAAACAAATGAGAGCCCCTTTTACAACACAACCAGATAGTTACCATACACCGACCGGGCTCTAGCTAACAATGCATACACAGGGATTATATGAAGGGATGTGGAGGCCAATTAGGCTGATGAGCCTCAGCTGTCGTTGCTGCTGCTTCTTCTGTTAGTTGGAGTGGAATGGTGATTGACCCTGAGAGGTAGATAGATTATATAGGAGGGAGACAAGAAAACACTACAACCTGCCTACATACATAACACATATTATATATATACATAATAACCCATACAATATAATATTACATGCATACATAATGAAATAAGGAATGAAATAAGGACAGAGTCCGTAACATGCAACATAAAGAAATGGTTGTAGGATTGGTTTGGGAGAGGGAGGTAGGGAGGGGTTTTAGTTTGTGTGGTGTGATAACAATGTTGAAATTGAGAAGTTTAGACATTAGTTTAGTTCCACAACTGAAATAAAATGTTTGTTATTACAGAGAGAGTAAAGTACCGAAAAATGTAACAGCGGGTACTGGTATCGATTCCCAGGTACCGGTATCGATTAAAATGTGAACGATACCCAACCCTAATAGCAACCAGATAAACAATTAATGTAGACCGGGCTTCTAATTGAGACTTGCCTTTATTTGTCAAAATGCGTAAAAACTCCTTGCCTTTATTTGGAACAGGCGTCTATTTGGGACTTATAAATAACTACCTTTATAATATACTCTGTATTTAGTCTAATATCTAATATTCTATTCATCTGCAATAAAATATAGATATACATCATCTGTTTCATCTAATAAGATAAAATGTATGTTCACTTCATTTTTATTGCAGCAAAATGGGATTATCAAGCTAAAATATTAATATTTTATTCAAAAGATATTGATACTTTGTGTCACTGTATCTGTATAATATCGGCACGCAAAATATTGCGATATATTGCTGTATCAATTCTTTCCCCCACCCCTACCCTGTGCAAACAAGATGTTGTCCCCTGCCTATGAAAGCTTGTGCTGCGACAGACGTAATTAAGCAGTAGAGTATGATGAATAGACTGTTGGTTGGTTATTGTCTTGTTTGTGTCCACTTGATGAATGAGGCCCAATCCTGATGGGCTCTCATTTATCAATATTTGCCTGTTTACAGCATCAAAAGAAGCTGAAATACATACAATACTGTACAGTATGTTGTATGGTCAGTGTTTTCATGGATTCACTGCTGTGTAATTGGTCGTTTTAAGTACTTTAGATGACTGACATGTTATTTTATTTTGTGTATCTTTGTTTGATAAATGATGCCCATTATATGTGCCTTCCTTTCTTGGTTATTGGTCATTATGAGGAATCTCATAACAGATGTTCAAATGAATAACACAATAAAAAAACAATCTTGACACATACCACTGTGTGAGTCCAGGAACTATCATCTTTCAACATTTAGCTACCTTTATAATGCATAATCAACACCTGTGTTCAGACTATCATCTTTCAACATTTAGCTACCTTTATAATACATAGTCGGCGGCACCTGTGTTTTCCTCATCTTTATTGTGGATCATTTGGTAAAGAAAATAAAGAAAGAAAAGAACACATAAAAATAAAAACTACACTTAAAAAAGGATGTTTTACAAACAATTTACATTGCTGTAAATACTACACTACTTACACCAACTTTTATAAATGATAAAATATGACCTACAGAGTGTAATTCCACTCAGAACAGAGCTGCCCGTCTGGCCCTTCACTGTTCAATGAGGGACAGTGAGGGATGCATGCCAGGTTGTCATTGGTTGAGGGTGGAACACACAGTGATCCTTATCTCTGACCGGTTGCTACGGCCCCCGGCACCTGCCAATCAGGCTCCCTCAGACAGACAGACAGATCTGGAGAACATGATTGGGTGAGGGAGAGATAGACGGGTAGAGGGCCTGAGTCCTCTCATATCCCTCAGGCGAGCCCTGGTTTGTGTGTGTGTCTGATTACCTGAATCGATCCAATTTCAATTCACAAGGTCCGGTTGGATTTAATTTGATTTAATTAGGCTTGATGATGCTGGTTTTATTGGGGCCAGCACCTGCCATTGTTGTCAACTTATCATTTGGTCAATCGAGTTTCCATAGTAGTTCAGCAGATACTTGTACGCAAGGCAAACTAGAGACATCTGCAGGATGGGAGGTGCACTAGAAATAATGTTTAGTGGAACGGACCACTAGCTTAGCTTAAAACCCTGGGAGAGGTGTTTTTGACCAAGAGCTAGGCTAGCTGGTCTGTATCCGCTTCCATTCATTTGTGCTAATCTAGGCTAACTTGCAGCCGAATAGCTTTCTACTGAACGTGCAGAGAGGAATTTGGTATCTTATCTTCTTGTCTGACTGGAGAAGACAGTAAGTGCAATTTTCCATAATGTTTGCATAATGTTCCTTTTTAAGAATCAATTTGATTCAATTCAAGTGGAACGATTCGATAGTAGATTGGAACTGAAGCAGGACGAGTGTTTTAATTGTGTTTTATTGTTATGTGTGTAGACACGGTAAGGAAACCGCTCATGCTGACTGCATTATTCAGTTTCACATTACACTCTCTGAGCTGACGGTTTTGTTATTCTTGTTCCAAACAAAGCTCGTTTGTCAGACCAAGCTGTACAAGGCCTCTTCTGACATTCAGCGGGTTTCTTTTATTTTTTTAAATGCCCCGCGCATGTCGAGGCGGTACTGGTATGTCTGACTACAAAACAGCGTTTTGTTCTTCTCCCAGTAGTACAGGACACGCTAGCGCTTAAGGGGATTCTCAGATCGAATTGGAATTACAACTCTCATGGACCACTGCACGCTCTGGAGAACGGCCCCGCACAACAACATCGACTCGGTTCAGGAACAAGGACTGACGGAGGTGGAGATTCTAGCTTTTATTTATATAGTGTTGGCGGTCGGTGGGTTCATGAATTATGCATCGCAGACATCTTTGGAAAATATACTTGTTCGCATCAAGACCCTCACCTAAACATGCCCTCCTCCCCACAGCCCAGCCTGTCATTTTGTTCATTAAAAATTCAAAAAAGAGGTTATTGTGAGAAGGCTAAAGGAAAAAGGCTCTTAAAGGTGGCCAAAGAGTTGCCATCATTTGAACTGTGTGGACTCAATGATGTAAGATGGTGCAGGGTAACATTTAGGGTTGGGTACTGTTCACATTTGAACCGATACCGGTACCTTTTCTCTGTACTTTAGGCCCTGTTTAGACGGAAACGCTAGCAGGTGAATCCGCAAAAATATTTTTACGGATGTGCCTTTCGTTTATACGGAAACGGCGTTTTTACGGGGTGAAACCGCAAAAAAGTGAGACTACCTTCCAGGGTGGAATTCCTAGAAACGCAAAACCTTTGCGTTCTCGTCTAAACTATCAAACCGTATAAATCTGTTAAAACGATGACGAAAGGGTTGTCACGGCTCTGGTCGCGCGTACTGCTTACGTCACAGGTAGCAGGTAAGCGCCAGTAGCCGAGACGTAAACAAAGCAAGTATGTCTGACTATATCAACGGAGATCACTTGAAGGCTACATTGGCAGTACTTTTAAAGACACAAGAATCAGTCCAGTTTTAAGATACGCTATTGGAGCTGGAATTACCGCGGCTGCTGGCACCAGACTTGCCCTCCAATGGATCCTCGTTAAAGGATTTAAAGTGTACTCATTCCAATTACAGGGCCAGCAGGTGCCTCGACTGGCCCGCGCCGTTCTGTGTTCTGAACGTAGCGTTATAGCAGTACTTTTAACCCTTTCACTGCCACACGACAGAAGGTTAACCCTTTACTATCACACAACCGGCTGTCGTGTGGCAGTGAAAGGGTTAAATACACAAGAATCTGTCCCGCGGCGTGAGAGTCTGTGAGTGACTCTGCTTTGGTCCAATCACATTCCCCATCCACAGTCTGCGAATCAGAGGCAGAGTAGGGCGGGTCTTCACAGCACGTCATGTGACATATGCGCCAATCGTGTGACAGCGGTGCTCCGTCGTTACAGCCTCGTCTGCACAGAGAATTCCACCCCAAAACGCTCGTCTAAACGCAAAATTAAAAGTGAAACCGCAAGACGACTTTTGCGGTTTCTGTTCACAAAACGCTCGTCTAAACGTAGCCTTAGTCTAAATCTTTTATCTACCTACCTCAGTTGTAAAAAATTTGTCCAAACTTCAAATAATTTATTATCATTATTATTTATTTAGAACAATTTGTTAATATATATATAATATATTAGTGGTGCACGATATATCGGCCGCCGATATGGTAATTTTTTTACACATCAGTATCGGTCCGATATTAAAATGTCTGGCTCGCTGGGATGTCTAACCAAAATCTGATCTGGGATCCGGTCTGTGTCCACGCGCATTGGACGATAGAAATTGCATTGAAATGACGAGTGTAACCGGGGGCTACCGTCTTGTCACTGTGTCCTTGTTATGCTTTTAATGTGTGTGTGTGGGGGGGGGGGGGGGGGTTGGCTACGCTATTAAATAGCCCCATGTTCACTGTGGTGAAGCCTGTTGAATCCTTAGTGACGTTGACAGCGGGGTTATTTATACTGTACAGACCCCAACTGTAACCAAGCACCCGTGTCCACGTTAATTTCTGTCATCTGTCATCGCCGGCTTGCGTCTGTTATGTATAATTCATCAGGCGATCCTCTGCTAATATCCGCATATAAATGAAGTCAGATATTGTGCGGCTCATGAATTTCCAATGGCCGTATGTACACAGAGAGACGCTACAGCAGATCACATCTGCAGCCTGCAGAAGAAGAACATTATTGTGGGTTTCTTTGGACGTTTTCACGGGTGAAATGGGCTCCGAGGCATTTCACAAAGTGCTGCAGACCTCTCTGAAACTTAAGCGACCGCACGCTGTTGTTTAGGCCAATTAGAGCCGGAGTCCGCTGGGTTTCTGTTGCCGGGCGGTTTGGACTTGCTGTCATGGGAAGGTACACAATCCGCCCTTTGGCGATCGCTATGGAGGTAATGATGAGGGCGTCGTGATGGATGGTGGGTGGAGAGAGTGGCCGCAGGGAGGACTCTGCCACTACGACGTGTTCAAATGGAGTCTGCTAGATTATGCTTCCATTAAAGGGGCACTTCACCAAAAAACACATGCTGATTTATTTTTGCACATAATCTCACACACATCCAAAAACTAAACAGTTTTGCACACATTAATTTTGTTATTGAGAGTAAATCAATTTGAACATGGTCCCCAGTGATGTCATCTGGGACATGGATCCTTGTGTTGTGTCTATCTGATAGAATAGAGGACTGAGAGAGATATCCTTTGTAACGATGAATGAATGAATGAATGAATGAATGAATGAATGAATGAATGCATTTTTTTTTAACAGATTGCAGAATGGGTACAATACAGTACGGCTCAATTGTTAAGGGGATGCAGACCAGAGAAAGACGTTTGTTAAGGGTCCCCCATAAGACAAGTATTATATTGTTTTATCTACATCATTTCATGGTGATGTAATCATAACGGTCATAACGGTCATACATACTTGTATACAGTACAACTGTTTAGTACAACAACACCTTGTACTAAAGTCCAGCATGCTATAATAGCTTGCTCACTATTCTCTTGGTGTCCAGATCGTTTCTCACACTGTAGTGTTTACCTCTGTGTAGTTTTGGGAACAACATATGACCTTTAGGTTGTATGCTTAATTAAGTAATGCCTAGAACCAGGTTTTGCCTAGAACCAAACTCAAGAAATTACCTTTATAAACCATGTTGACGAACATTAACAGGTTCAGCGCCAGAGGTCGCTATGGGCGATTGGGCGTTGGGCTGCTGTGTGCCAGCGCTCTTGGGGATAAATTCGGGTGTTTGCAGTGCTAAACCTATATTAAATATTATAGCAATGGATCTAATAACAACGTCGATTGTCAGTGAGTTTCTTCCGGTCAACATACATTTCCGTTTTATACCGTGGTGAACAGGGGGCGAAATTAAAGCCCGCCGCCCGCCAGGGGCACTCAGTTTTTACCTTTGGCGCTTGCCACTGGGGGGTCTGCCCGCCGTGTGGCGTGTAGACGTGTAGTTCATAACGATACTCTTATTTTGAAAATCTGTGCAGGTCTCATTTCCGCTCCAAGCGCAGTTCCAGTCATAATATCGATGGCTCCGGCAGTTAGCAGCATTCAGTTCGTATGATACTCTTATTTTGAAAGAAACCGTGGCAACGAGTCATATCCGCCCAGCCCTGCAGCGGGATACTATTGGCTTCTGCTCCTATCAACACAGAGGCAGTCTGCTCTAGTCTAGACCGGACCTCCATGAGCTACCGTTACTGTTTAAACAATGACCCAGTCAACTATTCACTTTTAGTTTAATACATGACGAGGCATTGTCTAACGGTATCTAGCTGGCTAGCTACTGATATCAACAAATGCTCCAGCAATAGTCGACTCGAGTGCATAATACCTCCGTTCCCTCGTTAGCTAGCTCACGTTAGCTAGCTCACGTTAGCTAGCTCACGTTAGATCTATATGTCCCAGTAAACTAAATTGTCTTAACATTACCTAGCGGGCTAGCAGTAGCTACAGATAGCTCCTGATATCAATGTCTTATAACATTGATTCAATGCGTATTGTAGCTGAGGGCATGTTGAATGTGATTTGACCAAAGAACCCTAACATTATACCAATAGGGTCCAGCTGCAGCGCCGGAGAATCCTTGCATGCTGAATGTAGAGTATTAGTATAGGGTCCCGCTGCAGCACAGGAGAATCCTTTTTGGAGCTGGAGGCTACTAGAGTACACACAGACAGTGGAGCTGTTTGCAGATACAGGGCTGTACGCTAAGCTTTTTCACTAGGGGCACACTTGCCCCTAAATGAGAAATTTAGGGGCAAAAAATATTTTTTAGGGGCAAATTTTTTATATAATTTTTTTTAATAAAATATATATATTATATAATCATACTTGTAGTTGTATTATCTGCGAGACATCGCCACCACGCAACAAGTCTAAATGCTCGCTATATGCAACCAGCTCCACTGTCTGTGTGTACTGAGTAGCCTCCAGCTACGGCCAGGATTCTCCGGAGCTGCAGCTGGGCCCTATACTGTAGGGATGTGCATCTCCTCACTGAGGCCGATGCGATGTGCATCTCGATACGGTGCCAACGATACGATACATTATCGATACATTTGAAGCACCGGGCGATGCGATATGATTCACCCCCTGTTGAGATACGATACGATTCGATACGATTTGATTCAACATAATGCGATTCGGGGCGATACGATGCGATTCAACACGATGCAAAATAATAATAATAATAATAATAATAAATAATACAATTTTATGGTATGACAGAGGATTTGGTTGTATTCCTTATATGCAGCTTATATTATTATTAAAAATAAAAGAATCTACTGTAAGACAATTTATATAAAAACTCTTGGGTGCCTAAGAAGACTTTTGCATAAACTGTCTTTTCTATCCACTTTAGCTAAAAACACACGAGAGAGAGAGAGAGAGAGAGAGAGATATGCCGTAATATTTTATGTTCTATTTTATGATGAACATTTTTGTATATACTATATTTTACAATGATATTTTGTATGTACTTATATCTGTTTGTAATCCATGTTTATGTTTAATATTGCTTTGGCAACATGTAGAAGTACGTCATGCCAATAAAGCCATTTGAGAGAGAGAGAGAGAGAGAGAGAGAGAGAGAGAGAGAGGAGAGAGAGAGAGAGAGAGAGAGAGAGAGAGAGAGAGAGAGAGAGAGAAGAGAGAGAGAGAGAGAGAGAGAGAGAGAGTCCCCGTCTGAGCTGTCGTCGACAGTTGATGATGTCACACACTAGACTAGGTCACTAGGATGCGTCGTCTATACTTTCCGACGACCGTAGCTCCATTATGTCAACAACACGGAGGCAGCCAGCCTGGATGGATTGCATGAAGCGATATAATTAAGAAATGAATAACCAATAAATGTGAAGTTATCTTTGAACCCATGTTGTCAAGCGTCTTCAATATACCCCCCCCTCCTCACTAATGGTACTGGTGTTGCAGAGTCACTTTAGTTAGAAGACACTAGTTTAGCGTTAGCTGAACGGCTAACTGGCGTTAGCCAGAGGCTACTAGCGTTAGCATGTTGAGCAATTCTATTCATGTCTCCTCGACTTCCACTGTTTGTTGATAACTGTGACGCGGCTCTCGCCTTATATGTAGTAGCGAAGCAATAGTATCTGCTGTGTGTGTGTGCAGTCACAGTGCACTGCTGACAAGTGGATGAGAGGAAATTATATCAATGCATCGGTTTTTGATGATGCAAAGACGCTACAACAAGATGCATCGCGAGTTCAGCCTGACATTTTGCCGACGCGGGGACATATTCCACCGGTACACTTGCCCTATCAGAGTGAGTGCTCAGTCGATTGTTCCCGCTGATCATACCTGCTGAGTGCTCACTGCTCAGCTCGCGTGAGTGACGTCATCACACGCCTTGGATAATTTAGGAGTGAAATGCGAATCCAAGGCTTGAAAGCACTACTCGCAAGCCCGCCCCCAGATAATATTTACCAATCGCAACGGCCAATTAAAGGGGCAATTCGCGATGATATCATCGCAGTGTACAGCCCTGAGATAGCGAGCATTTTGACTTATTGCGTGGTGGCGATGTCTCGCAGATAATACAACTACAAGTATGATTATAATATATATTTTATTTAAAAAAAAATGTTTTATATAAAATATATATATATATATATTTTTAATCAAAAAAAATTTGGCAGGTAAGAAATATGCTTGGCGGGTAGATTCTTCCCATCTACCCGCCACTGGCCGGTGAGTCAAAAAGTTAATTTCGCTCCCTGGTGGTGAATATGAGTATAGTTTTAGAGTGATCCTGTGTAATCCCAGGAAACTCCGGCAAACAGCGCTTTACTGCAATCGTGCCATTTCTCACCTGATTATTGAATCAATCTGAAATCAATGCTAGATTATCGGTATTATGTTTCATCATGCATGCACGAAAGGGTAGGGGGGAGGTCCTTTTTCTATGCTTCGAGTGCCACATTACACAGTACATTACAGACACACGCTGCGATCGCGGGGGAAAAAAATATCGGATCAACGCAAGATTGATAACATAGTCCTTACCTTGTCTCTGATGTACTGCACAAAGAATAATCCAATTATCTGATCGCCATTCCAAATACTGATCGCGATTGTGTGTCCAACGTTATCCAGCATTGCACATGAACGGGCGGGCGGCGACCCTCGTCGTTGCCATCCCTATAATCGCTTGTTTTGCCGGAGTGTTTAGAACCTGTCCCCCACGCTGCAGCTTGGCTGAGAAAACAAACCACATCATAAAAAAAAGAATACATTCACATAGCTTTTAAAAAAGTACAGAATAAAAATATTGCTTTTCCCCCAAAATATTTTTTGATGAATGAATTTATCATAAAAAAATTTGCGGGTCCGGGCGGCTGGGTAGCGCAGCGGACCTAAGCGCTCGCCTACCACAGCAGAGACACTGGGTTCGAATCCAGCTGTCAGCAGTACCTCCGGCTTGGTCAGTCGTCCCGTCCCTACTAACACAATTGGCAGTGTTAGCGGGTGGGAAGCCGGTGGGGTATGTATCCTGGTCGTTGTAAACAGCGACTCCTACTGGTCGGTCGGGGCGCCTGCTCAGCAGGGAAGGGATCTAGGGGAGGTAGTGTGATCCTCCCACGCGTTACACTCCCCCAGTGAGAGTCCTCGCTGTCAGGTGAAAAGAAGTGGCTGGCTGACTCCACGTATCGGAGGAGGCATGTGGTAGTCTTCAACCCTCCCTAGGCCGGCAAGTGGGGGGGAAATGCGCGCAACGACCAGGAAGGGAATTGGCATAACGACTAAATTAGGATGGGAGAAAAATACGGAAAAAAGGGGGGAGAAAAAATAGATAAAAATTAAATAAATGTGCAGGTCCAAAATTAATGTTGTGTGCATATCCCCTCTTTACTTCTCATTTCCCCACGTGGAATGCACCTGATTGGATAAATGACATGCTGGTGCTCTAGTGTGACATCTAGTTGCTGAACGTTATCTATAGTAACTTTAACCTTAGAAGATGCTTCAGATTATTTCAAGTTTCATACAGTGTTCTTGGGATCCAGTTTTTCCTCTTAGAAGATGCTTAAGATCATTTCAAGCTTCATACTGTGTTCTTGGGATCCAGTTTCTCCTCTTGCAACACTTAAAGGGGACATGTACTATAAATGTCATTTTTCAGTCTCTAGCATTGTATTATAGGAGTTCGTATCAATGTGTTTTAGTGTCTAAATACCATATTGGCGGATTGCTCTGATTCAGCTCAGATCATTTCCTTCTCCAGTAAATTAGGCCATCCTGATTTGAAGGCCTGAATGACGTTACTCAGGCTCTGGGTAGCAGACAGTGATGTGATTGGCTCTGTGGTTGTAGCTAATGCCCGCCCACAATCTACATAGACTGACTGTACACAGCGAGTGGAAAACCACTTCCTCATACTCTGCATGCACTAGTCTGGAGGGAGAGAGAGAGAGAGAGAGAGAGAGAGAGAGAGAGAGAGAGAGAGAGATAGAGAGCATTCAGGAGCACTTGGGGTGGGGGGGGGGACCTGCCGCACGGAGGTCCGCGCGACACACACCTCCGAACGGGAGAGTGATAGAAAGAAAAAAAGGAAGAGAGAGGGAGGAAGGGAGGAAGGGAGGGCCCCCCCCCCACAAGCTGCCGTGCACCTGGCACGTGACGGCCTGTCTTTTTTTTTTTCTCTCTCTCTCTCTCTCTCTCTCTCTCTCTCTCTCTCTCTCTCTCTCTCTCTCTCACCCCCTCCCACCCCCTCCCTCTCTCTCTCTCTCTCTCTCTCTCTCTCTCTCTCTATCTCTCTCTGTCTACCAGTCGCAGACTGTGTGGACTGACTGTCACTCAAAGTGCTTATGGGCGGGGCCATAACAGCCTGAAATCTTGAAGCTGAAAAATGATGGGTTTGAGTACTTGAATATAGAAATATAAAACAATGCATTTTTTTGAAAAAAAACGTACACATGTCTTCAATACATTCACAGGAATTGTGTAAAGTTGCCCAAATAGTGCTAGGAATAGCAGTACATGTCCCCTATAAGATAACATATATCATACACTATTTCAATTTTCAATAGAGGTTCAATCCCCAAACTACATAGTGTAGCCTTTGCTTAGAGTGTCTTTAATTATTATTATTATTATTATTATTATTATTATTATTATTATTATTATTATTATTATTATTATTATTATTATTATTATTATTATTATTATTATTATAGGGATGCTCGATATTGGCTTTTTTACCGATACCGATATACCGATATTGTCCAACTCTTAATTTCCGATACCGATATCAACCGATATCAACCGATATCAACCGATACCGATATATGCAGGGTCCCCCCCCCCCCCCCCCCCCCAAAACTGAATAATTTCTGGTAATTAACATTAGATATATCTTGTCATGGAATTAACACAACATTATGCATACTTTTGACAATAAATAAAATCAGAATTTGTTCTTACTTGCTTGCCTGAGTAAATAAAGGTGAAATAAATGTTAACTTTCTTTTAATTTATTTTTTATCGATACCGATCATTTCCGATATCACATTTTAATGCCAATATCGGCCGATAATATCGGTAGGCCGATAATATCGGACATCCCTAATTATTACATTTCCTTTACTCACAATCGCATGTCAAACCTGCAGTCATTAGATGCTTGGTTCTGGTGGAGTGACCGTAGTGCTGCTTGGAGGCTTTCAGTAGTTCTGTCTTCACAAAGAGCCGCAGAGCTACAGTATGCTACGCCAACAACATACTGTTGTTGAGACCAATTAGGCTTGGAATCTGCCCTGTTTGTGTACGGAGTGGAGGCACGAAAGTCTTTTATATCTCAGCCGCTGGAAAAATATTTAGTTTTCCTCTGGTCTTTTTGAAGGGATGGAGGCGGGGGGAAAAAAAGGATTCTAAAGACTACACAGCAGAGGACACGCTCTCTCTCTCTCTCTCTCTCAAACTCAAGACAATGCTACACATATTCTAAAATACAGAACCGATTGGTTATATACGCCTTTGTAGAAACACACACGCACATGCAGATACACAGCATGAGAGAGAACCGGAGCCCCGGGGGACCTGCAGCTCATACGGCGGCTCCCCTCAGTAGACGCAGCAGCCATATGATTATATCCCTAATGATCTGATCTGAAACATAGACAGAGTGATGGAAGACGTCTCCCCGTGTTACTTAGCGCGTCCATCTGCTCCACGTCCTGGGAGAGTTTATTACAGAAATGGACTATAATACGGCTATCTCTAGCAGACCAAATTAAGACATGGATTTTTAACCCCGTGAAGGGAACAGGAGTATTCTGCTGCTCTCCCGTTGTGACTGCGGTCGCCCCCCACCTGTATCCTCGTTGTAAGTTGTCGGAGTAGATGGACAATGTCTCAACATTCAAAACGTATTAACTCATTGAGCGCCATCGCTTAAGTGCGCGAGAGGGCGCTAGAACGCCACCGCTTTAATCAATGGGGGGACTGCGAGATTTGCGAGTGCTTAAAATATATCTTAAATTATAGCTATGGGTCTAATACACCCGTCAATTGTCAGTGAGTTGCTTCCAAAACGGATTGTTTTTTCATCGGTACATTTCCATTTAATACCGTTTTGAATATGAGTATAGTTTGTGATTCTTAGTAATTCCAGGAAAAGACGCGATAATAGCCCTTTAGTGGAATACACTAAACACGTTGTCATTTTTCGCCTGATTATCGAATCTTCCGGAAATCAATGCTAGATCATCATATTATTATCCTTCCTCGTGCAAGAATGAAAAGAGCCCTGGACCGCGGCACCCCCCCACCTCCTGCACCCAACGGCACACTGCCACACAGCCACACACGCACACACACACACAGAGACAGCGTCGATTGGGGTAGAAATAAATATCAGATCAACGATCAAATTTATATATAGTGTTCTTACCTTGTATCTGATGTAATGCAAAAGAAATAATCCAATTATCTGATCGCCATTCCAAATACTGCTCGTGGAGGTCCGTACCACATTACCGACCATTACACACTGATGGGCGGGCAGGGTTACTGTTCCATGCCATCGTTGTTGAGGCCTACCTCGCCTGAGTATTTAAACCCCCACCCGCACGGCTCGGATCGTCCCAGAAAAGAAACGACACCATTCCCAATGGAGTGCAATACCAGCTGGAAGGCGTAGGCGGCGGTATTTGCCCTTTTGCGAGCTCAGACACATTCCCAACGATAACATCAGACTGGATGGATGAAAATGAATGGATATCGCTAATAAAAGAAATAACGATTACAACCCGACTATAATCGTGATTGGCACTGACCGGTCGGCGAGTTAACCCGACTATCATTGTGACTGGCGCTGAATGAGTTAAGGAATTATTATTATTAAAGATTGTTATGCAAAGCACCTCTATGACCAGCAATGTCACCAACTCATTCATTCATTCACTCGCTCACAATTAGCCACTCTGTCCCTAGTGGTGGCTCACAGGCATGGTGCTTCGCATCTATGACGCTGTGTGTCCTTGTTAAATATCAAAATAAAATATGGACTATTGTGCTGTGAGGGTTTACATACATTTCTTATTTATGTTTACATACATTTGACCCTTTCAGGTGTATGCGTGTGTTATTTCTCTCTCAATTCTATCTTGAAATTCTAGAACTCCATAGCTTTCAAAGGCCAGTAGCCATTGTTACATCATTATTAGAATGCTAATTTCTCAGAAGCATCATCACCCAACTAACCACCAAAAATGATATTTAAACAATTCTATTACACTCACAAGCAATGTCCCTCCTGTATAACAAGCAGCCCCTCAAGATCAGTAGCAGCTGGCTAACGTTAGCTAAATTAGCTGTAGCTTTTAGCTAGTTAAGGTACGAAGTTAGTATTCTCTAAGGCCAGGTTTAGATTAACTAGATTAACTAACTGACTTTGACCAACAAGTGAACATCGGTGATCAGGACATATTGTTAAATAGGTTGAACTAAGTCCCCCCAGACCCTCCCCCCCCTCTTCTCACCACCACAGTTGTTAAAATAACCATGTCTTGAAAACTATGAAAATAAAACACTGCTGACGAGTTGGAGGCTACAACGTGGATCCCCTGGTGGCTGTTACAGCCCGCTGGCTCGCTAACCTTTAAACTGTTGTGACTGAACAACCAGCCTGGGACTGCAGTGATTTTTAGATCCTGAGGAGCATTTCATACCGTTACATCATTTCTAAAGTCCCACCACCGAGTCTCAGAAACGAGTTACTTCCACGTCTGCAAAGACCCCACCCACCTCCAGCACGTTTGAAGGCGTAGCAGTGTTGATTATTTTAACGATGACGATGTATAGTAATAATAACAATAATAATAATAAACTTTGTTTGTATAGCACCTTTCATACAATAATTGGAGCCCAAAATGCTTCAGGTCTATGAGCCTCCACATTTGCAGACTTAAATATACACACAGAAATGCACACACTCAGATGCCCACACACAAACAGCTGCACACATTGTACACACACACACACACACACACACACACACACACACACACACACCTACACACACACACACACACACATGGACATGTTCACACATTTCAGTTATCTATTCTGTGCGTGGGCTGTCTGTCTGCTGTCATACTGTGCTGTGAATTGATTTTCCATTTTACCAGGTTAGTCAGGCAGTTGTTATTCTCTTTCCCATTACGTTCCATTCACAAGCACAGCAGGAGGCGCAGCACACAGCCCAACTCCACCCCTCCATCCACCCCTCCCCCCTCCCTCTACTCCTCCACTCTCCCATCCCTCCATCCACCCCTCCCTCCCTCCCTCTACTCCTCCATCCTTCCCCCTCCCTCTACTCCTCCACTCTCCCATCCCTCCATCTATCCCTCCACCCCTCCACTCTCCCATCCCTCCATCCACTCCTCCATCCCTCCCCCTCCCTCTACTCCTCCACTCTCCCATCCCTCCATCCCCTCCTCCCTCCCTCTACTCCTCCATCCCTCCCCCTCCCTCTACTCCTCCACTCTCCCATCCCTCCATCCACCCCTCCACTCCTCCCTCTCTCTACTCCTCCATCCCTCACCCTCCCTCTACTCCTCCACTCTCCCATCCATCCCTCCACTCCTCCACCCCTCCTTCCCTCCACCCCCTCCTCCCATCATCAGCCTCTTCACCCCAACTGAGAGGGCCCTTTCTGGCCTAACTCGGTGGGAGGCGGTAGGGGCATATTGGAGGAGGTTGTACTCTGAGAGACATTTTACTAACACACACACAAGCTAACTTGCGCACAGCTTAGACACACACGCACACACACACACACACACACACACACACACACACACACACACACACACACACACACACACACACACACACACACACACACACACACACACACACACACACACACACACACACACACACACACACACGCACACACACACACACACACACACATTGAGGGGCGACGTGAGGGTCAGTGGGTTACCAACGAGAGCCCAGGGCAGAAGAAGAGGTCCAGTCATGTGGAAACCATGGCAACTATTAGCCGGGGTGGTGTGGTTGCCATGACAGCATTAATAGATCACAGACCCACTGCTGTGCTGAAGTTTGACATATTTCAGGGAATATCATCTGACAATGACTTTTGGTTTGATTCCACGCTTCTTAATTCCATGCAGCTCAACGCATGGAACAGATACTGTGATGATCTCCATATCAGCTGAGCCCTCGTGCTAAAGAACCACCTAACTCTTCTTTCAACAGCTCATGCGCTTGCAGTCGTAAAGTACGATTTCTTTTAGCATTTTAGCTTTTGTACGTACAATACAAATGACCGAAAGATAAATTAAATATTTAACCGACTTAAGCCCTAGCCACATTTTCAGATATGTACCCAAGTAAATGGAAGATTGCTCCACTTCTACAAGGTCCATTTGCATGTCTAGGGACATCTATCAATCTCAGGGAATGTATTCCCAGTGTCAGAAATATTGTTGTCTGTTACTATGCTTGAGTAAATTGTAATGAACTAAAGGAGAATATTAATTATTGTTTGCGGCACGTTTTTTTCTAGACGTTCACAGAAAGATAAAGAAACAATATACGTTGTATTTTATGGCAATAATGTTCAGGTTTGTTTGACTGTTTGAAGCCATCTGCCATTTTCGCACAAAGAACGATGCTTGTTCTCTCTAACGGAGGCAGATGGACGATGTATCAATCATCTTCATCCAGTGTTCCTCCATCTACAATATACAATGTGAGAAGCACATGTGTGTGGATAGCTTTCTGGTGATGTGCGATCTCACATGATGTGACAAAGCGCTGGGGTCAGAGTTACAGAGCTTTAGGATTCCACATAGAATTATGATAAAATGTTCCAAAGAAACTAACAAACAAAAACGCAACCTATACACTTGAAATGCTAGTCGTGTAGTAGCATTCGATTAGTGTGTTTGCACTGTTGCCACTGTTGTTGGACTTCTACAACCGCATGAGATGTGTTCGATTAGTGGCCAGTAGTGATCCACTCAAAGTCATTCATTGCACTACCTTAAACACTTGATTCTACTAGGTCTACAGCAGTCTAAATGGTGCTAAAGAAAGATGCAATGACCCTTGGGAGAGGGAACTTTTTGCTTTTGACAGCACTAGTGCAGTCACGTTCCTCAGTGCTGAAACTTGGATGTCTGTGCTCCAGACTAGAGTAGACAGCCAATGCTTTTGAAAGTGCTAGTGCAGCCGCTGTCCTTGGTGCTGAAACTTGGATGCCTGTGCCCCAGACTAGAGTAGACAGCCAATGCTTTTGAAAGCACTAGTGCAGCTGTCCTCAGTGCTGAAACTTGGATGCCTGTGCCCCAGACTAGAGTAGACAGCCAATGTTTTTGAAAGCAATAATGCAGCTGCTGTCCTTGGTGCTGAAACTTGGATGCCTGTGCCCCAGACTAGAGTAGACAGCCAATGTTTTTGAAAGCAATAATGCAGCTGCTGTCCTTGGTGCTGAAACTTGGATGCCTGTGCCCCAGACTAGAGTAGACAGCCAATGTTTTTGAAAGCAATAATGCAGCCGCTGTCCTTGGTGCTGAAACTTTGATGCCTGTGCCCCAGACTAGAGTAGACAGCCAATTACATGCTTCAAACTCTGTGTGAGCTGTACTGGACGCGAATACTTTGGGCAGCCAACATGCCCTTCCGCGTTGCTCTGATTTTGCCTTTATGTATCAACCTGCTGATGAACAGTGTCTTTGTTTTGTAAGCCTGTCGTCGCTGTAAATGGAGGGTAACCTCAGTGTCTCACAAGTTGTAATAAAGGTTCGATATGAAATTAAATTAAATGAAAGCTGCTCCACGCTCTGCACCCCACTACGCTCTGCTCACTGGTCCTGATTACCATGTCTTGGAGGCAGAAACTGATTTTCAAAATGAACGCTGGATTATTACCTATTTCTATGAGATATTTCTTGCGCTGATGCAGTAGTAAGAGAGGAGTCTTTACTGCCATACAGCTTCGAGGCATTAAAGGCCCTGGTAGGTGTAAATGTAGCATAATGTGTGTGTGAGAAGAAGAGAGAGAAAGATAAAAGGGAGTGGTAGAACGACCACATAGTGGTGTCGTGTGTGAGTGAGAAAGTGAGAGGGAGCATCTCAGGCATGTATGTGTGAAGGGCTGTCACTTTTTGATCAGAAATAGAACTGTTAAGAGAGAGAGAGAGAGAGAGAGAGAGAGAATCCTACTTTTCAGCTTTTAGCACTTTATTGTAAATCATCCCTCAGGGTAAAACTTATAATGAATAGAGGCAGAAGCGTCATTGCTAATGTTTTTTTTTTTTTTTTACTATTTCCAGTTTCATGCCAAGGAAAAGATATCACCAATTCCTCCTCATGCACTGAGAGAGACATAGGGAGGGTGGCGTGTGTGTGTGTGTGTGTGTGTGTGGGGGGGGGGGGGGGGCGGTAGGTATTCTAGCTCTGGCTTGTCGTTTGCATGCGCCATACTATGAGGCTCTGCTAAATTACAGGTAATCTCTCAGTGGTGCAGCGTGGGCTGAACAAACAACATCCGGCCCTTTGCACAAATTATATTTTGGGAAGGAGGGGCACTTGAAGTTTAGAATTGTGTTCCGCACATGCAAAAAAGAAAAAGTTACGCACGTGTGTTCCGTTAGTGGTTAAAGTAACGTTGTATTCGTTTGGTACACAGAACGTAACTGAACCAAAGGTCCCGTACTGAAATGGTTTAGTATGGATACGTGTACCGTTACACCCCTAGTGGTAGGCCTACAGTGGTAGGGCACTGACGCCTCACATTTAAAAGCCCTTGTGTTGGTCTTTCCACTTGATATATACTGTATAGTAGTTTATAGCTAAATGTTTTAGGGATTGAATGAAAAATATAATGGTAGCTATTTCAGCTAAAAGGGAGCTGTCAATCAAGCGTTATCTGATCACACCCCTAAAGAGCCAAACAGCCAATCACAGCGTGATATATGAGGCCCTCAAATCAAATCAAATCAAATCATTTTAATCTTTTAATTTGAGTAGCTCAATGGTGAAAATAAAGGGGAGAAAGCAAGTCTCCAAAACATGCTAAATAATTATAACATCGCACAAAGTAGTCTACACAATAAACAGGGAAAATAAAGGGGAGAAAGCAAGTCTCCAAAACATGCTAAATAATTATAACAACGCACAAAGTAGTCTACACAATAAACAGGGAAAATAAAGGGGAGAAAGCAAGTCTCCAAAACACGCTAAATAATAAACACGTCACACGACGGTGCTGCATATACCCGCAGTAAGATACACTTTTTTTTTTCTTTTTTTTATCTTTTTCCCCCTCCTTTTTCCTCCGATTTTCTCCCATCCCAATGTTAGTCGTTATGCCAATTCCCAATCCCCTTCCTGGTCGCTGCGCACTTACCCCCACACACACAGTCGGTCTGGGAGAGTGGAGGCTATCACCTGCTTCCTCCGACACACGTCTAGCCAATCAACCGCTTCTTTTCACCTGGCAGTGCGGACTCTCATTGAGAGGGTGTAACGTGTGGAAGGATCACACTACCCCCCTTAGATCCTATCCGCGCTGAGCAGGCGCCCCGACCGAACTGTAGGAGTCGCTGTTTACAACGACCCGGACCCACCCCTCCAGCTTTCCCACCCTCTAATACTGCCAATTGTATTAGTGTGAACGGCCAGCCAAGCTGGTGACAACGCCGGGAGCTGGATTCGAACAGGCGAATCCAGCGTCTCCGGCGTTGGTGACGAACGCAATCTCCGCTACGCCACCTGACCGCCCTAGTAAGATACACTTTCAATAACTAATGCAATCGACAATCACAATGACACAGCGACTCAGACACATAGCGAACACGGTTATACTCACGGACAGTTTAGTGATCGACTGACAGTGTTACTGTAACACGGAAGAGCATATAAAGCCACCCTAACTAGACACACCAGGTGCCAATGAACGCAATCAGGGCAGATAGACAGGTCAATTAGGCCTAAAAGAAAAAATGCTTTGGTTCCGGTTGCCGACCGACCCTGCCGATTTAGGTGCGACCCAATTTATTTTATGAGTTAAATTATTATTATTTCTTTTTACAAAAAGATTTATTCTATTTAATTTAATTTTTTTTACAATAAAGTTTCATAAAAGTTTTTGTCAAACCTTTAGTATTATGGATATTAAACATGCTGGCAGAGTACATGCATCCATGTTGTCGTGAACATTTAATTAAATTCCCTATCCATAGTTGCCGTGGGAAAAAATTAAATTAAATAAATTCCCTACCTACCCATGGCCATAACTGACACTACAACAGGAACCAATTTTTCTTTTCTTTTATGCCTTACCACCAGCTAACGCTAGGGCTTTGCTCCCTAGAGGAGAGCAAAACCACACACACACACACACAGACACACACACACACACACACACACACACACACACACACACAAACACAATTCCACATAATTACAAGCATAAAAGGGATGTAAACATTGTAATTGAAACCAGATATTAACAGACAACCGGGTTGCAGATAGCATATAACATGCAGATAGCATATTAATTGACAGTATCTAGTAGGGCTGACCCAAATGCTTCTGGGCTTCAATTGTTGCCATGGTATTCCACAGCAAAATCAATATCTGAATGCTTTGAGGGGGAAAAAGGACATTGTCATGCGAACATACAGAAAATCTACCCCCTTAGCTCTCATCAAGCCACTGCATTTAAACCTTCACTGTGTGGGAAGAATGGGGCAGCTACCTTACTGTGTGCCAGGCTCGGGTTACAGCAAGGTTAGACATTACATTTATCATATCTGTGTCATAACCCTCCGCCCTCCCCCATGCCTCCAATGATCCCTGCTGAAGCTTCCAAGCCCAAACAATGGTATTCAAGACGGCGCTAGTATCTGGTTTAGTGACACAACAAGCAGCACCTTGTCCTTTGGCTCTCCTCCTAGTGGGACCAGCCAGATATGAAGCCCCCCAGACACAGACGGACATTCACATTCACACACACACGCACGCACGCACGCACGCACGCACGCACGCACGCACACACACACGCACGCACACACACACACACACACACTGAGTGACTAAGCAGAGGCCTGGTGGCCTGTGAGAAGGGACACCTTCTCACTTGGGAGTGTTGCATTCATTTATTTATTTGACATTTTATCTTGGATTTCATGGTGTTTTGTTCTTGATTTATTGTGATGTTTCTTCTTGACTTGTCTAAAGAAGACGTGTCCGGCCCATGGGGACATTAACGTGTGTTGTCGGGCCTTACAAATACATTACACAGATGAATAAGAAAATCTCCACCATCAGAGACCAGGATGCTCCTCTCTCTCTCTCTCTCTCTCTCTCTCTCTCTCTCTCTCTCTCTCTCTCTCTCTCTCTCTCTCTCTCTCTCTCTCTCTCTCTCTCTCTCTCTCTCTCTCTCTCTCTCTCTCTTTAAAATGTAAACATGCAGTAATTTGTTGGGAAACAATTTTCCAAAGAAGGTGAGCTATCCAGCGTGACCTAGCCAGTGTGAGCTAGCCAGCGTGAGCTAGCCAGCGTGTCCCTGCAGTCGCAACAACACTTGGGGAACCACTTTCAAAATCCTTTGCCAGGTTTTCTGTGACCTGTGAGGAAATGTATTCCAAAACTATTAGGAAATGAGGCAGCGCATAATAGAAAAGCGATAACTTTTTTTGTATTCTTTAAAAAAAAATTCAATCTATTTATATAAAGAAATTATTTACATACTTCACAACTATTTTACAGGAAATTTAACATAAACCCACAACACTCCCACCCTTCTGCATACCACCCCACTGCCCCAGCTCAACCGCCCTCCCCTTGGACCAGCAAAAGTATATTTGCGCGATACGCTAAATAAGGCTGCAGCTACATTGGTCCATCCCTCAAGGAACAGAAGTGACGGAACGTATTACTGTCTGTTGGTTAGTTTTTTTTAATTAGAACCTAACATCAACTCTGTCTGTCCCAACAAATACTAATCATTGAAAATGTATTAAAAACAGGAGCTATGTAGCCATATAACGATAACGATCAAAGTAAGCGCTCTACAGATATTGAGTGTAATTTAGTAAAATATCCGGTGTCATCAGTAATACCAGTGTCATTAGTCATGGGACATTCCACATCACCGTGGCAACCCTACCCAACAGTAAATGAGTAGTTTTTACCCATCAGGGAGGACATATCTGTTGTGTTTATCCAACACTTCACTAACAGCCTCGGCCATGCAGTTCTTCGTGCCGGCGGCTATCAGGCTCCACAACCGGGGGCATGGACTGCTGCCGGGAGCTGAATGTCTGACCCTTAACTACTAAGTGTGTCTGACTCTTAACCACCAAACCTTGCACGCACTATAACATAATACTATGACTGTATACTAGGGATGGGCGTTGATTTTTGAATATTCGAATAGTCGTTAAATTATAAATAGTCGATTTGTTTATGCGAATAGATTTTCAAGTACATGTTCCCTTGTTTTTACTGGCACTTACAATGTGTCGTGTATTGAGAGGGGACCCTATTAATTATTACACTGCTGAATGGCATGCTGGGTACAGTTTGCTTTCCAGGTAGTATAATAGCTGGGAGAACAGAAAATAATCAGCATCAGTGATGTAATGCTGATTCTGTTCTTTTCTTTTCCCCGTGGGAAGGGGGAAACGCAATTTCATTTTTCTGTATGTCTTGCACATTATGGGAAATGACAATAAAGTTGACTTCGACTTTGTAATGTTTTGTTTTTCCGAAATACGCTAGTTCCATCCGCTAACGTTGGCGTGGAATCTCAGACATTTCAAGCATCCACAATGTTTTTTATTTGATTTTACCTTTATTTAACCAGGCTGGGGGGCTGAAAAATAATTCAGGTTAAGCATTTCCGACATACTGTAGCTAAACGACAGCCGCAAAGCCAACTTTTACAAACCCACCTAAAAGCACAACAATCTTAAAAAAGTTAAAGGACAAAGGGACACGACCAAATATACCAGTCAAACAATATACAGATAACATTTGCGGCATATCTTCCAAATCAAATCAAATCAAATTTATTTATAGGGCCCGACAACACACGTTAATGTCCCCATGGGCCGTACAGATCTTCTTTAAACAAGTCAAGAAGAAAACATAACAATAAGTCAAGAACAGAACAAGAACACCATAAGGTGCAAACATTTTTAGATGGATGCAAATAAATGAAAGAATGCAAGCACTCCCAGACATACCCCACGCGAAGGTAAGGAAAAACTCACTAAAACCTAACAATAGGGAAAAAAGCTCCACAGGCAGTGTGGAGGAGAGAAACCTTAGAAGGGCCATTCAAGGGGGGATCTCCCTTCTTAGATGTTGGTGATAGTAGTGTTGCAGACGGAAAGCATGCACTCATGTGTGTAGTGGAACACAGATGAGTGCATGCAATAGCAACTGTACATTTTGAAAAATTAAAGATAGAGCTAATAGCGATAGCAACTGAACATTTTGAAAGATTAAAGATAGAGCTGATAGCAATCTATTTGAGGCACAGGGGCGGCGCAAAGAGGGTCACGTCCTCCCCGTCTTAGTCAAGGGACATTTAACACTCCGGTCGTTGCTCAGGGACAGCCGGAGACAGGGAGATAGGGGGCGGCGCAGAGAGGGTCACGAACTCCCCGACATCATCGCGGGACATCCGGCACTCCGGTCACCACTACGAGACCTCCGGAGACAGGGGGGCACGCAGAGGGGGTCGCAACCTCCCGGCCTTCGTCACGGGACGTCAACACTCCACTGACAAGCAGACCAATAGAAACAAGCACAGAGAACAGAGAGTAGCACACCCCCATGCATTAAGACATAAAGCAATATAGCGGTGAGAGGGGGTTGGGGATGTTACTGGGTTGAGAAACAGTTGCAGGAATCAGTAAGAATGTTCATAAGAGAGTGCTTGAATGCTGACTTAGGCATGAAGGGGACCTGTTTGAGTGTTTCAACAATGTGACTTTTGGAATGAATGCTTTTGTTCCTGGAAACAGCGCTAGCCTGCTGCGACTCTAATATCGAGCTGTTAGCAACAACAGCAGCCAGCTAGCTCGCGTGTTTGATTATGTCACGTTTGCTATTAAGTAAAAACGAAATCACTGTATTTAAATTTTTTTATTATTATGTTTTTTGTAGATCTTTTATTGTTTTTTTGCTACCGGGCAGTCCGGTAGAGAGAGAGAGAGGAAGGATGGGAGAGACAGGGGAAGACATTCGGCAAAGGTCGCCGGGTCCGGGAGTCGAACCCGGGACGGCCGTGTTGCACCGCAGCGCTGTACGTGGTGTGCCACCCTGGCGCCCCCATACTGTATGTTAATGTGGGAGGGGGTTCGATTAGTAATTGAATATTTCCCAGTGACTATCAAATTGTAATTTTATGAGTTTTGCCCATCCCTAGTGTAGGCCTATAATGTTATAATGGCCTTTTTTCATAGTATATATATTGTAGGAAATTACAGCAAATGTCTTTCTTTCTTTCTCACATTATGTTGCCCCCCTCTGAGCAGCATCGTGTTTGAAAAACCTGGGGAAAGCCGTGCTGACTATTTCAAAATCTTTGTATTCATGGCTCCTCCTAGGAACCAACTAAACATCTATATGTCGACGTAGCCCATGCTGTGTCCCCAGACTTCTAAATATAGCCTCTCGTCTCTCGTCTTAAATGTGAGAGAACACACATTCTTATCACTTCATCTCTGAACAGACGGCATATAGCCAGAAACACATGAAAGAGACCAACAGTGTCCAGAGAGAGGGGATGGAGAGAGGGAGGGAGGGAGGGAGGGAGGGAGGGAGGGAAGTGGGGAACAAGAGAGACATTTATAATTATCTGGAAATGGAGGGATAGAGGGAGAGAGAGAGAGGGGAGTTACAGAGACATGGGAACTTATATTGAAACTGAAAAAAGAGAGGATGCGGCAGAGGTGGAGAGAAAGGTAGGGATGGTGAGAGAGAGCAGATGGACAGAGAGAGAGAGAGACGGGGGAGAGGTTGAGACATAAGGGTAGGAAAGATGGAGAGTAAAAAGAGAGGGAGGGGGAGAGGTGAGAGAAAAGGTAGAGATGGAGAAAGAGAGAGAGAAAGGTGGAGACTGGAAGGGAGGGAGGGAGGGAGGGAGGGATGGGGAGAATGAAAGGGATGGAGAGAGAATGACAGTGACATGGAGAAATTGAGGTTGAGAGGAGAGGGACGACAATGGAGGAAGAGACAGAAAAGGGAGAGGTGAAGGGTGGGAGAAAGACTGAAGATAGAGAGAGAGAGAAAAGAGGCAGAGAGATATGAACAAAGATAATGATGAAGAATGATAGATGGAGAAAGACGGAGAAAGAAATAGAGTGAGTGAGAGAGAGAGAGGGATGACATGAACAGGAGGGAAAAGGGAACGAGAGAGGAGGGATGATGTCATTCTGTGGTGCTGAGGTGGTAGAGCTGCAGTTGGATCCAGTTGATCCAAAGCGCTTTACAATTTGTTCCTCACATTTTACCCAGTCACTCACACATTCACACACCGATGGCGGAGGCTACCATGCAAGGTGCCAAACCTGCTCATCGGGAGCAATTAGGGATTAAGTGTCTTGCTCAAGGACACTTCGACACACTGCCCGGGAGGAGCGGAAATCGAACCGGGAACCTCCGGATTACCAGACGAAGTGCTCTACCTCCCGAGCCACTGTCGCCCCTATCGGAGGTGGTAGAGCTCCAGTGGGACTACTTCCATCTGACAGACACACTGCAACTCAGAGGGATCAAACACATAACCGTCAGGAAGACTCTTAGCCACCAGCGGCTAGTTTGAAAGTGACATCCAAGACTTTGTGTTTGTGTCATGTTGTGTATGAGTGTGTGTGTGAGCAGGGGTGTAGCTCCAGATTCTGGGCCCCATGAAATAATGTATTTGTAGGCCCCCAGTGAATGCGAGCGCGCACACACACACACACACACACACAAACATAGTATCAATGAGAGCATCAATAATACACCTGAGTGATGTCTAGCAATTTTTTTTTTTTTTTTTTTTTTTTGGGGGGCCCCTCCAGTGCTGGGCCCTTGGAATCATCCTAAGCTACCCCCCCCCCCCCAGCTACGCCCCTGTGTGTGAGTGTGTGCATGCAGGTGCATACAAGGCTACTATGATATCTGACTGTGTGGGTGAGAATATGTGTGTGTATTTATATATAGCCTGTGTGTGTGTGTGTGTGTGTGTGTGTGTGTGTGTGTGTGTGTGTGTGTGTGTGTGTGTGTGTGTGTGTGTGTGTGTGTGTGTGTGTGTGTGTGTGTGTGTGTGTGTGTGTGTGTGTGTGTGTGTGTGTGTGTGTGTGTGTGTGTGTGTGTGTGTGTGTGTGTGTGTGTGTGTGTGTGTGTGTGTGTGTGTGTGTGTGTGTGTGTGTGTGTGTGTGTGTGTGTGTGTGTGTGTGTGTGTGTGTGTGTGTGTGTGTGTGTGTGTGTGTGTGTGCGCGCGCGCGCGCGTGTCCCTTATGTATGTGTGTGTGTGTTTTGTAGCTTGTGTGTGTCCTATGTATGTGTGTATGTATCTATGTACATCCCAGGGCAATACATCATGTTTTAAGGTTGCACAATGCACATGGGCAGTGTTCCAGTATATATTGTAAGCGTGCAACCTTGATTCACACTGCCTTACCTTACAGCAAGGACGTTCTGCACTAACCAGCACACGCACACACGCACACACCCACACACACACACACACACACACACACACACACACACACACACACAAGCTTCACCGTGCACGTGCCTACACAGCAGAATTGGAGATACTACTGCAGGTGTATGCAGGGTCCTGGGTAAAGTAATTTCATCTTGTACTGAGAGTACAGTCTTAATGGAAGTCTTTTTTTACTGTGTGTTGTATGTCATTGTTTCGGCTAGCAAGGTGACTTGTCGTACAGAACCTGATGACTTGTCGTACAGAACTTGTAAGTCGCTTTGGATAAAAGCATCAGCTAAATGACTAAATGTAAATGCGTAACGTGGTCAATAAGATTCTAATTTACCTACCACAACATTATTATAACATTACTGTAGCCTACCACAATGGAGGGCTTTTGTTGAACTTGCAAATGTGTGTCTGTTGCCAGAAGGTGATGTCAGAAGATGCACTCGTCCTCTCAGGTACCAGGACCGGGCAGTAACGTTAGTCTATGTATTCAGTGAGCCATGGATGTCACACACTAACGCATATTCACTCACCACAGCTAATGTTAAACTTTTTTTATTTGCTACGATGGCCGTCAAGATATATGTTGAAATTCTAGACGGCCATTGGCCAGTAATTACCAGCTAACGGAAACCGGTGTGTGTGTGTGTGTGTGTGTGTGTGTGTGTGCGTTTGCGCAAATTATAGTAAACCATATGAAGTGTTACCTCAGCGCTACAACGCTAAAGATCTTGCCTTTGCACGCACACACACACACACACACACACACACACACACACAGATATTCACATACACGTGCACACACACACACACATGTACACACACAAACATACACACAGACATGCACGCACACACAAGCACACACAGAGGGACTGTCCCTGACCAAATAAATTCTGCATGCACGGTTCTAGTTTTTACCAAACCAACCATCATTCACACACACACACACACACACACACACACACACACACACACACACACACACACACACACACACACACACACACACACACACACACACACACACACACACACACACACACACACACATCCCAGCCATGCGGCTGTCAGAGGCTGCAGATTGTATGTATTAAATGTCACGCCTGCGTGTGCAGGACAGAATGTATGGAAGTGGATGTGTGTTGATACACCAGGCTGTGCTCAAGGCAGCTGCTGGCTCTCTTATCTGGAGAGCCTCCCCTCCCCTCCCCTGGGTAACAGACGTCCCCAGCTCCAGCTCACCCACCAGGCTCCACAATGGGGAGAGGGATGGAACGCAGTGTAGACGTCATGTTGGAAAATTGCAAGACAAAAAGGTGTCAAACGGATGATCAGCTATGACCGTGACTGTATTTCAAAATAGATAATAAATAGAAAATACTATTTTTTCCCCTGTGTTTTGTTATAGGGGTGTGTAAAAATAATAGAAAACATTGATAATCAAGATTGTATCTTCCAAGATTTTAAATCGATTCACAAATCCCCCCCCCCCCCAATTTTTTTTTTCAGTGTAGAGATTGCCATGGTCTTTGTCATGATCTTATGAATCGTTCTCTTGTTAAATCCTACAGATTGCCATAACTAGCCAATTTCCTCTCATTCAGTAGAAAGCTATCCGGCTGCAAGCTAGCCTAACTTAGCACAAATGAATCGGATATGGACCACTAGCCTGGCTGTTGGCCAAAAACACCTTTAAGCTAAGCTAGTGGTCCATATCCGCTTCCATTCATTTGCTAAGCTAGTCTATCTTGCAGCTTTCTACTGAACACAGAGAGGAAATTGGTATCTATCTTCTTGTCTGACTCTGGAGAAGACAGCAAGTGCGTTTCCTCTAATGCTGGCGTGTTCCTTTTAGAATGGACCTGTCTTTGTTTTTTCACATATCATATAACAACAACAACGTCCATTTATAAAACCAAGGTTGTACAATGTAAAATCTCATTCCTTTCCCCACACACATCCAAAACAGTTTGGCACACATTCATTTAGTTTGACAGTTCTTGAGAGTAAACAAGTTTGAATATATGGCCACCAGTGATGTTATCCGGGACATTGAATCTTTGTGTTGTGTTAATTACAGCACCATGAATGAAATGATGTAGATGAAAAAAATAGCAATACCCTGTCTTATGGGGACTGCTGCCTTATCATTTTCATGGAACTAGAACTAGAACACAAGACAAGGATTCAATGTCCCTGATGACATCACCGGTGGCCATAATCAAACTCATTTACTGTCCAACTAAATTAATGTGTGTAAAACTATGTGTGAGATTATGTCCAAAATAAATCAGCATTGCAGCATTACACCCATGCACGCATCATGCAGTGAGAGCCGGGCTAGTGCTCACACTTTAAACCTTGCTACACTAGCGGGTCTGGGTGCACCCTGCGTCAGCTGTTTGCTTGGTTGAGTGAGGCGAGTAGCAGCCTTCTTCCGCCCAAGTTCCGCAGCCACCGCTGTATTCGCCTCCAAACAGAAACAGCTGGAGCTTCCATCACACAAACTAACCATGGATGTTGTTGTGACACACTAGAACAGCACACTGCTGGACATGCTGGAATGCTATATTGTGCAGCAAGCAGCCGTAGCAGCAGTGTGTGCATGTGTGTTTGAGACAGATTTGTCAAACTCAGTTTAAATATAAGTTTGTATGTTGAGTGTGCGTGAGAGAGATTTCTCAAACTGCTTAGATGTATGTTTGTGTGTGTGTCCAGGACGGTATAGCTTGTGTGTGAAAGGGAAAGAGAGAGAGTGGATGTGCAGGACTTGCCTCTATTGCTTTTGCGAAAAAGAAGGACGTTTTTTTCTTTCTACCTCTAATAATAATAATAAATAAAAATGTTATAGCGCCTTTTTGGAAACCCAAGGTCGCTTCACAGTCAAGAGGGCTAGGGAAAGGGGGCAATAGGGGAAAAGGGGTGGGGGATGAGGGCAGGTAAAGGGATAATGAAACCTAATCTAATCTAAACTAACTAATGGGGAAAAGCCTTGTTGAAAAGGTGTGTTTTGAGAGCTGTTTTGAAGGTGTCCAGGGTTGGGGCATTGCGGATTTCAGGGGGGAGAGAGTTCCAGAGGGTAGGGGATGCCACGCTGAAGGCTCTGTCACCGAAAGTCTGCAACCTGGTGCGAGGGATGGAGAGGAGACCCAGATCAGAGGATCGTAGGTTCCGGGATGGAGTGTGCTGGTGGAGGAGATCATACTATTAACTCATTCAGCGCCAAACCCGAGATATATCGGGTTTAGTTTAAATTCCTTTTTCGTTCGATTGTATTATACTAGGCACTCGCGCGGGCCTTGTGGGTGTGGATTGGACCTGCAATAGGGCTGCACGATTTTGGAAAATAATTAATTGCGATTTTTCTGACAGATATTGTGATTGCGATTAAATTTGTGATTATAATAACTTTTTTTTAAGCAGCCCCACAGAGGTTTATTGTAAAATGCGGCTTGCATCTGGCCTACGCGGTGGGTCTTTTCGGGACACCGAGCCTGAAAATGTTTCTTTTTACCTGGGAATCGATACCGGTACCCAACGGTACCTTTTTTTCTGTACTTTACTCTCCCTCTCTGAAGTCTAAACTTCACAACACACATCTAAAACCCCTTACCTCCCTCTCCCAAACCGATCTGCGATTTGATAATTGCATCATTCCAAAATCGCGATTTCGATTAAAAATCGATTAATTGTGCAGCCCTAACCTGCAATGACGATTGAATCCCGCCAGGTGGCAGTGTCGCCTACCTTATGAACATGCATGGGCCCCACAGCCTCCAAACAACCACAGCCCCCCAAACAACTAGGGTCTACTAGTAGGTTGCGAGCAGCTGTGAGCAGGGCGCGATCGCCTAGAGCGAACTATTGGATATTATGAAAAAGACTAAATGGATTATATGGATGATGATTATGGACGATAAGGTGCGTTTCCACCAGACTATGTTGGACTATGTTGGACTCGGCACTACTGGTAAAACGTAAAAAAAAACTATAATCAAACCGACCGATGAGGAAACCTATTTGGCTCCGTCTATAGTCAGGCCCGAGCAGATATAGTAGATGAAGAAGACAACAGATGAGGCCGGCTACTTAACATTATATGTATTGATTTGATCCTGTTCTGATTCAAGACACTTGGACTCGAAGTGCGTACCCCTTGTAAGGGCCTAAATGGATGTAATTAGGTGTAATTATGTGACCATGGGGTGGCGCTTCTGTTATTTAAGCGCCAGGTACATTGTAAGAGGTAGTAGTTTGACCCGGAAAGGGCAATGGTTTTTGACCGTACCACACAACACGCAGGTTAACGCAGGTCGTAGGTCACAGGTCGCTGTTTGAACACGCCGCAGGGCGAAATGTTTGTAGGCAATTAGTTATTGTATTCATTATTATTTGATCAGTTTAAGGAACAAAGCCAAGATATCCTGTTTGCACGGTGAAGCAAATAAATATAATTTCCCAAGAAGACTGCTGCCTGCATTGTATCATTGGGACATGGACGGTTTGGTATCAGATCAGACAAATAGAACGGCGCGTCAGCCAGGTCCATCTACGGGATCAAATTGCTCAGTAGCTCCGTATAAGACGGGAGCTCCTTTAATACCTCTAAAACAAAGGTAACGTCTATTTTACGTCTACTTTACCGAAACCCCATCCTAAAACATGCGTTTGTATGATCGCAGCATCTGAAAAATACCCCCCCCCCCCCCCCCCCCCGATGCCTTTGTGAAGAAACATATGGTAGTGTACACCTTTTGACAAAGGTAACGTCTATTTTACCGAACCCCCATCCTAAAACATGCATTTGTATGATTGCAGCGTCGGAAAACGGCAATCGTGAAAATGGTCAATAATGCTGGCGGCGCCAGGGAGTAAAGATGGGAAAACAGCGTGGCAGTCAATGAGTTAACCATTTTCACTGTGGATGAAATGGAAGAGAGGGGAGCAGGTGACCTGACAGACACAGAACAACCTCCTTCTCTCCAGAAGGCAGCACTGGAAGACCTCCTCCGGGCCACACGGCCACACGGCCCGACAGGAGCGAGGCTGAAACTTGACATGTACAGCAAAGACACCAGTATTTCACTAGCCGTCCTCTCAAGTGGTGGAAAGAAAATGCTTTCCCCGTTGGCCTGAGCACAGCTCTCTATCCCAGCGACGTCTGTACCTAGTGAATGTAATTTTTTTCCTACGGCAGGGGATAAAGAGAGAGTTATGAACCCAGTATCGCGCATCTGACCGAATCACGAGCTGAGTAAGTCATTGCACCCCTATTAATGATTCATATTCCCCCATATACTACCATCCACACACCACCTCCTGACCACAGAATAAGATACTGGTGTAATAATGATACACTGGGGCTATTGATGTGCTAGATGTAGTATTATTAAGTCATGAGTGGAGACCCCTGACAGAGTTATTATACATGCAGACTTAAATGAATGCTGTCACATATGTTGCTAATTGATAGGGCTGGTAGACTCTCTTAATGTAACGGGGGTGACTTTGTGGCTGAGAAGCTGTGTGTTTGTATGCAAGGTCCAAAGGCGCTCCCTTTCTATTAGTGAGAGATGTGACGTACAGTAGGGAGTCTGTGAAGTCTCCCCCCCCCCCCCCCCCCTCTCTCTCTCTCTCTCTCTCTCTCTCTCTCTCTCTCTCTCTCTCTCTCTCTCTCTCTCTCTCTCTCTCTCTCTCTCGATACTAGTCATCCTCCCATCTCCCACTCTCAGCGGTTGGCCTACTTTAGCAGAGAGAGAGACACAGAGAGTGAGCTGGTGAGAGAGAGAATGACATCACTGATTTGAGAGGGAAGGAGACAAAAAGCCAAGAAAGATAGAAAGAGGTGTGGCTGAGAGGGGAAGAGGTGATCGTCTAGAGATTATAATTCAACCTGATTTACTTACAATCCAAGACTCCATATATAGTGTATATAAGTATAAGACACAACAAGCAAAATAAAATACTTTTTATTTTATTAAAAAAATATTATAAACACTATATCAAACTTATTTCCACTTACAATTGTATTATAGTGAGTCAGTATACAGTAGATGTGTTTTGGCACAGTATTTTATTAACGTTCAACCCTTTACACATGCACAACATTTTATAAATACTGTATAGACAGTTTACTAGACACATTAAGTCTAGTCATGTACTGTATATATTATACTGTATATATTTTGTATACTGTATATAGACAAATGTTGTTGTGTATATAGTCACAGAGAGAGTAACCAGGGTAACCAGGAGAGATTAAAAACCTCCATGAATGAAACGGATAGAGAGACAGACAGACCATTAAATGACTTGTATATCCATAGGCCTACAGTATGTGATGTTTGTTTTGCCAAACAATTAGAAAGTACACAGCAAAACGACTGCTCCCCCTGTCACACTGTGTCCTCTCTCTCTCTCTCTCTCTCTCTCTCTCTCTCTCTCTCTCTCTCTCTCTCTCTCTCTCTCTCTCTCTCTCTCTTGGTCGAGTAATGGAGGACATGTCCACAGCCATTAGGATCACACAGGCTCACCTGGGTCTGCTGTCTTTTGAGATAACAGGAAGGTTAATGTCGCTGCTGACGGCGTCGTGTCCACTTTGAATGTCAGTCTTGTATCTTTTAGAGGCGGCTACGATTTTGATACAGAATCTATACAGTGTATTGGAATTTAAAACAGTTTTCGATTATTCTCGGCTACTGCTATTAGCATAACATGCACATTTTCATTGTTTTACGACTACGAAATACAATAATTTGTTATGAATGACTATTAATGAATGATCATTGTATCTATATAGTGCTTTTCTAGACACTCAAAGCGCTTTACAGTGTAGGGTGGAAATTGCCTCCTTCATTACCACTGTGTAGCATCCAACCTTGGGCTATGCAGGCTCAATAGCTGCCATACACTGGCACCAGGCACACACCACACTACACAATGACTACCATACACTGCCACCAGGCAGGGAACAAAATAAGTACCAGCCAACCGCCAATGGCTGGTAAAAAATCTGCCTGGCTGGTAGTTTTTAAAATCTACCAGCCAAATGGCTGGTAAGTCAAAAAGTTAAGTTTGTTCCCTGAGAGCAGAGCTACACAGCAGTGCGCCTATTTTGCGAGCCGAAATAAGTCTGTGGTTTTTTTCTTCTTCTCACAACGGGTCAAATGCATCTAACATGCATTGCATCGTCGCCATTCCTTTATGCCCACATCGCCCGAAATGAACGTTATGTTAGCGTAAGCTAACAAGCTAATCCTGATCAGCGGCAGAGTCATAGAGAACAGCAGACAGTGTGGACTGGGGAAAGGGAAATGGGGGGGGGGGGGGGGGGGGCACTCTCCCTTTCTCTGTGTGTGTGCGTGCGTTTGGAAAGACGATGAAGTCACTAGTCAGGACTCAGGAGAGGAGTATATTGTAGTAAACTGAGGATTACTGAGGATGCACAGATAATGTTGATATTCAAATATAAAAAGGTTTCGAGAGGAGTGGAAGTTTGAAGACAGACTAGACTACAATATGATGTGGGGATGGTGAGTTGAAACAGTGTGTGTGTCCCCGACCCCACTTCTATGTTTCAATAAATTATTTGCATTTAAAACTATTAACGCTGACTCATTCCTTCAGTCCACTCAAAATTATGCTAATATTCCTTATGTTGTTTATGATATTAATTGAAAATAGCATATGAGAGTATTATATAGTAATAATAACACATGGCGATATACTAAAAAGCAATTTTTAATTTTTGGCTGGTAAAAAATCTGCCTGGCTGGTAGTTTTTAAAATCTACCAGCCAAATGGCTGGTAAGTCAAAAAGTTAAGTTTGTTCCCTGCCACCAGGCACACACCACACTACACAATGACTACCATACACTGGCACCAAGCACACACCACACTACACAATGACTACCATACACTGGCACCAAGCACACACCACACTACACAATGACTACCATACACTGGCACCAAGCACACATCACACTACACAATGACTACCATACACTGGCACCAGGCACACACCACACTACACAATGACTACCATACACTGGCACCAGGCACATATCACACTACACAATGACTACCATACACTGCCACCAAGCACACACCACACTACACAATGACTACCATACACTGCCACCAAGCACACACCACACTACACAATGACTACCATACACTGGCACCAAGCACACACCACACTACACAATGACTACCATACACTGGCACCAGGCACATATCACACTACACAATGACTACCATACACTGGCACCAAGCACATATCACACTACACAATGACTACCATACACTGGCACCAAGCACACACCACACTACACAATGACTACCATCAGGGAGCGAAATTAACTTTTTGACTCACCGGCCAGTGGCGGGTAGATGGGAAGAGTCTACCCGCCAAGCATATTTCTTACCTGCCAATATATATTTTATATATACAATTTTTTTTTAAATAAAATATATATTATATAATCATACTTGTAGTTGTATTATCTGCGAGACATCGCCACCACGCAATAAGTCAAAATGCTTGCTATCTGCAAACAGCTCCACTGTCTGTTTTGGCTGTGTTGCTCTTCTAGAAAAATAATCCTTTCAGGGTTGCCTATTGAAATACTGTACACTTTCCTACTGTACACTTTCCTGATTAATTGAAATGGGGGACCCTGATGTAAACAAGACGAAAGTCTTTCTCTGGTCTGCATCCCCTTAACAATTGAGACTATAATAAGTCTGTGTCTCGGAAAAACGAGAGCCCTGATCGCGGAGTTTCAGGAAGTAAACAAGAAAAATGAGAGCTTCCGATTGGTCATTTGCTTTATTTCCCATGAAACCAGTCACTTCACTCTACTGTGATTGGACCGTTGGCTTGAGTGCAATGTGGGACTTGTAGTTTTTTAACGATCTCGCAGCGGAGGAAAAAAAAGACGAGAGAGGCTATAATCTGTATTCGCACAGCGTGCGCGTAATTGATTTTTACCGTTCGCATACAAATATTTTTAGGGGCCTGCTTATGAACTACACGTCTACACGCCAAAGGTAAAAACAGACCGCCCCTGGCGGGCGGCGGGCTTTAGTTTCGGTCCCTGACTACCATACACTGGCACCAAGCACACACCACACTACACAATGACTACCATACACTGGCACCAAGCACACACCACACTACACAATGACTACCATACACTGGCACCAGGCACACATCACACTACACAATGACTACCATCAGTGTTGCAGTGCTGGTATCACTCGGTATAACGCCGTGATACCTCACTCACTGAGGCTGAAGTACGCGCAATCGCTTTTTACATGGCATTATCCAACCGGACTCCCGGAGAAGCATGCAGCTGCAGAGCCGCAGAGCCAGCGGCGCTCTCTGAGCCGCGCGCTGACGGCCGCGCTGTGAGGCAATAGTATCCAGCTGCAGGACGAGAGCAGCCAAAAAAAACTGTGCATGCGCGCGCACGCGCACGCGCGTGGAGCGTTTGACCTACTGTCAATTTGCCACTGCACCACCATACACTGGCACCAGGCACACATCACACTACACAATGACTACCATACACTGGCACCAGGCACACATCACACTACACAATGACTACCATACACTGGCACCAAGCACACACCACACTACACAATGACTACCATACACTGGCACCAAGCACACACCACACTACACAATGACTACCATACACTGGCACCAGGCACACACCACACTACACAATGACTACCATACACTGGCACCAAGCACACATCACACTACACAATGACTACCATACACTGGCACCAGGCACACATCACACTACACAATGACTACCATACACTGGCACCAGGCACACACCACACTACACAATGACTACCATACTCTGGCACCAGGCACATATCACACATCCCACTACACACTACACAGTGACTACTATACCAGGCACACACCACACTACACAGTGACTACTATACCAGGCACACATCACACTACACAATGACTACTATACCAGGCACACATCACACTACACAATGACTACTATACCAGGCACACATCACACTACACAATGACTATACACTGGAACCAGGCACACATCACACTACACAATGACTACTATACACTGGAACCAGGCACACATCACACTACACAGTGACTACTATATTCTGGAACCAGGCACACATCACACATCACACTACACAGTGACTACTATATACTGGAACCAGGCACACATCACACATCACACTACACAGTGACTACTATATACTGGAACCAGGCACACATCACACATCACAGTGACTACTATATACTGGAACCAGGCACACATCACACATCACACTACACAGTGACTACTATATACTGGAACTAGGCACACATCACACATCACACTACACACTACACAGTGACTACTATATACTGGAACCAGGCACACATCACACATCACACTACACAGTGACTACTATATACTGGAACCAGGCACACATCACACATCACACTACACACTACACAGTGACTACTATATACTGGAACCAGGCACACATCACACATCACACTACACAGTGACTACTATATACTGGAACCAGGCACACATCACACTACACAGTGACTACTATATACTGGAACCAGGCACACATCACACATCACACTACACAATGCATGTGTAAAGGGTTGTATCCCTGTCACCCTTGTTGCTCTGTCTGTCTGTCTCTGTCTGTTTGACTGTCTCCTTCTCTCTGTCCCTCTTTGTCTCTGCGTCTACCCATTTAGTTATGTTTTCTCTCCCTCTCTATCTATCCGCCTCATGTTTTCTTCCATGCTTTCTTTCTCTCCCTCTCTCCTGTTTCCCGTTTTCCCATCTTCCTCTCCCATCTACCCCCTCTCTCTCTCTCTCTCTCTCTCTCTCTCGCTCTCTCTCTCTCTCTCTCTCTCTCTCTCTCTCTTTCTCTCTCTCTCTCCCCCCCCCCTCTCTCTATAATACTCTGTACCTGAGACGGTTGGGTACTCTTCTCTGCTCGTATAAACACTGAGCTTTATTTAAATCCCCCACCACCACCACCCCTCATCTGTCAGACACAGCAGGGTGGTCCCTGGCCTCAGTAGATCAGTACCCGATAATGGTCGCAGGCTCGAGTGATAATCACACAGGGGGCTGCGGCTGCTGAATGATGGCCTGGCGCGGTGTGGTGATCAACATTCTATAGCACTTTCCATGCATCCCTGCTAGGCCCAGATAGCAGAGGGGGAGGGGGGGAGGGTGACTTGCATACATCTAAAGCCACTTCCCTGCTTTTCAACTTTCACCCTATTCTATTGTGAAGAGGACCTGTGATATTCTAACTATAAAGGGAGGCATATTGTGTCTGTCTGTCTGTCTGTCTGTCTGTCTGTCTGTCTGTCTGTCTGTCTGTCTGTCTGTCTGTCTGTCTGTCTGTCTGTCTGTCTGTCTGTCTGTCTGTCTGTCTGTCTGTCTGTCTGTATATCTCAGTCTGTCCTTCGTTTATCTCGAGAACTGTTCATCTGATCGGCACACTTTGCAGGTGTATTCCTGAGGACCCAGAAGAGAGGGGTCCAGTGTTGAATATGGTGCTATTTGGCCAAATGGTGGTGCTGTAGTACAGTAGTGTGTGTGTGTCTGTCTGTACCGTTCATCTGATTGACCTCACATGCGTGTATTGCTGAGGAACCAAGGGAGTGCAGTGTCTAGTGTGAAGTCAATCAGATGAGCAGTTCTTGAGAACTCTGCAAGCAGCCTTATCGCATCTCTCCACAACACTGAAACACAGTGTTTCGGCTCGCTCTGAACGGGCAAGCATTCCAAACGGCCACCCACTCCGAACGGACACGCCCCCCCCCCCCTACAACACTACAAGCAGAAGTACCGGGGGCCAAGCAATTGGGCACACGCTTAGTCAGCTTACAACAGCCATACCCCGAATGGGAACTGCACTAGTCAGACATAAAACCAACATGTTCTGTGTCTCAAGAACTTGGCTGCATCAGCCATCGAGAAACTCATGGAGAGCAAACCTCTAGTGAACTGCAGTGCAGACACAATTTCTTCAACTATTTCTTCAAAGTTCCTTGACAGAAGGACCGGGGGAGATGGTGTGGCCCGCAGGGGTGGCATTTCCGTCGCCGTGCATGGCGGTGTGAGTGGCGCGTGGGCTGTTTTGTCTTTTCCTTCGGTCATGGCGTGCTTTATCGGGGGTGCGTCTTGGATGGGGATGTGGTAGGGATTGATGTGTGGGGTGTTTTGGGGGGACTGACTGTTCCCGGGGGGTTCACATGCCTTCGAGCGACATTGTACTGTTGCACTTATTTTATGCCATTATTTAGTCTGCACGTTTACATTGCACTACTTTCATTGTCATTTATACCTATTCTTATGTCTGCAATTTATGCATTGTTTTTTTATTCTGTCAATCTGTGTGCTGATTTTATGCCTATGTTCATTTTATACTATATAGTAGGGCTGGGCGATAAAACGATAACGATAACTATCGCGATAAATTATTTCCTCGAAATAAACATGAAACGTGGTCGCAAAGTTTCGATATATCGATTTCCAAGCTTGGCTCCGTTCAGCCTCGGCTCAGCACACTCACTCACTAACAACAACCAACGTTACGTGATGACGTGACGTGCATACGCACAACAGCTAACAACCAATCAGTGAAAGAGATGGCCGAGAGCGAACGAGATCCGGAAGGAGACCCAGAGGTACTAGGACTCACTCAACAACAAGGCTTGCTAGGCTAATTAGCTTGCACGGCGTTGTTTTATATATTTACGTGCCGAGTATGTGTGTGTTTTGAATTCTGAGGCCACGTTTAAGTAGTGTGGGGTATACAGTGGACGTCGTTTCAATATATTGTGGCGGAAGAGAGTATTTTAGTGTCATATTTAGCACATTGTCGTGGAATACACCGCTTAGAAGCAACAGGCTGGCTAGGATACCTAGCTTGCACGGCACTGTTTTATATATTTACGTGCCGAGTATGTGTGTGTTTTGAATTCTGAGGCCACGTTTATAGTAGTGTGGGAGTGGACGTCGTTTCAATATATTGTGGCGGAAGAGAGTATTTTAGTGTCATATTTATTGTCATGAGATACTCCGCTTGTCGGCTAACTGTTAACGTGCGCGGACTGATGACGACATCAACTCGACTTGAGACATTCGCAGCAGCATATTAGAAGTTAATTAAACTTGACAGACATTATATCGACGATAATTATCGATATCGAATTATATGAAAATAATTTTATAATTTTATCGCGATAATGTTTTTGGTCATATCGCCCAGCCCTACTATATAGTTAGATTTATTGTTATATTGTAGAAATGTGTGCATTGGAAATGTCTGTAAAGTCTCGACGACATTGAAAATGAGGGTGACCTCAATTGTCTTTTCGAGAATAAATAAAGGTTGATGATGTTTTGTGGAAATGTACAGTTTCCCAGAATAGCTTTTCACCAATTACCACCAAATGACTGCAGGTGGAAAGTAGCTTACTTTGTTTGAAGCTCGACACGTCACCTTTCATGTCTAGTTGGATGGGCGTGGGAGGGTTCCGCTGAAAGTAAATGTTCCACATTCATATAGCACTTTTATATCTAAAGTGCTCTACAACGTATGGCTTATATTCACCCATTCACACACACGCACGCACACACACACACACACACATACACACCTACACACACCTACACGCACCCCTACACACAGCTACACACACACACACACACACACACACACACACACACACACACACACACACACACACACACACACACACACACCAACAGCAGAGGCAACCATGCAAGGTGCCAACCTCCTCGTTCTGGAACAGTTAGGGGTTCAGTGTCTTGCTCGAGGGCACTTCGACACGCTTGCCGGGTAGAAGCCGGGATGGAGTCGGTAACCTTCAGATTAGCGGACGACCGCTCCGCCTGCTGAGCCACTGCGCGCTAAGTGCACCGTACAGGCGTTGTTCATGCAGAACTGAATGGCTTCCTCTCAGGTGGAAGCTCTCACGTGTCTCAGTCTCCAGAGTTACCTTGCGTGCTGCCGGGACAGAATGTTTCAAGAATCAGAAAGATTGTATTTCTTAGAGAAGATGGGTTTAAGTGTTTTCTCTGTCTTCAGCAGTATTGCAACAAGGCCTGGGAAAGGAGAACAGTGGATTTCAGCACCACGCACGGGAAGCTTTAACGACGGGCCGTCGGATGGATTGAGATACTATACATGATGCGACACGCAGACACACACACAGCGGTGCTCTCCATTAAAATATACTGCACGCTTTCGTTTAGTTCAGAGCGTGTCTCTGTACAATATACAAAGTGTATATAACTCTTGAGTAACAGACAAATTAATTCAATGAAGTAAATGGCCCGACAGCTGCAATTAGGGATGCACCGATATGAAAATTGGCCGCCGATACCGATACCGATTGTTCAACTAACACTATCGGCCGATACCGATACCGATATTTGTATATTTGTATATAAGTATTTGTAAAAAAAACTTTTTTTTTTTATTTTTTTTTATTTTTTTATTTTTTTTTAATGAAACTACTGTATATTTGTATGTGTATGTTTGTATTTGTAGGCCTCTTTACTTACTTAAAAAAAGGAAACATCAAGAAATATGTTTATGGTATCCCTATCTCTCTCCCAGTATCGTCTTGCGGCCTGCAGAGGGATACTATTTTCTCAACCAGAGCTTTCAACCAATGCAATGGAACCATTCTTGCGGCCTGCAGAGGGATACTATTCTCTCAACCAGAGCTTTCAACCAATGCAATGGAACCATTTTGATTGACAGTCGATTCGGCCAATTACGCCACACCACTAGCACCCACCTCCTGCTGTCCTTACCACCAATCGGCAAGCGTTTATTAATTTTTCTACTTCCGGGCATGCCGCCATTGTTCTGTTTGCGAGAGCAACGTAGCTGGGTGATTATTTGATTTTGGGCATTTTCATGTCCCTGGGATATATTTGAAAGAAAAAAAAAATATTCCAGATTCTTTATGCTATCATTGATTAGTATAATTAATTACTTACCTAGACTTAATTAGTCAATTTAAAACATACATTTTTTATCTTATTTTTTGTTGTTTAATGTTGGAATTTGACCATTTTCACCTTGTCCCAATCCAGAGTTTTAACGTTTGGTCTTGTATTTCTCTAGAAAAAACTATTAAAAAACAATACTTTTAGGTATATATTACTATAACTACATTTGAATCAATGATTCTCTGCCAAATATTTAACTTAAGTACAATATGTGAAAAAAATAAATATCAAAATAGGTTTGTCCCTTAATATCTGTGTCATTACCATCACGTTGAACTATTTGCAATACAATGAAGTGTTGGCTACGCCCCTTGCTTTGGTACCCATTACAACCTGTAGTGACAGTGGAGCACATGACTGTCAGAGTGGAAGACTGACATTTTGATCACCAGGAATGTAAGATATTTTCACATTTACTTACTCATACTACATAATATGTTTATTGTGTGTCATTACCAAACACACTATAATTTGATAATGCTTTTGAATCTTAGTCAAACTTCTTCATATTTGTAGGTACATTGAGTACATTGCTAGCTAGCTAAGAATTGAATATAAGCAAGTTTGATGTTATGCTAGCTGTTAGCTTAAAAGTAAGAAAATGTCATTACCATCACGGTCATTACCGCCACACAATGAAGTGTGGTGGTAATGACAACGTGTGGTGGTAATGACAAAGATATCTGTTTATAGCTTCTTTTTTTTTGATAACATTACTTGTATGTTTATGTATATGTAAATATATGTTGTGTCTCATTTATAACTGATATGTATTGTTATTTATTTATTTATTTATTTATTGGTTTTTGTATTTGTTTATGCTAGTGTCTTCACCATGGCACCTAAATCAACAGGCCAAAGGTCAAAATCATACAGAGACAGACTTAAAGATGATCCAGAACAATATCAAAGATACTTTCAAAAAGAAAAAAAGTGGTATAAAAAGAGAAAAGAGACGGGTAAGCTGCAATGCATATATCAGCTGCCCAAATGCACACAAAGATATAAAAGGCATCAATGGCGAATCAATCAAAGAAACAAAAGAACAAACGATAAGCAAATATGAAATATGGATATAACTAACAGTGAATAGGCCACCAGTGTCACCAACACAACAACCTGAGCAACACAATGCTGTCCCTGTCCCTATTGCCAGATGTGAAAGTCCCAATCAGCCTACACCACAAGAAACCCCACAACAAAGAGGACGAAAAAAGGTGAACAGAAACAGAAGTAAAGTCTACAGAGATCTGTGTGAAGCCAACCTGATGTTGGAGAGAGCAAAACGAAATATGGAGAAATATAAAAAACGATATGAAAGACTGTCAAATAAGCTCAAACCACAAGAATCGCCACGATCAAAATCAAAACAACAAATGAAGTCAAAGAAATGTGATCTCAGGAAGACACTATATTGTTCCACAATACTCTAGTGTCAGAGCTGCGAGACACCAACACTAAAGAGAAGCAAGTAATTTCAAAGATTCTAAGGGGGGGAATTCTGAAAAAGTACAAGTTGGTGTATCTGGCTCAAAAGGAACTTGGATTCTCTGCAAAGATGATGCGGAAATACAGAAGAGGAACTGGACTTCAGAAGAAACATGCAAATGCATTGCCTCTCTCTACCAGGACAAAAGTCAAAGAGTTTCTGGAACGTGATGATAACTCACGGGCAACAACAGGGAAGAGAGACACATTGACGCAGAAGAAAGTGAAAATGCAAAAGCGCTTTCTGAATGAAACGTACAGTCTTTGGCGGAAATTCAAGAATGAACATCCACAGCTCAAGATTTCCTATAGTAAGTTATGGAAAACCTGCCCATTTTGGATAGTGAGGCCAACCGTCCGTGATAGGGACACATGCTTGTGTAAAACACATGCAAACACTCAACTGATGGCTGACAAACTGCTCCATCACAAAGTGCTAGACTAGCAACATTAAGGGCTAGATCCACAAAGAATGGATTGCACAGTGCTAGTTGCACCCTACTTACAATTCATTATAAATAGAAAATGGGGGACCTGGTGTAAACAAGACGAAAGTCTTTCTCTGGTCTGCATCCCCTTAACAATTGTGTGTATTGAGCCTTACTGTATTGTACCCATTCTGCAATCTGTTAATAACATTTTCAATCAGTTAAGACTGAGGAGATGGTGTTTGACCCCAGAGGTGTTGGGGACCACAGGCCTGTGGTCATCCACACACAGTCCATCTCGCCGGTCTCTTCATATAAATATCTTGTGATTTTTGTCGATAACACACTAACCTGGAACACCCATGTAGATAGCCTGTGTAGCAGACTACAACAACGACTGCACTTTCTATGTCGCCTTAGAGTTCATGGTGTAGATAAAAAAAATTTGTTACTTTTCTACCAATCTGTATTAGAGAGTCTCATCAGATACGGTATTACAGCTTGGTTTGGTAACCTGTCTGTACAATTAAAGTCCAAACTGGTCCGTCTGATGCAGACTGCATGGAAGATCATAGGGGTGAAAGGTCACCCATCCCTGCAGTCTCTGACCCCTCCCATGTCTTACATGCCGAGTATGAGCTACTGCCCTATGGGAGAAGGTTTAGAGTTCCACGCTCTAGACTAAATAGGTTTAAAAACTCCTTTATTCCGATCTCAGTGAAACTTTTAAATAGTGCCAGATAAAGGGCAACTATCGAATAACTGATATTTGGTTGTTATATTATCGATATTCGATAACCGATATTTGGGTTTTTTGGGTATACTATTATATTATACTAGTATATTTGTGTATACTATTCTAATGTGGTGTTGCCAGACATCCTGCTGTGCAGGTACTTTACTAGACATGTTGTGTAGGCTATTATTGTTAGGCCGATTTATTGTGTTCTTATTTTGTTATATAGGATGGCCTAAAGATGTGTTTCCTGTTTATGTTCATTAAGATGCATTAAGTTATGTATTTGTCAACTTGTCAATGCAATTAAACTTTCAAATTTAGTTCTGCCTTCTTGTCTATTCTCAGTCCTTGCCCCACAATGTTGGAATGAACTACCCACCCCAGTTAGGACAGCCGAAACCCATCCAATCTTTCGCCGTCGACTAAAGACGCACTTCTTCAATCATTATCTGAAATCTAAATCTTGTCTTCTTTTTAAGATTTTCCCATTAAAAGTTTTAAAACACATGGTGACAACCAACCCCATAGTGTGTGACAACCATCCCCATGGTGGGGTTGGTTGTCACAATGTGTCAGAGTGTCTTTGATAGGTGATTAACTCTTTGTTACAATACTTTGGAAAATGAGAGGGATACACATTTCAAGCCAACATCTTAAGCTTCAATTTAATGTAGGAATGACTATTGAAAGATGTTTTGATTATGAGCAATTCACACTAGAGTAAAAAGTGTGACAACGTCCCCCGTTGATTGATTGATTGATTGAAAAGTTTATTAACAGATTGCATCATGGGTACAGTACAGTACAGCTCAATACATACAATTGTTAAGGGGATGCAGACCAGAGAAAGACTTTCGTCTTGTTTACATCAGGGTCCCCCATTTTCAATTCATCATTCGTTCTCCCCTAATATGGTATAGAATGGAAATTGTGCTGGTCCCAGAGCCCCAACTGATTACTAAAAGACATATGATGCTCAATGCCTCTGTCTGGAAACAAGTATGCTCCCTCATGGAGAAGAAGATGTAGGCATGTTAAAAGAACAAACCTCTTACTGTTAAAGTATGTTGTTTGAAACCATAAAGGTTGTCAGTGTTTTTTTTAGATGGTTTCTTAGATGTTCCTATCCTGTTGTAACAGTTGTTGATAATACGTATGATTCTGATGTTGTGTTACTGTATCCATGAATGAATTCAATAAATCTATCTAAATGTCATTCCCATCACATTTCGTCATTACCACAACAGTACGTCATTACCAACACATGACATATTTCTTAACAAATTTGTAACAAATAGTTTAAATCTGACATTTTCCTACATGTTTTCCTATATTACAAGCCCTCCCTTAACATTTTATGTATGAAAAACAAGAGTCATGGACCTGTTGTTGTAGTAATTGTATCTTTCTTGACAGGATCTAGCAATATATTTAAAAGGCTGCATATCTAAAGATCTAAACTTTCTAAAGCATGTTTAAATTCAAGTAAAATATTTCAAACCACTAATACATCAGAAGTAAGGTATAATGTTACATAAATGCCTTAAAAGCATAAATGTTTTACTTTTTTTTTACATTTTAAAGAGTTATTTGGTAACGTGATGGTAATGACAATGTTCTCTGACATTCTAGGAAAAGTGTTAAATATATTAAATTCCATAAAGTGATGTTTACAACAATGTTCATATTATGATTCCTGACAAAATGACTATAAAGCTTAATTGATCATTTAAGGTTTTATGCAATTTTATTTTTGATAAATAGATTTTCCCAAAAGTGCCCAAAATCAAATAAACGCCCAGCTACGTTAGCTGCCCGGCCCGCCGACCGGCGCTCCACGCATGACCAAATGAGACATAATGATTTTACTGCAACAAATGTTATAATAAAACAAAGCCTTTCTATACATTTGTCTGGTTGAAAACTTTATTAACAGATTGCAGAATGTGTAGTTGGGTACGGAATGAGCAACGGAATGGAACCGAGCTATGAACGGACTAACGGAGTAATGCCTTGTTTACTGATATCTTCGGGTAAATAATATGCTTGTTATTGAACGTGTAACACTTCATTTTAACAGCAGATACTTTCTTAAATGCCATCTTCCCGAGAGAGGGTGTTGACGGGGAGTTGTGTTATTAATAGCATTGAACAGCTAACCGAAAGCTAGCGTTAACTATTGTTAAAGGTTTAGCCATAACGTTACCTTGGCTAAAGTTGGGGCTATTCAACATAATGCAGCAATAATGGCTGCAGACCTGCAAGCAAAGTACAGCAAGTTGACAAAGGAGTATTCCAACGCAAATCACATTTTCACCAGTAACGTTAGTTTTTCATCTCCCGGTAGCTAATGAACGGACTCGGAGTAATGCCTTGCTGCTATGGGTAATAATAATATGCTGATGTTATTGTCCGTGTAACACTAACTATATAACGCTAATGCCACAAAACGAATGCCTTGTTAATAAGTAGTTACTTTGATGCAATAGCTTGTGTGTGTGTGTGGGGGACGGCGGGCGTTGTGCAGGACAGGTAGGTCGCGAGTGAACTTTTTTTTTTTTTTTTTTTTGCCTTTTGACGCTACACAAATTGATGGGTATTTATCGGCGACTGCTATCGGCACATTTGAGCTTATCGGCCGATAGCAGTCAACAAGGCACTTATCGGCCGATACCGATACCCGACCGATATATCGGTGCACCCCTAGCTGCAATAATCACCAGCTTTGACCACAAATATAATGTAGGTGAGGTAGTCTGTTATCCAGGCCACCATTCCCCGGTCCAGCTGCATCCCAGTGAGTGGCCGTCGGATGGATGTATATAATTTCAACTTGACTTTGCGCCTCCTGGCGGCACATAACAGAACAGCAACCATGTTACCAAATTAATTCCAGCCACAGCGTCGAAAAAGCACGATCACCGCGGAAGCAGAGCTCAGAATACTGAGAGCTGCATCTGTATAATTCCTACTAAGGTTGTAGTTTATTCAACCTCCGTTTAAATAGAAATAAGGGAATTCAAGGCACTCCAAAAACCCATTAAAATCCGTTATTATCGTGACTATTCATTATATAAACTGTATTCATTATATAAACTGTATTATAGAGATTTCATTCTCAACCAATTAAATATTTTGAATAGAAAAAACCTTCATGTCACAAATTTGCTCTCAAAATATTTCTGCATTTGAATCTTGAAGAAAATACAGCTCCTAAGTTGAATTGACCCCAGCGCTATTAAATTATTCCGCCAGACAGTGGCATCTAGGCAAAAGAGCCCTGCTTGGTTTTTCACTTTGTTTAAATTCGTCACTGGCGGAAGAAAACCTTGTACTCCATTTTTTTTAATAATATAAATCAACTCAGTAGATCATCCTCCATATGTGTGTGTGTGTGGTTTTACAAAGTTTAAACAATGGAAAAACATTAAACCGATCATCTGTCTAAACATTGTAACTATTCGCTCTCAAATCTGTGTTTTTTTTCATCTCCTGAAAAGTTAGGTTTTTGGCGTTACAAGGTTTTCTTCAGCCAACGACAAATTGTTTTGTTTTGGTCTAATTTCTCCAGACCTCTATTGGCAGATCCTGAGGCGTGGCTAGTAATAGCAACTCAACTCGTAATATTCCCCACTCATTATTATTTGTATTATATATTATTTTATATTATTATTATTATTATTATTTACAAGAGGAGGAGGGAAAGCAGAGACACACACACACACACACACACACACACACACACACACACACACACACACACACACACACACACACACACACACACACACACACACACACACACACACACACACACACACAGCTGTGTGTGACAGGGAGTGGAAGTGTCAATTCTGGAGCGAGCAGGAGCCTGGCGGAGAGAGAGAGGGATGGGGATGCTGGTGGCATAGCAGCAGATATATTTCAGTATGATTATAGCTGGGTGCTCCAGTGCTCCAGGCTAATTCAGACCTAGCCACTAAAACATGACATATAGATCACACACACACACACACACACGCACACGCACACGCACACACACATATCTCATCAGGTGCCAACAGGGGATCTGAGAACAGCAGCAGGTGGCTTCAGTCGTACCCTCAAGGTGCATTTGTGTTTTATTTGCAAACATGGATGTGTCTGTGCATGTATTTTTTGGTCTGTACCAATTCCTGAGCTAAGATAAGATAAGATATTCCGTTATTGATCCCCTTGGGGAAATTCAATGCTTGCGTATATATGCGTGCATGCATGTGTGTGTGTGTGTGTGTGTGTATGTGAAAATATTGGCTGGCAGAGAGGCAACATAGTAGATTATTATTTGGAGAATTTTTTGATACTAAGACGTCTAACTGGCCAAACATTAGGACTTTAACTAGCCAAACATTGATATGTCTAACTGCCCAAACATTAAGACTTTAACTGGCCAAGTGTTCTGAGAGTTTCAGGCTAGATGACAGGTCATGTAGTGTTGCCCGAGGCGTCTGATCTAGCACTGAAACGCAGCTATTTTTAGAGAGAAAGCTACCGGTTTTGTGGGCAGAAAGATAAGTTAGCAGTTTGTGCTGTGAGTGTGAGGAGGCAGGGCTGTGGGGCAGTGATGTGTGTGGCAAGCGCGCGCGCGTGAGCGTGTGTGTGTGTGTGTGTGTGCGCGCGTGTACTTGTACTGTAGTACCTAATACATGCGTGTCACTGTGGTAAAGCGATCAGCTCTGTTTAGTGCAAAAGGATAAAGCACAAGGTCTGATCAAAACTGCCCATGGAGGCTCTGCTCTTGCCATATTTAACAAGCTAACAGTGACCAGATCTGCAAACTATTTTCAAGATGAGAGCTGAGTAGCAGGAGGAGGCGGGGCTGCTGGGCAGTGGTGTGTGTGTCTCTGTGTGTAGTGGTGTGTGTGTCTGTGTGTGTGTGTGTGTGTGTGTAGTGCCTAGTATATGTGTTGCTGTCAGAGGCAGTGGTGGAAGTACAGATTTCCTTACCGTTTTCATCCACAAGTGCGGAATAGGTCTTGATTATTTGGTTGAAAATATGCCTACTGATTAAAGCTGTCCGCTCAGGTGGAAACATTTTCATGAACGGGTCCTATTGACAGCCAATAGTTGCCTACAATAGCCTAACCGCTCTATGATCATTGTTAATTAAATCTCATCAGACATATCTGCCACAGCGGAAAGGTCCAACAATTAAAAAGATCAATCCTTGACCATAAGGAAGAGTAGCTGATGTTCTGCATCAGCTAATCGGGATCCTAATAAAACCATGAATCACAAGTAAATCGGCTATAATATATATATATATAATATAAATAACCAGCTCTATGACCGGCAATGTCACTAACGCACTAACTCACTAACTCACTAATGAACTGCCCACCACAGTTAGGACAGCCGAAACCCGTCCAATCTTTCGCCATCGACTAAAGACACACTTCTTCAACCATTATCTGAAATAATTTTTAATCTTTTTTTATCCACTTTTTCTCCCATTTTCTATTTTTTCTCCCATCCCAATTTTCGTATCATCCAATTCAACCCTCCCCTGTCTTTGAACGCTGTTTCATGCCTCCCACAAGCCGGCTGCAATGTGGACTAAGTCATACATAGCACGAGTCCCCTCCGATACTCAAGGTAACAGCAGTCGCATCTTTTCCACCTGCGTGGCTCGATCTTTCAGCGTCAGGGGTCTGGGCTTTGGAGGGGCCCCGCCCCCTCGCTTCCTGATTCTACTGCGCAGGCGCACCAACCGACCTGTAGGAGTCGCTGTCCACAACGCCAAATCCCCACCCATCAGTTTCCCTCCCCCTAATACTGCCAATGTGTATTAGTGCGGACGACCAGCTAAACTGAAAGCAATGTGGAGCGCTGGGCTCGAACAGGGAGGCGAACCTGTTCAAGCCTAGTCTCCAGTATTCGTGGTGAGCGCCTTGCCCACTGCACCACGTAGCCGCCCCGAAATATATATTTTTTAAAGATTATCTAACCCTAACTAACCTTACTGTCATGCACTTGTCCTAATATACTAACCTACACTGTAGCACTCAACACTTTGATGAACATTGGTACTCAGCTGATAGAGTTGTGCCCTCCCTGACGACTTGTCGTACAGAACTTGTAAGTCGCTTGGATAAAAGCGTCAGCTAAATGACTAAATGTAAATGTAAATGTAAACTCACTAACTCACACTAACTCACACTAACTCACTCTCAGCTGTAGCAGCCGCTCACCGAGATGGATATCTGTCGCAGAGTGATGATGAAGCTACAATGATTGGGCCACTGGATCAGGTGACCGAGCGATGATGTCACTGGTAAACACGACAGTGGAATTGGCCACAATTTAGAACATTGACCATAACACGATCCAGCCGTATACTAGGTTTTTACCTTGTCCTGTTTTGTAATAGACCTCTCCGACTTTTGTAGAGGTGAATTCTGGACCAGACTAAAGTGTATCAGGGCCAGGTGGTCATGGAGAGGATGGAGAACAGAGAACCAGGTCTACCCTAAAGGTCAAAGGTCGATTTTTTTATAGTATAAACCTACATACTCATGGACATGTAGACATAGCTAGAGGAACAGACACACATAAACAAACATACATACACACTACTAGATAAGACTACAGTACGTGCATTCATGCACACGGACACACACACGCCTATAAACATTATGGCTGTCACGATTCGTCGACGTAATGGACGAATACATTTAGTCGATTTGCATATTCATGATCGACACGTCGTATTGTTGTTACTTGTATGCTTTTTGCGGTGGAAATGGCAGACGTTCAAAGTCATAACATGCGCAACGTATAATCTAACTAGTGCCCAATGAATCACGTTCGAAATATAAATAATTTCTCTTAAACCACTATTCGTGATTCGTAATATTTCACTTCATTAGCAAAAATATTGTAAAATCATTAAGTCTGCTATAAGCTATTCCCCCGCTCTCTTGTGTGTGTATACATTTACTATAGGCTACTCTTTGACATGAATTAGGCTAATTAGCTTTAACAATCCTGATTCCTGAGCCTATTTTATTCAAAAGGAAGATATTGATTTAAATATGTATATATAATATATATAATTATATAATAATTATATATATAATAAATACATTTTAATCGTATCTCCTGTGCTGGCACAAACACTACCATAGCATGGAGTGGAGAGATAACACACAATCTCTCCACTCCATGTGGATAATAATCCTACCTCTGGTCAATGGTCTCTAACTACACACCCAAGACCCCTACGCTCTGCATCAAATGTCCAATGTCTAATGTCTAATGTCTTTTGTGTTGTTTGTGATGTCTTTATTTTTTACTTGGTATTTTGTATTTTGTATTATTAGTTAATTAAGTCTTAACACATTGATGGCCATTTGGATGCGTCTAAAATCACTGTAGACAGCCAGCATATGTAAACAGACTTGCACAGTCCGTGGGGCTGTTTGTAGAGCTAAATCTATACTTTATAGTATTGCTATCTGTCCATTTTCATTGTCAATTTATAAACCGTCCCTTCAAAATGGCTTAAAGAAATAATTTTTTCATCAATATGTTCTCATTTTATAGCGTCTTGAATATAAGCATTATACGGGATTTGGTCTAGTATATTTCCTGGAAGGCTGGATAAAGGGCTAATAGCTACTAAGGTTATATCCAATGGCATTTCGGTTATACAGAAGCTACAGTTAAAACTCAAACTGCATATGATCGGTACGATCCTCAAGCATGAATGCATGAAAGGGGGGGGGGGACGGGGGCGGGGGACGTCGTTTCTGATTATTGATTACCAATAACCGTGTTCGTCTCAGTAGCCACATACGCTGATCGGCTGGTTGAGTATCATAACAAGCCCTGATCAGCATGTAATTTACGTGAAAAAGATCTTACCATGAGTCGGTTGGATCCCCCAGACCATTTCCCAGTTATCGATCGCCATCTGGTAGATCGATATGTCCATTGGCTGATGATATATTCCCTTACTGCACACTGAAATCCGCGATCCAAAAGATATTCCGTGCAACAGGCTATAGGGATCGCTTCAGGTGAGTAAAACGACATTGGAAATCCAGAAAAAAAAAGACAACTTCTGCCACAGGGAACACTGCATTATCGATACAGCGCCCCTAAGAGGATCTGGCCGGTAATGCACTTTTTCAAATTCAAAGAGTAGGGTACATCTGCAGTGCCGCTCGGCGACCTTGAATAGGTTCCCTCTGAGCAATTTTACGTTGAATAGACGTTTAAAAGACGTCTAAATGGCCCATAGACGTCTGGGCTAAATTCGGTCTAGAATGGGGTGAAAAGTTTGGTAGACGTCTATTCTAGACGTGTTTTGAACGTCTAAGCTTAGACGTGTTTTGAACGTCTAAGCTTAGACGTTGTTTTAACGTCATGACATAGACGTCTAAAATCAGTCTAGAATGGGGTGAAAAGTGAAAGTTTGGTAGACGTCTATTCTAGACGTGTTTTGAACGTCTAAGCTTAGACGTGTTTTGAACGTCTAAGCTTAGACGTTGTTTCAACGTCATGACATAGACGTCTAAAATCAGTCTAGAATGGGGTGAAAAGTGAAAGTTTGGTAGACGTCTAAGCTTAGACGTGTTTTGAACGTCTAAGCTTAGATGTGTTTTGAACGTCTAAGCTTAGACGTTTAAACAATGTCTAAAATGGGGTGAAAAGTTAAAGTTTGGTAGACGTCTAAGCTTAGACAAGATTCCCCTGGGCTAAATGAGAGACACACACACACACACACACACACACACACACACACACACACACACACACACACACAGTCAGAAGAACGGTCAGACATGTTATTTAATCATGCAGGATTGTGATCAATCAGGTTTCCCAGCACTATCAGCGCCACCTGCTGATCAAATGGCAAACCATCTGCACAGCAGACCACCAATCTTCGAAAATATCATGCTCAGATATTTGTATGTGCGTTTGCAGGACGTCTCTGGTGGATATTTTTCATATTTTCAGATGTGAACGTATTGAAATAATATACTTAGTGCATAGTTTAAAATGCGTCTAAGCTTAGACAAGATTATCCTGGGCTAAATGCGAGCGATGGATAGACATCACGTAAAATCTTCGAAAATATCGTGCTCATATATTTGTAGGTGCGTTTGCAGGATGTCTCTGTGCATATTGTTCATATTTGCAGATGTGAATGCATTGAAATAATATACTTAGTGCATAGTTTAAAATACGTCTACAAAAAAACACGATTTGGCTGGGTTATACGAGAGCTATGCAAAGACGCTTGGTTGAAAAGACGTGTTTTGCTCACTGGGTTATTAACACTTTAATCGCCGAAAACGCTGGAACTCGTCTTTCCCCGCCATGCTCATTCTGCCGAAGACGCCGTAACTCGTCTTTGATATCAATATTTCAAAAATCTGTGATCGAAATCATATTTCTCCTCCGGGGACCTGAGATATACTGCTGATCTCCTCTCAACTCTCTAACGGTTCAAGAGCGCCATCTGGTGGCCGATCGGCAGATCGCCCAAACAGCAAACAGGAAACTGGTGCTCATCCAAATTCGGTCCGACCACTCGCTATAGCTCCCGGGACTCCATCTTGACACACTGGATAATCGATCGCTCACCCTAACTCAATAAACAACATGATTTGGACATATATACTATTATACAACCTGGAAATGGATCCGGTATTTCTCCATCCCATAATAGAAAAAACTCTGTTCCACGCTCATCCCCCAACGGTGCGAGGAAGCCACGGTGAGTTTCAGCGTTATTTTCTAACGTGTTCCATATAAACTGCTCTGATGATCATATGACCCACACTAGGTGAATGATATAACGTTGCCCACGGAATTATAAACGACCCCCCGCCCATCCGGTCAACATCAGATGATACGTAGTAACTTCTAGAAGTACCTCCAGTTGAATGCATTTTTTATCTGGCACCGATCGCTACCAAACTGTATTTGATCATCAATATAATGCATTTGGGGCTATAAATCAAGTTCTGAAGAAAGCTGCAGAAAACGATAAAAACATACTTATACTTTAGACCATATTTTAGTATGAATATGTGAATGAAAAAGTATAACGTTGCTACACCCTGAACAATAGATAAAGGACATTGAATGGGCCATAATAATGTCAATTTAGCAATACAATTTAAAAAGTTATAGCCCTGCAAAGAAGGGGAACTTCTCCATAGACAAATAGAGATGGCGAGGGATGGTAAATTATGAATTTAACCATGGCGATCAAAGTGTTCAAATGGAATAAAAGCCAAAACAACCTTGCCACGGACATATCCGTGGGTGGTCCTCAACCGGTGGAATCGAAACACGGATATATACGCTGTTGGGCGGGAATGTGTTAATCTATAAGTATTTCTTATTTCTTATTGTCTTATCATTATTATTATTATTGTTGTTGTTATTATTGATGTTGATGTTGTGTTGTTGTTTGTTGAAATTTGATTAAAAAAAAGGAAATCTATTTTTTAACAAATGTCATTTATTCTCCATAATGTGTTGGGTTCATGATGCCAACCTCCATAGATACAGTGTGAAGTTGAAGCAAGGCGTCTTATATCTCTGTCTGGCCCTCTGTGTGGGTTTCAGGTGTATGGATTTGCACTGTGGCACAGCAGCTTATAAACTAGATCTAATCATGAACACCTGTCACCCGACTATGGTATGCACAGAATTGCATCAGTCAATCGATAACACAGATTAACTTCATACACCTGGGCTCGATCTATGCCTTCATTGAGGAAATCTATTTTCAAAAGAATGTAAGCTAGTCCTGCAATGGACCCTTATGTTCTACAACCGCTCGACGTCTGTCCCATCAAGTCTGAGACCTCCCCGGTACCCCTCGTCAAGTCTGAGACCTCCCCGGTACCCCTCGTCAAGTCTGAGACCTCCCCGGTACCCCTCGTCAAGTCTGAGACCTCCCCGGTACCCCGTACCCCTCGTCAGGACAGACTGTGTTCCACAACCCAAACCGATACCTGTTGTTGGAGTCCTCACTTTGAGATTGTGTCCTTGTTATCTCATCTGGATGTCTTGAGCTCATTCCACCAGCCAAAGAAGTGACACCACCACTTTCTTTTAAGTTTATGTATTTATTTTTTTAATTACCCAGGGACAGTGCACATTAATCAACATCTTCAGTTTCCACATCAATGTAAATGTGCCAGAATTAGCTAATGAGCTAGTTTCCATCTGTAGTCCCTGCCTAACATGCATGTCTTTATGGTGTGGGAGGAAACCGGAGTACCCAGAGGAAACCCACGCAAACACAGGGAGAATATGCAAACTCCACACAGAGAGGCCCCCTGCTGGGGTTCGAACCCAGGACCTTCTTGCTGTGAGGCAGCAGTGCTAACCACTGTAACACCGTGCCTCCCCAGGCTGTGTATTCAGTCATTCAGTCATTCGTTTGTTCGTTTGTTCGTTTGTTCGTTCGTTCGTTCATTCATTCAGTCATTTTATCTTGAAAGACCATTGAGAGCAAGGTCAATTAATTAAACAATTTAAATCAATTAAAGCAACTACAGACTGAGGTGAAGTGGTTGGCTATTATAGCTTTAAACTGACTAATGGATACTAAAGTATTGAGGTTTAAAGTGCTTTGCAAAACATTCCACGTGTCGGGGCACAGAAGCTAAAAGCAGGGTTTCCTAATTCAGTGCAAACTCTGGGGACCTTAAGCGTAAAGCCAATCACCAGAACGAGTATGATACGGTGACAGAGTATCCAACAACATGCTCGTTCTCCTCGTTCACAACAACTCCAAAATGGTGGCATCTGAGTCCACGATGGTGTATTCCACTGGGCGTCTTTTTCCTTTTTATCTCTGCCTTAGACATGTCTGTGTAAATGTGGGAAAAGTTAAAGTGGTAATCTAAGCAACTATTCCCGTATGGAGGGGGACAACAACAACTGGAATGCACACATGCACGTGGCACAATGAAATATTGAAACACGCAGCAGTTTTAACTAGGGATGCTCGATATTGGCTTTTTTACCGATACCGATATACCGATATTGTCCAACTCTTAATTTCCGATACCGATATCAACCGATACCGATATATGCAGGGTTCCCCCCCCCAAAAAATGGAATAATTTCAGGTAATTAACATTACATATCTCTTGTTGTGGAATGAACACAACATTATGCATACTTTTGACAATAAATAAAATCAGAATTTGTTCTTACTTGCTTGCCTGGGTAAATAAAGCTTATAGAAATGTAAAAAAAAAAATTTTTTTTTTTTTTAAACCGATACCGATATTTTCCGATATCACATTTTAATGCCGATATCGGCCGATAATATCGGTAGGCCGATAATATCGGACATCCCTAGTTTTAACCCTTTCACTACCACACTACCAAAGGGTTAACCCTTTCACTGTGACGATACAGAATGTTAACTCTTTCACTGCCATGCGCCAAAGGGTTAACCCTTTCACAGCCACACTACGGAAGGTTAACCCTTTCACTACCACACTACAGACGGTTAACCGCCTGTAGTGTGGTAGTGAAAGGTAAACCTTCTGTAGTGTGGCTGTGAAAGGTAAACCTTCTGTAGTGTGGTAGTGAAAGGGTTAAACTGTTCAGTTTGTAATATAAATGTAATATAAATTATTTATAAATAAATAAATTACAAGATTGATTAGACATATGGTTTCAGCAGCCAGCTGTCTGGGGTCTCTCTGTGGGGATCAGTGGGTAACAGACCTGATGCAGGACTCACTTGCTCACTTGCTCGCTCACTCAACTGTAGACTTTTTCTGAAGTAGGGGAATAGCTTTGGCCCCTGTTTTCATTTTCATTTCAACTCTATTAACAAACATTGCAACAGGAAATATCAAGGGGCCTATTTAGAATGTTTGTTGTCAAGTTCTATTGTGTCTATATTGTTTCCCTGTATTCCCCATCTATATTTCTATTGTAATACTTAATACTCTCTCTCTCTCTCTCTCTCTCTCTCACTCTCTCTTTTACACTCTCATTCTCACATTCTCATTTCTTTGAGGACTGACAATGTCTGTTTTCTGACTGATCTTGTTTTCTCTCTCCCTCCCTCTCTCTCTCTTCCTCTTTCTCTCTATTATGTCCCTCTCTTCCTCTCTCTATATCTCTCCCTCTCTCTATCTCTCCTCTCTCTCTCATTCTCTCTTTCTCCCTCTCTCTATCTCCCTATCTCTTTTACACTTTCATTCTCACATTCTCTCATTTCTTTGAGGACTGACAGTCTAGTTTTCTGACTGATCTTGTTTTCTCTCTCCCTCCCTCTCTTCCTCTCTATCTCTCCTTCTCTCTCTTATTCTCTCTCTTTCTCCATCTCCTCTCTCTCTCTCTCTCTCTCTCTCTCTCTCTCTCCTCTCTCTCTCTCTCTCTCTCTCTCTCTCTCTCTCTCTCTCTCTCTCTCTCTCTCTCTCTCATTTCTTTGAGGACTGAGTGACTGACAAATGTGTTCCTGGCTTCCTTGTTTTGAAAGTTGACAGTTGTGTGTGTTTGTGTGAGAGAGAGACGTGGGCTTTGACAGGAATGGCTCTGCAGGTGGCAGGATAATTTCAGATGTGTTAATGACCCGTCAATCATTGTGCCCGTCAAGCAGAGGATCATGTTTACGACCTGTCATAGCTGAGCTCACATCCACCAGACGTGAGTCTGCATTGGGAAATCGCACCAAAATGTTTTCTAAACAGAATCCTTTTTATTTAATTAAATGGTTTTATTTGAAATTAGAAGTAATCACACCTCAATATGACCAACCCCCCTCCTTCCTCTTTATCGTCACTCGCATCACAATTTGTTTCAATGATTTGTGTACATCTCTGTTCAGAGCATATTGTACACCACACAAATGACAAAAAAACAAGATTATAGAAACAATAATGTAATAATGAGAATATTACTTAAAGGAACACGCCAACATTATGGCGCTTACCGTCTTCTCCAGGCAAGAAGACTGATGCCAATTTCCTCTCTGTGCCTTCAGTAGAAAGCTATCCGACTGAAAGCTAGCCTAGCTTAGCACAACTGAATGGAAGCGGATATGGATCTTAAAACTTTGGGAGAGGTTTTGGCCAACAGCTAGGCTAGCGGTTGTACACCTAGAGAGGCTCTGATTTATGCTGTAATCAGGTTAGTTATCCCCATAATCAGTCTTTCCACTAAGTGATGTGGAAGATTCAGTGTTCCACCCACAGCTGAATCTCTGATGAGGAAGAAGCAACATTGTCTCCTGGATAGAGAACAGGTGGAGTTTTCTGAATTTGACTACATACATTGAATTCCCTTCTATCCTGTAGTCCATTGGCTGTGTTTTTAATATTGTATACTGTGTGTGTGTGTGTGTGTGTGTGTGTGTGTGTGTGTGTGTGTGTGTGTGTGTGTGTGTGTGTGTGTGTGTGTGTGTGTGTGTGTGTGTGTGTGTGTGTGTGTGTGTGTGTGTGTGTGTGTGTGTGTGTGTGTGTGTGCATGCGTGCGCGCGTCTCTCTATAATTTAGTTCTATTCAGATGTGGATTTTTTTATAGTTTAATTTATACACAATGAATAAGAATAACAGAGCAGTTGATGCAGACAAATAAAAGACAGCAGAATATATTCTCGACTGGTGGTGGGTTCAGTTAGCTGTCCAGCAGTTCGCCTCAAGAAGCTCCCGTCTGTCCAGTGAGTCTGTCATATTATAGCAACACTTGTAGTTCCTGGCCCTCCCTCGACAGAGAGAGAGAACTCTCAAGGTCGGCCTACAAATGGAATGCCGGTTACCATGGAACCTCAACCGTAGACAGGGCATATTGTAGACACTGTTTCATAGTCCTTTTACAATAGATAGAATTATAGACAGGTAGATAGATTTATAGATATTTTACACTCTTTACCTTTCTCTCCCTCCATTTCTCCCTCTCCTCCCTCTCCCCTGCTTGCTGTAGGGAGTAGAGCTACAACAACTATCTGATTTTGTATGCAGATCGTCTCTCCTCTCCTGCGTCTCTTCAAAACCAAGCACCCAATCTAGGTCAACCATCGCACTGCTCCACGCCCGCCTGCCTGCCAGCCAGCTTGCTTGCTGGAGCTGTGTGTGTGTGTGTGTGTGTGTATTTGTGTGTAGGGGTGGGTGATATGGCCAAAATATATCACAATAACTATTAGGGGTGCACCGATATATCGGTCGGGTATCGGTATCGGCCGATAAGTGCCTTGTTGACTGCTATCGGCCTATCGGCCGATAAGCTCAAATGTGCCGATAGCAGTCGCCGATAAATACCCATCAATTTGTGTGGCGTCAAAAGGCAAAAAAAAAAAAGTTCACTCGCGACCTACCTGCACAACGCCCGCCGTCCCCCACACACACACACAAGCTACTGCATCAAAGTAACTACTTATGATTAACAAGGCATTCGTTTTGTGGCATTAACGTTATATAGTTTTTTTTATGTTTAAAATAGTACACTCATTTGAGTAGTGGAAAAGGGGTAGGATTAAATAAGTGTATACTTCTTCCTACTCCTTTTCGAACATGCAGATTGAGTTGTTTTTTCTTTTTTGTTATTGTTTGTTGTATTCATTGCATGTTCGAAATAAAGACTTCAAATAAAAAAAATAAAAAAATAAAAAAAATAGTTAGTGTTACACGGACAATAACATCAGCATATTATTATTACCCATAGCAGCAAGGCATTACTCCGAGTCCGTTCATTAGCTACCGGGAGATGCAAGACTAACGTTACTGGTGAAAATGTGATTTGCGTTGGAATACTCCTTTGCCAACTTGCTGTACTTTGCTTGCAGGTCTGCAGCCATTATTGCTGCATTATGAATAGCCCCAACTTTAGCCAAGGTAACGCTATGGCTAAACCTTTAACAATAGTTAACGCTAGCTTTCGGTTAGCTGTTCAATGCTATTAATAACACAACTCCCCGTCAACACCCTCTCTCGGGAAGATGGCATTTAAGAAAGTATCTGCTGTTAAAATGACACAAACATTCGTTTTGTGGCATTAACGTTATATAGTTAGTGTTACACGTTCAATAACAAGCATATTATTTACCCGAAGATAGCAGTAAACAAGGCATTACTCCGTTAGTCCGTTCATAGCTCGGTTCCATTCCGTTGCTCATTCCGTACCCAACTACACATTCTGCAATCTGTTAATAAAGTTTTCAACCAGACAAATGTATAGAAAGGCTTTGTTTTATTATAACATTTGTTGCAGTAAAATCATTATGTCTCATTTGGTCATGCTGTGGAGCGCTGGTCGGCGGGCCGGATTAGCTACGTTAAGTGTGTTGTGCTCTCGCAAACAGAACAATGGCGGCATGCCCGAAAGTAGAAAATGAATAAACGCTTGCCGATTGGTGGTAAGGACAGCAGGAGGTGGGTGCTAGCGGTGTGGCGTAATTGGCCGAATCGACTGTCAATCAAAATGGTTCCATTGCATTGGTTGAAAGCTCTGGTTGAGAGAATAGTATCCCGCTGCAGGCCGCCAGAATGGTTCCATTGCATTGGTTGAAAGCTCTGGTTGAGAAAATAGTATCCCTCTGCAGGCCGCCAGACGATACTGGGAGAGAGATAGTGATACCATAAACATATTTCTTGATGTTTCCTTTTTTTAAGTAAGTAAAGAGGCCTACAAATACAAACATACACATACAAATATACAGTAGTTTAATTAAAAAAATAAAAAATAAATAAATAAAAAAAAATTACAAATACTTATATACAAATATACAAATATCGGTATCGGTATCGGCCGATAGTGTTAGTTGAACAATCGGTATCGGTATCGGCGGCCAATTTTCATATCGGTGCATCCCTAATAACTATACATTTTCACAATTCACAATACGTATCACAATCGATTTCAATTAGCTTTTCTGTGGCTATTGTTTGGGCTGGATATCATTTCAATCATTTGAATTAACTAAAGCCTTTGTAGCTTTGTTTTCACAAGGCTAACTGGCCTATCTGTTGAAACGTTTTTTTTTAAATTATTATTAGTATTATTAATTATAAAAGAGCATGTCTTGAAGCAGTTGGCAAACTTTTTCAATGCAGGGTAATTCAAAATGTATTGGCCTACAGTTGATGAAGTTTAGCCCATTTCAATGAGAAATGGATTCCTCTGAAGAGTTGACATTCAGCTGGGATTTGATGAAGATCATTGTTGTTTTACGGTGTAGCAGCTATTGTAGTTACCACACCAGAGTTATTACTTTTCTCATTTGAAACAGAACACAGGAATATACGTAGGTATCTCACTGTGAAAATAATTATTTTAGCACAACTGTTTTTCTGTTTACTGTGTTTAATCATTTACATCTATTTGCGAGGACAGAGATGGCATTTTTGAATGAGCAAAGCAATGGGTGCTACAGTGGTTAGCCTTAGCGGCTAGTAGCTACTGGTTGCTATGCTAGGAGAGCCACCAGTGGCGGCTGGCCACTAGGGGCGCTCGGGCGCCGCCCCCCCTGGTTAACCCTGGTTAAAAAAGAGAAGAACAAGAAATATTTTTTGTTGTTTTTTGTTTTATAGCCCTATAAATAATATAAACATGTTTAAAATGAATAATATTTACTAATTTTAAGTATGTTTGTGTTTCCAATGCACAATATAACGTTAATATATCAAATATAAATAATCGTTTTCCTGAACAGGAAGTGACTCACTGTCTGATAGAGAATACGTTCCGTTACCGTAGCAGCATTTCTCCTAGCCGTATTTCTCTCGGGCTAGACGCAATAGCGCTCTAAGTGCGCGTGCACGCCGTGCACTGTTTCATCGCTGTATCCGTCGCAGCCAATCAGTGCGTAACGCGCTGTGCGTTGAAATATGATGTATTATGATGGAAGCCGGGCGCGTCTAAGCAGCAGCGTCTATAATTTCCGTAGCCATTTTCTCGGAGACGCTCTCTGATTGGCCGACGTCAGTTTTTTCCGTAGCCGCATTTCGCGGAGACGCTCTCTCTGATTGGCCAACGCCAGTTTCTGGGTTACAGTAGATAGTCTCTCTATGCTGTTGTGTTATTGTGATGCAGCTATTTGTCTTAGAGCGTGACGGCAAGTTCTTTCGACGGTTAAGCTTAGGCACTCTTTCAAAGTTGGTTAAGGTTAGAGTTTGTCTTAGAGCAGGGCGATAGAACGCCAGGTAGTTTGCAGGCTGTTCGACGCGGAAATGGACAAAGACACAGCTCTTCACAGTACTTGTTGGCTAACAACAAGCTATATATGGATGCAGTGTGCCGGACATGCATGGACAATGGACATCAACACATTCTGGACAGTGGAGTGGATATACTTTATCAAGCCCTTCTGCCTGCTGCCAACTTAACAACAAGGTAGAATTGCGATATCTCTCTCTCTCTCTCGCTCGCGCTCTCCTCTCTCTCTCTCTCTCTCTCTCTCTCTCTCTCTCTCTCTCTCTCTCTCTCTCTCTCGCTCTCTCTCTCTCTCTCTCTCTCTCTCTCGCTCTCTCTCTCTCTCTCGCTCTCTCTCTCTCTCTCTCTCTCTCTCTTCTCTCTCTCTCTCTCGCTCTCTCGCTCGCTCTCTCGCTCTCTCTCACTCTCTCTCTGATTGTGTAGGGCATATTGGAAGCGTGGCTGCATTTGACTGACTGTGATCATATTGATTGATGGCAATGGTGATAGTTGTACCTAATTAAATATTAAATAATGCGTGGTACATGTTTGCAAAATGTTTGGTATAGCGCCCCCCATGGAGAAGAATGTACGGGCCGCCACTGAGAGCCATTGTGTATGTAAGGTACCACAGCTCGCTCTCTGCACGTAACTTAGCTGCCGAGCGGTTGTGGTTGCAACTTGTGACTTTTTAATAATATTGGTCTCCACGATCTCCCTATGAAGGCATATCATAACAAAATGCTTATTGTTGATAATCTAAGATCATCATATTGCCCACCTGTGTGTGTGTGTGTGTGTGTGTGTGTGTGTGTGTGTGTGTGTGTGTGTGTGTGTGTGCACATGCTTGTGTGTATGTGTTTGTGTGTGTGTGCACATGCTTGTGTGTATGTGTTTGTGTGTGTGTGTGTGTGTGTATGTGTGCATGGACATGCTTTTAGTTATTCAACAAAAAACTAAAACCACCCAGAACAGAAATCTATGAAATATTAAAGTCACCCTCATATATTAGATTTTCCAATAGCTGTGTGTGTGTGTGTGTGTGTGTGTGTGCGCGCGCACTATACACCATATGTAATTTTGTAGCAGTGTAACAGTTTTTATTTTTCATAATTATGTTCCCTTCAAGAAACCAGAACTTGAAATCTTGTTCCAGTGAGTACCAGGGAGCGCTCCCTGCAGAGCGTTTCGGAGAGATTCTATGAAGCACCGTTGGTGTGGACACACTGGACAGGATTACATTTTTTAAACAAAGAACGGAAAACCCTGGGTAAATTTAATTTATAAATAAATAGTTTTTATAATTTCAACTGATAATTAAATGTAATTATGTTTCTACCTCTCAGCCATTTGACTGTTGTGGTGGGTGTTTCCCACACGATGTCCTTGGAAGATAGTCATTTGTTTTCCAACTGTGAGCTACATGGAACGTATGCGACGGTGATGAGGTCCTGATGCTCTCCCCGTTTGATCACTGTCAGATTATATGAGTGGAAGAGATGATAATGAAATTTATTTCCCCCCGCCATTTCAAGCCAGTTCTACCATAGTGAACCATAATTGCTCATTTGGTTCATTACAATTTACTCAAGCATAGTAACAGACACAATATAATACATTCCCTGAGGTCCATAGATGTCCCTAGATACCAAGAACATGCAAATTGACCTTGTAGAAGTGGATCAATCTTCCATTTACTTGGGTATGTACTTTTAGGCGAATTATCAGAAAATATGGCTAGGGCTTAACTGAAATTCACAATAAAAACTAACTGAAACTGGTGCGGCCGGGTAGTACAGCGGACTAAGCGCCTGTCTACCACCGCAGAGACACTGGTATCGAATCCGGCTGTCAGCGGTGCCTCCGGCTTGGCCGGCCGTCATACTGACACAATTGGCGGTGTCAGCGGGAGGGAAGCCGGTGGATGGTAATCTGGTCATTGTAAACAGCGACTCCTACAGGTCGGTCAGGGCGCCTGCACAGCGAGGGAGGGAAATGGTGAAGGTAGTGTGACCTCCCACGCGTTACACTTCACCAATGAGAGTCCTCGCTGGCAGGTGAAAAGAGGCTGCTGGCTGTCTCCTATGTATTGGAGGAAGCATGTGATAGACTTCAGGGCTCCCTAGACCGACCAGTGGAAGGCACATGCGCGCAATGACCAAGAAGGGGAGGGGGGGAATTGGCATAACGACTAAAATTGGGATCGGAGGAAAATACAGAAAAACAGGAGTAGAAAAAGTGAATAAAAAATAAAAACTAACTGAAACTATATTATTTACTTATAAACTAAAATATAAAACATAATATATATATATATATTATATATACGTAAAAAGGTATCTAGTCCTGCCCCTTCCTTACAATATACATATAAAAAATGGTCTTTCTTAATCAAAATATAATATAAATCTACAAATACCAAAAAAGATAATATGTGGTACTTAAGGCAAGACACTACAGGTGAATAGGGTAATTTTTTTTTACTAATAGATATCACAATGAAACTTCCCCAGTTGATTACTTATATTAAGACAATACTTTTTTGTATTACAAGTTTTCTGAAATTGTATTTTTAAATATGCAAATGAGGCATGATCTACTTAAATATGCACTAATTTGCATATAATTCCAGGACAGAAATCTGAACATTGGATAAAGCCATTTTCTAAATTATAGTTTCATTTTGTTGACATATTAGAGGCAAAGGTTATTACAGAGGGGATTTTGGATATCTCTTTTTATCACTCCATAAATCAGAAAATACTCCATTCAGTCCATTTTTATGGTACAATTCCATATTTCGTTTTTAGGAATAAAATGTGATATAAATCAGGGTATGAATGCGATATCAACAAACCCTTCTGTAAATACCTTCAGAACATAGATATGAATAGAACTGGAAGGTTTGGTGTATGTGAGTGCTACTGAAGTGGAGATTTCTGGCTCAGAGTATGAGGAAAAACTCTTAAAACTCATTTTTTGGGAAAACGCCTTCAAAGTTATGTATTGTAAAATGCCATACTTTTTTTTAACAGATATATACAAACACAATACCTAATCAAACCATTAGTAATAGACAACCTAAACACATGCCTGATAACTGAATAATAATAATTATTATGTTATTGAACTGAACAGAACTACACACAGGCTACAAAGTACAGTGTAGTACCCCCTAATAGGCAAAACATATTTGAATAGATATCACTATGAAACTTTCCCAGTTTGTTATGTACATATAAACTAAGAAAAAATATATTGCAAGTTTTCTGAATTTTATGTTTATATATGCAAATGAGGCACTTCCCCATTAAATATGTGCACATTTATGGATGCAATAAGGCAAAATGAAGTAAAATAAACAACTAAATGTGTGTTATTGACCTTTTATTGTCACTAGTTTCATAGAAGACATGTTTAGGAAGCAAAATATAACAAAATCTCAACATCAACAAAAAAGGTATATTTACCTATTCACCTGGGGTGTCTCGCCTTAAGTCACCTTACTAGTTAGTCCTCTCTCTTGTACATGTCCAAAAATTATTGTTTAACAGCCTTTGAATTGGTTTGTATTATTGCTCAGCTTTATACTGGCATCTTGGTGTGATGTGTGGGGTGTTTGGGAGACTGTTTTTTTCCAGGGGGGGGGGGGGGGGGGGTTCAGATGCTTTCGAGCAACACTCGCATTCTGTCAACTGTATGCAAATGTTATGCCTATGTTAATTTTATGCCATTTGCTGTGAAGCACTTTGAGCTGCAATCCATGTATGAAAGGTGCTATATAAATAAAGTTATTATTATTATTATTATTATTATTATTATTATTATTATTATTATTATTATTATTATTATTATTATTATTATTATTATTATTATTATTACATTATTATTATTATTATTATTATTATTATTATTATTATTATTATTATTATTATTATTATTATTATTATTATTATTATTATTATTATTATTATTATCTAGTCCATTCCAAAGGGACACCCCACAAGCCAGGAGAGGGTCCTCCTCATACAGTCCAGGGATGTTCACAGAGAGAATGGTCAGGCAGGCAGAGGTCATTCACGGGAATCCAAGATGGGGGAACAGGGAGTGGAGCCATGCAGGAACTGTGAGAAAAAGGAGGACAAGGACGTTAGAAGCACAATAGAACACGGACTGATAAATAGAACAAGGCACAATAGGGTTGGTAATAATTAGCTAGTAAATGTCACTCAGCTGCTCCTCCGGCTGACACACACCTGCACCCCATCCTGTAATCAGAGAGAGAGAGGAAGAGAGGGAGGAAGAGAGGGAGAGTAGCTAGGTCGGGATAGAGTGGTAGAGCTGCCGCGATAACCGCATTACCGCGGTATCGCTGTTGCATCACGCTCACCGCAGAGTTAGGCTGAATACCGCGTCACCGCTGTTTTTTATCATAATAATAAAGTTGGCTTGCGGCTTGCGGCTCTGCAGATATACCCTACTCGGTTCCAAGCGACCCTATTGGTCCAGCCTGGCTCTGCGGCTCTGCAGATACCCCCTACTCGACGCGTCACACTTTGTAGCCTCTGAACGAAAACAGAACGCCGCGCCGCCATCTTTACTGCCTCGCTAAGGATGCATTTCATTCAGGATTTGTTTGCGACAGAACCAAGTGCAATAAACTAAAAAGAATGGATTCACTGTGTATTCTGCCTTATTTATTGATGAAACAAAACCGACATCAACCCAATTTACCACCGAGCGGAGAGTTTAGTGTCACAACAAGATCGCTGATGTGTTAAGTTTGTTGTTGTTATTACTACAGTCAGCCGATATACACAAGAGAGGTAACGTTAAACCCGGGTTTGCTTGGTAGAATACACAATGAGAGGTAACGTTAGCGTTGGCAGAATAGACGCAACGAGAGTCTGGTTAATGTTGTTATTGATTGATTGATTGAAACTGTGTTAAACTCTGGCTTGCTGCAAGCCCTCGGACATCTATGCCCACGGAGCTTTCAGTGTACACAAGCGAGCGGCGGCGGCCCCGCCTGCATCCCCATTCCCCACACGGAGACAAACGGAGTAGTAGTACCTGGCTGCAGTGGAAAAGGAACAAAGTACCAGGTGCCTAAAGCGGGTCGAGTCGAGTAGGTACTATGCAGTGGAAAAGCGCCATTAGACTAGAGGCAGGCTATAAGAGTAGACTACCAAAAAAAATAAAAATGCATTCAAACTTTTTTTTTTTTTTGTGCGCACTGTGCGGTAATTACCGCGGCGGTAGGAAATATTTCGCAAATTCGTGCGGTAAGGAAAATATCAATACCGCGGCAGCTCTAAGAACAAGTGTATTAGAGGGTGGGAAGCCTGGAGGACTGGAGGGGCATGCCACTGAATTGAAAACAATAATTTAAAAAGCGAAATAAAAAATAAAAAATAAATGAAAAATACAAAATGTATAATAACCCTGGTGCGTGTGTGTGTGTGTGTGTGTGTGTGTGTGTGTGTGTGTGTGTATCCTCGCTTCTGAGCAGTGCTAACTGAATTATGCATTATTCAGAGTTTAATATTAGACATTAGGGACCCGGGCAAATTGGAGCTATCAATCACCCAAGACATTCATATGCACCAGACTTTGGGAATAATTTTTGAGAGGCAAAAACACTCCTTCCCATCGGGGAGTGATTGGCTGGGGAAATTGAGTGTGGAAATGAGGATGATTATTATATTTTCCAAGCGTCATCTCGTTCCGATGACATTACCGTTATTAAGCCATATGCTTAAGGATGATTGTTATTCGTGCTTCTAAGGAAGTGCAAACAGCAGCTTCTAATGAGTTATATACTAGAGTGATACGCTATAATTCAATCTAGTATAAAAAAAAAAATATATATATAGTTATATATATACAGTATAGCTTTAATTAGCTTGTTAAGTCAGTGGCCACAGGTCTATGCAATTAAAGTTTCCAGCAGACAGTGATCTTATTGAATGCTGGGGAGGAATGATATTTTTCTCCCCTGGTGACATTCACACACCACACACACACACACATACACAGGTGCTATTGACTTTGAGTTTACTGTGGGTTGGAATGCAAGAGATGTATGGAATTAATCTGTCGTATTGATTGGCTGATGCAATTGTGTTCATACAGTTGATACAAGAGAAGAGTAGGTGTTGGTAATAAATAACCACTGGCAGAGGCGATCATGCGAGGTGCACAACTTGCTCATCAGGAGCAGTTAGGGGGTTAAGTGTCTTGCTCAGGAGAGCTCCCGTAGCTCACCGCATATCTCGGCGATATTTCTGCGTCGGGGAAAACCGTGCTCGTCACGGATCTGGGGGACACGAGTTCGATTCCCGGACCTGCCGTCATTTCTCAGAATGTCTTCCCCTGCTCTACATCCCATTTGAACCTGTTTCTGTCGCTCATGCTTGACCAGAAAAAGCGATAAACGCTAAAAAATAAAGTTTAAAAAAAAAAAGAAAAAAAGTGTCTTGCTCAAGGACACTTCGACACGCTGGGGACACGCTTCTGGTAACTGCGATTACCAGAAGACCGCTCTACCTCCTGAGCCACTGTCCCTTTTGATGTTCTGTATACCTCCCGGCCCAATGGTTGTGCTCAAGTATGTATGCAATGTACAAGTATGTTCATTGACTACAGCTCAGCGTTCAACACCATAGTCCCCACCAGACTGGTGGACAAGCTGATCGAGCTGGGTCTGAGCTCCGCCCTGAGCGCCTGGGTACTGGACTTTCTGAGCGAAAGACCCCAGGCGGTCAGGGTGGGGGGTCAGACCTCCAACACCATCACCCTGAGCATCGGGTCCCCCCAGGGCTGTGTTCTGAGCCCCCTGCTGTACTCACTCTACACACACGATTGTGTGGCCAAGTTCAGCTCCAACTCCATAGTGAAGTTCGCAGACGACACAGTGGTGGTGGGGCTGATCTCGGACAACGACGAGAAGGCCTACCGGGAGGAGGTTGAGGTACTGGAACGCTGGTGCCAGGACAACAGCCTGCTCCTGAACATTGGTAAAACCAAGGAGCTGATCGTGGATTATAGGAGAGGACAGCAGGAGACACACACACCACTGATGATAAACGGGGCTACCGTGGACAGGGTGAGCAGCTTTAAGTACCTGGGGGTCCACATCTCAGAGGATCTGACATGGTCAACACACATAGACACAGTCGTAAAGAAGGCGAAGCAGCACCTCTACCACCTGAGACAGTTAAGGAAGTTCAGAGTATCGGGGAAGATACTCCAGTCCTTCTACTCAGGAGCTGTAGAGAGCATCTTGACCGGAAACATCACTGCCTGGTATGGAAACAGCACGGCACAGGACAAGAAGGCCCTACAGAGAGTGGTGCGCTCAGCCGAGCGTACCACGGGTATTGCACTACCTCCCCTGCAGGTTCTATACAACAAGAGGTGCAAATCCAGAGCCTGCAGAATAATGAAAGACCCCCACCACCCCAATAACAGCCTGTTCCAGCTGCTGAGGTCAGGCAGACGCCTGCGAACCCCAGCTACTAGGACAGAGAGGCTTAGGCTCAGCTTCTTCCCCCAGGCCATCAGAGCCTTGAACAATGAACTATCCACACACAAGCACACATGAGCACACACACGACACGCACGCTGTGCACGCTCACACAGTAGCAGCCATTTTAACACTTTAACATGAGCGGGCACACACTCATGCCGCACACACCCACACTTATGGCCAAAAAGAAAGGCCACTTTAAATTAGTATAAAATCAGTAACAGTGTATTGCACTACCAAAGCTACCTAGCATGTCCTATATGCTCTGTAAATAACTATGTACAGATACCGAGATGTCCCACCATGTTACCTGTTTATTGCACAATGTTGTTTTTATTGGATTCTATTATATGTTGTAACACTGTATTGCACATCGTTGCGGGCAAGACCACCCGCATTTCATTGTATACTTGTATGCCGTGACAAATAAAACTCTTGACTTGACTTGACTTAAGCCACTCACTGCAGGCTTCAGTGGGCTCCACTTCCGGCTCTCACAGTGCTCTCACCATAAGCCTCTGGCTCCGCTCCCCTCCCGAGACGTCTCTGAGCTCACCAAGGCTTTGGGGCCGAGGGGATGGGGACCATCATCTGTGTCGTTAAACTTTAAAACAAAATCATCAAAGCATGTGTCGCTGTTTTTTTTTATCGTCATTGATTGTCTGTGAAACAAAAGTACTGTTTTAACACAATATACTGTATATGTGATGTGACCTTTATCGGTTTTGGCAGATAATAGTGCAACCAGCAGCTCTATATGTCACTCTGTCGGTCAGTCGGTCCATAAAACCTTCCCTACCCTCTAGTGGCCACAGGTTTCGCCCTAGGAGGCTGAAATTGGGCATGGAGGTCAAGTCTGTGAGTATTCGTGCCAATTGGCTAAAAAGGGGCGTGGCAACAGGAGTGGCCTATTGCTAAAAGGTTGCAGCTATTGGGAATTCGTGCCTGTTTTTTTGTTTATTGGCATCGGTCCAATGACCAAAACTGGGCAAAATACTGTACATTGGCAAACATATCATCAGTATTGGCTGATGATAGTGATTATTGTCATTAGTTTAATGAGTACAGTAGAAACAACCAGTGATTATATCTCTGTCTAGCAGCGCCGTTTATTTTTGTGGGGGTTACTCTGTGGGGGCGGTTGTTTGGGTACTTGCACAATAACATTGAAATAGACTGCAGTAAAATCATCATCACTCATCACTTTCAGTACAACATTGGATTACTGTGTAGTACATTTACAGACCAAATCATAGATATTGGTAAACATCTGATATCGCCATAACAGAAGATGGACCTCCCTCCGGTTCATCTCTTGATATCTGCCCATGTTAGCGTGAGTGGAATAAAGGGCAGGGTATTATGATGACAACTTGTGGTATCAGATGAGGTGATATCTGCTGATTGTGTACGTACGTTTCAAGTTGATACAAACCAAGCCTGGCATATGGCTGCTCCACGGCCATGCTCCTCTGTGATCCTCTTAGCTGCTGTCAGTAAGTCCTTGACATGCAATAGCCCTGCTGTCAACAAGTGGTAATTGACTCGCGTTGAGTACTAGAAGGTGAGCTACTTCACAAGCCTGAAAACCAGTTTGACTTGACCAGAACTTGGACCATTGCTGTCAGAAACTGAATCTGAGGGATGATGGCTTTTCACCCACATTCAATGAAACCCAGAAATACCTAATCATTTGCTTATAATAAATGGCTAATAACAGTATTTTATTTATTTATCAAAACACAAGTAATGAAGTTATAAATCCAGCCCGACCTGACCCAACCCAACCTGAACCAACCTGATCCAATTCAACCTGAACCAAAACCTGACCTAACTTGAAACAACCTGAACCAACCTAACCTGACCTGACCTGAACCAACCTAACCTGACCTGACCCAACTTGAACCAACCTAACCTGACCTGACCTGAACCAACCTAACCTGACCTGACCTGAACCAACCTAACCTGACCTGACCCAACTTGAACCAACCTAACCTGACCTGACCTGAACCAACCTAACCTGACCTGACCTGAACCAACCTAACCTGACCTGACCTGAACCAACCTAACCTGACCTGACCAACTTGAACCAACCTAACCTGACCTGACCTGAACCAACCTAACCTGACCTGACCTGAACCAACCTAACCTGACCTGAACCAACCTGAACCAACATGACCTGATCTGACCTGAACCAACATGACCTGATCTCACCTGAACCAACATGACCTGATCTCACCTGAACCAACATGACCTGATCTGACCTGAACCAACATGACCTGAACCAACCCTACCCAATCCAACCCTACCCGAATCAACCTGAATCAACCCAACTCTATCCGACCTGACCCAACCCTACCTGACCTGACCTGACCAGACCTGACCACCAACCTGAACCAACCCAAACAAATCACAATCACAATGATAAACAATAAATATCAATATATTGCTAGACACACATTTTATGCTGCATCTATTTTTCTCAGGGGTTTTGAGGCCTGCATCATCCGTATATTTTGAGATTATGTGATCTCCAAGCACACAGATTCCATTTGCAATCCCCCCGAGGGACCTCGTCTTCTTCCTCTTCCTCCTCATCATGCCATCAGACCTTTCAACCCAGAATGCACCCTGTCGGCTTTTGAATATTTCATCGACGAAATGAATTCATGCAAACAGGGGGAAGAAAACAGGCTTTTGATTGCTTTGTTGGGCAGAACACTCTCAAACAAGTCTGCGAGGACACACACCAACACAGGTACAACAGGCTGTCGATCACCCCTGTATACCTGAATCCAGCCTGGTTCCATTTCTTTTCATCAGGAAGAATGGAACACAAAAGGATAAGGGCAAGAGGTGACATAGGACCAACATGAGATTTTACTTAAATATTAAAGGAAAGTGGAATGAAATTGATGGATGGAGGAGGAGTGAGAGCAGACACATTGGAACTACGTTCTAGGAGGGGGTGCTGTAATTTTTATATATTTTTTAGAATAGAATAGAATAGAATAGACATACTTTATTCATGCCGAGGGAAATTTGGCACTACATACAACTCGCTCACAGTAAACAGTAAACATGTGGGTAGACAAAAACAAAAAGTCACGAATACGAATAAAAATAAGCCTAAGAATAAAATATGGTCCGGGATATACATTTCCTATGTTACATTATAATATAAAATATACTAATATAATTCATACGTAAGCACAGAATTTAGAATGTGTGCACGCACAAAAAAAACTGGATTTATCAACCGTGCGTACACAGGTCCTACGCTCCTCCGTGTTGATAAATACCTCTTTGTTCTACCGTCAATGCTCGTGCATGATTATCCATATATGGCCATGAAACACCCCCCATGGGATGTGAAATAATGGACTGACCCGAGCGGAACTCTGAGAAACTTCACGGGAGATTGTTCACTGAGGTGCTGTCGAACCAAGAAGACACAACCGGTGTTATGGGATAAATAAAAGGCTGACTTGTACACGGTGATGTCAGATATCAACAGCTCCCCAAGACCATTGCTGCAATTCTGCCTGGACAGCTCAAAATACTAATAAAGACCGTTCGTTGACCACTGTTTGGCGTTGGTGTGTCATTCTAACCGTGCTGGAATATGAATGCCTTTATTCGTTTTGTTCTCATATCATATTCATATTCATATAATAGTTTACTCTATCAGCATACCAGCATGTAATACGTTCTGAGTGTGTATCTACCTCAACTCCTTATTATTTTGCGCATAGATTGCAGAAATACGGGAACGTTTTGATTTATATTAAAAGGCTTTGACATTGTAAAACTAAATACGTGGAATTCTGTAAGCATAATACAAGTCATATCACCCACACGATATATGCTCTGTGTCCAGAGCATGTATGCTTTTCATTAATTTAAGACACATTATTGCAAGGGTTCTCATTGCAATGCGTTTTTTATTCTTTCTTATACAGTAGGAAGGGGGAAGAACACTATATCGTGGGTGTTCATATGACTTGCATTCTGCTTACAGCTTCGAAATTCCACTTGTTTCGTTTAACGTAAAGCCTTTTTTTTTTTTTTTTTTTTTTACTTTGACCAGTCAGCTGGTTCTTTTCGCGTTTATCGCTTTTTCTGGTCAAGTATGACCGACAGAAACAGGTTGAATGGGGGTATAGGTGGGGGGAAAGACACTCTGAGAAAGTACGGCTTGTCCGGGAGTCGAACTCGCTACCCCAGATCCGTGACGCGCACGGTTGTCCCCGACGCCGAAATAGCGTTCGAGGTACGCGGTGAGCTACTGGAGCTCCCCTAACGTAAAGCCTTTTAAATATAATCAAACCGTTCCTGTGTTTCTGCGGTCTGTGCGCAAAATAATAACGAGTTGAGCTACGCGGAGTGCAGTCAGTCAGTACACCCCGTATATTCCGATAACGCTATATAAACCATGCTGCATTTATTCGGAGATAAAGACCTATTATTCCAAATGCTATTTATAGGGTTTTGACCATAATTACACTACTGTTGCTATTTTACAATGAACTATAATGAATTACGGTTCATACAGAACACGCCAGTGTTGAAACTAATGCACAGAAGCTTATTTCCTTGTTGTAATAATATATTCTACCAACGGGCGGCAGCTACGCATGCTCTGGGCTGTGCGTAGACATACGCACAAAGTCAAGTTCACGTTCAAATTGATAAATCCCACACTTTGCTTAGAAATGGTCATACGCACGGGTTAAGCACATATCTGTGCGTACGCAACGTTGATGCAGTGAGGCACAGTGATGCATTATAAAGTCTGATGGCTGTCGGAATGAAGGACTTCCTGTGCCGTTCAGTGCTACATCTTGGGAGTCTTAGTCTAGCACTGAACATGCTCCTTCTGTCAGCCAAGTCTGTGTATAGTGGGTGGGAGAGGTTGTCCCTGATGGCATGGAGCTTAGCAAGGCTCCTCCACTCCGCCACAACCGCTAGAGAGTCCAGCTCCACCCCTACCACGTTACTGGCCTTCCTGACCAGCTTATCCAGCCTGGTTGTGTCCCCTGCTCTCAGTCCGCTGCCCCAGCAGGTCACAGCGTACAAGAAGACGCCCGCCACCACCGACTCGTAGAACATCCTCAACATCCTTGTACAGACGGTGAAGGATCTCAGCCTTCTGAAGAAGTAGAGTTGGCTCTGGCCCTTCTTGTAGAGTGCCTCTGCGTGTTTTTGACCCATTCAGTTTGTTGTCGATGTGGACTCCGAGGTATTTGTAGTCCTCAACCATGTCCACATCGACCCCCCTGATGGAAACGGGGGGTCACAGGTGTACTCCTCCTCCCCAGATCCACAGCCAGTTCCCTGGTCTTCGTCACATTTAGCTGGAGGTGGTTCTTATCGCACCATGTGACGAAGTCCGCTACCAGTTTCCGGTATTCCTCCTCATCACCGTCCTTTATACATCCCACTATCGCAGAGTCATCAGAAAACTTCTGAAGGTGGCAGGACTCTGACCGATAATGGAAGTCGTTTGTGTGTAGACGGTGAAGAGCTGACGGGGTCTTATTAGATGTCTCATTCCCCCATCTTCCAGCAGTCAAGGCGGCCCGTTTTTGGGGGGGGGGGGGGTAGGCTGTATCACTCATTACACTCTGAAGGGCGCTGTCCAACACGTCAGCGCTGAATGCAGTAGATTGATTGGCTGCCATTTTGAGATTCTAATAGGAGATCCACTGGAATACTGACTCAGAAACATAATCTGTTGCTTTCAGCAACTATTGAATCATGACTCAGTGTTTCCCACAGTCTAATTGGTCCCGCCACAGTTTTATAATGAACTAAAAAAATATATATATAAAATGTATTTTTTTTTCTTTTTATATAAATATAAAGTTTGCCAATAGGGATGTATCAGTAGTATTGGCAGTGGTAGTAGCCGTAATAGTAATCCAGTATATTCTTTTATTTTCAAAAAAATATATCAGTTCAACACAGGTAACCACTTTTGCTTCATTTCTTTGATGGCTCAAATGTATGCAGTCGATTTTGTGTTTTGAGCACAAAGTTCATCATAGATCTAGCCTCTTTATTTTGCTCTCAAAGTGCACCAGAATGATGCCATAGAGGGGCCGAGGTTCACCCACCACAGTCTCCGAAAATCCTGTGGGAAACACTAATGACTCATGAATGTATAGTAATTCAACAACTGTGAGTGTGTGTGTGTTTGCGTCTGTGTGTGTGTGCGTGGACTCAGTCATCTTTCTTCTCTTTGTGTGAATATTATATTTCCTTTTTTTCCTGAATGTAACAGAATGACAGCATGGGGCCAAGGTTCACCAACCCCAGTATTATACCAAGAAACGGGCCGCCTTGACTGCTGGACGTTTGGGGGAATGAGACATCTAATAAGACCCTGTCAGCTCCAGACCTCTTTGACCCAAATTAGTCAACAACCACAACACTGCTGCTATCCTACCACTATTCACAACAGACTGAGACAGAGAATGGTACAGATACAGATGGATGGATGGAAGGATGAATTGATGGGAGGAAGGAAGGGAATTATATTGGGAGGGGGGTAGATCAGTCGTCTGGTAGTCCTGGAAGGTTCCTGGTTCGATTCCCGCTCTTCCTGGGCAGCGTGACGAAGTGTCCTTGAGATAAACACTTAAAACCCCTAATTGCTCCCGATGAGCAGGTTGGCACCTTGCACGGTCGCCTCCGCCATCGGTGTGTGAATGTGTGAGTGAATGGGTGAATGTGAGGAACAGGAAATTGTAAAGCACTTTGGATAAAAGCGCTATATAAATGCACCATTTACCATTCATGAATGGATAAATTGATAGACAGACAGACAGACAGACAGACAGACAGACAGACAGACGGATCTATCTCGACCTCCACTTTTTAACACATTGTCAAACATTGTCTGGGCTCTGCTTTCATCTTTGTAATGCCAATCCTATGGCGTCACATTGATCTCCATTGACTTCCGTCGTGCCGACATGCCTCCTCGTAATATAATAACCTCTGTATGCCCCCGGCGGATGTTTAGCTTGGAATACTTCCTGGTGCCCGTCTCCTCTCCTATCCAAACGTGTCGACTTCAAGGGTTACTGCTCAAGGTAGAACTTTAACCCTTTCACTGCCACACTACCAAAGGGTTAACCCTTTCACGGCGACAAGACAGAAGGTTAACCCTTTCACTGCCACGCGACAAAGGGTTAAAACTCTTTCACTACCACACTACAGAAGGTTAACCGTCTGTAGTGTGGTAGTGAAAGGTTAAAACCTTCTGTAGTGTGGTAGTGAAATGGTTAAAGACATGTACAGGAGGGTATTTCTGACAGGTTGCGTTGTTTACAGTACTTGGTTCTCCGGGTTAATTCCGCTAAACACCGTTGCTTCCTCCCCGACTGTCGGGACCGGAGAGGCTTTTTGTCTGAGCTTTTCATGTCTTATCTGCGCCGCGAAATGAAATGTCAGGCCGTCACTTCCTTCCCCGGCCCAAGAGGAAACCGCACACGACTCGAATCAAGCCCAGAATGCGCCGCAATTAAATGCATCCCCTCGGAGCTACAAAAGCCCCCTCTCTCTAAGCCGAGGCTCCTGTTACATTGTATCCTGCACGTGACACGGCACGTCCATTCAATAGCAGCTTAGCTGTGCCCCTCGACAATAGCTTGGGGAAAGTATTGAGGTGGGGTTGGCATTTGATGGCAGTGTCAGTATTGGCTTTATCTCCGCAGAAGCCAAAGCCGATACACTGCAGGCCAGGTTGGCAATTTTGTGAAAACAGTCTGAGCATCAGTCATAGACGCTTTATACCTTCAGAGAACGCTCCGTACACAACTGTAGGGCACTGATTACCTGATTCAATTAGAGTTTGATTCACAAGGTCACAAAGTTAATTCAAGGTTGATTCAATATTGATTCAATTGACCGGGTTCCAAGCACCGCTTAGTTACCTTGGCAACACCTTGGCAACCACCTTTAGCTTGTTCCGTGTGCCACATTTTGACGAGCTCAGAACACCAAGCCTTTTTTCTTTCCCCTAGCCTACTTGGATTATCTTCAGTGAAGGGTGTTTAAAAGATGTATCTTGACAGTGGAGGGTGTTTAAAAGATGTACATGGTGGACAGTGGAGGATGTTTAAAAGATGTATCTTGACAGTGGAGGGTGTTTAAAAGATGTACATGGTGGACAGTGGAGGATGTTTAAAAGATGAACCTGGACAGTGGAGGATGTTTAAAAGATGTACCTGGACAGTGGAGGATGTTTAAAAGATGTACATGGACAGTGGAGGATGTTTAAAAGATGTACATGGGCAGTGGAGGATGTTTAAAAGATGTACATGGGCAGTGGAGGATGTTTAAAAGATGTACATGGTGGACAGTGGAGGATGTTTAAAAGATGAACCTGGACAGTGGAGGATGTTTAAAAGATGAACCTGGACAGTGGAGGATGTTTAAAAGATGAACCTGGACAGTGGAGGATGTTTAAAAGATGTACATGGGCAGTGGATGATGTTTAAAAGATGAACCTGGACAGTGGAGGATGTTTAAAAGATGAACCTGGACAGTGGAGGATGTTTAAAAGATGTACCTGGACAGTGGAGGATGTTTAAAAGATGTACCTGGACAGTGGAGGATGTTTAAAAGATGTACCTGGGCAGTGGAGGATGTTTAAAAGATGAACCTGGACAGTGGAGGATGTTTAAAAGATGAACATGGACAGTGGAGGATGTTTAAAAGATGTACCTGGGCAGTGGAGGATGTTTAAAAGATGTACATGGTGGACAGTGGAGGATGTTTAAAAGATGAACCTGGACAGTGGAGGATGTTTAAAAGATGTACATGGTGGACAGTGGAGGATGTTTAAAAGATGAACCTGGACAGTGGAGGATGTTTAAAAGATGTACATGGTGGACAGTGGAGGATGTTTAAAAGATGTACATGGGCAGTGGAGGATGTTTAAAAGATGTACCTGGACAGTGGAGGATGTTTAAAAGATGTACCTGGGCAGTGGAGGATGTTTAAAAGATGAACCTGGACAGTGGAGGATGTTTAAAAGATGTACATGGTGGACAGTGGAGGATGTTTAAAAGATGTACATGGGCAGTAGAGGATGTTTAAAAGATGTATCTGGACAGTGGAGGATGTTTAAAAGATGAACATGGACAGTGGAGGATGTTTAAAAGATGTATCTGGACAGTGGAGGATGTTTAAAAGATGAACATGGACAGTGGAGGATGTTTAAAAGATGTATCTGGACAGTGGAGGATGTTTAAAAGATGAACATGGACAGTGGAGGATGTTTAAAAGATGTACATGGGCAGTAGAGGATGTTTAAAAGATGTATCTGGACAGTGGAGGATGTTTAAAAGATGTACATGGTGGACAGTGGAGGATGTTTAAAAGATGTACATGGGCAGTGGAGGATGTTTAAAAGATGTATCTGGACAGTGGAGGATGTTTAAAAGATGTACCTTCACTGGCTCCCTGTCTCACTCACTCAGGATCGAGTACAAAGTCTCACCCCTCACTCCTCCTCACGACATCTCCGCTCCGGCCAGGCAAACCTCCTCCAGCGCCCGAGGAACAAACTCCACACAGTGGCGGCACGGTGGTGTAGTGGTTAACACTGTCGCCTCACAGCAAGAAGGTCCAGGGTTCGAATCCCGCTTGGGGACCAGGTTTCCATGATGCCAGTTACCCAGGTGGGGTATCTCCCAGGCCTTTCTGTGTGGAGTTTGCATGTTCTCCCCGTGCTCGCAAGGGTTTCCCCCCCCGATAAGATAAACCCAATGGAAAAACATGCACAACAACAAGATCGCTAACGCTGTGGCGTCCTTGACGAAGACGGACAGGAGCACTTGGATTGGTCCCCTGGCGCGGCTCACGTGGCGCCTGTCTGCTCCCGGCTGCCCTTGGGGGGGAAGGACGACGGGATGGGTTAATCGCAGATACGCATTGTATGCATGGTTCGCATGTGTGCCAAATGGTGACCTCGGAGCAGGTCCTAAAATTATTATTATTAATAATTATTATTACCATGGGAGAACGGGCTTTCTGCTCATCCGCTCGCAGTCTGTGGAAAGCGTTCTCCCTGACCACCTGAGAGCACCACAGACTGTGTGGATGCTTTTAAAAAGGGCCTCAACACTTTTGGGATTCCTTTTTTAATTTCTTTATATACCAAGGAAGCAGTTAAAACTGTTCATCTCAGAAGTAATCCAGCGTATAGGCAGACACCAGGAGAAAAAGCCAACGCTGTCCTTTTGGAAAATCCCAGGATAAACCGTGAGTTAGGTGAGAGCCCACTCTGCTGCCGACTGGCTCATTCAAGAGGAACGTGGCAGCGAGCCAACTGGCGTAACGTGTTCTCTGTGGGACCCTGCTGTTCAGGAGTCAAACGCTGATGACTCGTATTCATTCAGGACGGGTTTGTCATGGAGAGGGGGAATATACCATCTGTAGGACATCCCACCAGCATCTTTTATTTACCAACACCACAATGTCTGTCTGTCTGTCTGTCTGTCTGTCTGTCTGTCTGTCTGTCTGTCTGTCTGTCTGTCTGTCTGTCTGTCTGTCTGTCTGTCTGTCTGTCTGTCTGTCTGTCTGTCTGTCTGTCTGTCTCTCTGTCTGTCTGTCTCTCTGTCTGTCTGTCTGTCTCTCTGTTTAAGTTATTTCTGTTCTGTCTGTCTGTCTGTCTGTCTGTCTGTTTATGTTCTTTATGTTCTGTCTGTCTGTCTGTCTGTCTGTTTATGTTCTTTATGTTCTGTCTGTCTGTCTGTCTGTCTGTCTGTCTGTCTGTCTGTCTGTCTGTCTGTCTGTCTGTCTGTCTGTCTGTCTCATCTCTCTGTCTGTCTGTCTGTCTGTCTGTCTGTCTGTCTGTCTGTCTGTCTGTCTGTCTGTCTGTCTGTCTGTCTGTCTGTCTGTCTGTCTGTCTGTCTGTCTGTCTGTCTGTCTGTCTGTCTGTCTGTCTGTCTCCTCTCTCTGTCTCATCTTTCAAAATGTTCTGTCTGTCTGTCTGGTTCCATGACTGACTGGGTAGCTGTCTTGCTGACTGGCTGTATGGCCGGCCGACTGAATGACTGACTAGACACCTGGATTGCTGATGGACTTTCGTGCTGTTTTCCAACTGTCTCTCTTGATTGATTTGACTCTGGGTGCCTAATTTATCACTTTGCTGTCAAGCTGACTGGCTACTTGGCTACAGTAGCTCACAGTAGGTTTGACTGGCTTACTGACACTATTGCCTCAACTGTTTTCAGCTGCACTAGGCTCAACTCGAGACAAGTCGAAGAAATAGTTGAAGAAGTAGCATTGGGAGTTCACTAGAGGTCTGCTCTCCGTCCGGGGGAGTTTCTCGGTAGACCGATACGGCCAAGACACAGAACACACTAGTTTTACGTCAGATTAATGTAATATAATAATACACTTTATTTGTATAGCACCTTTCATAAAGAAACTGCAGCTCAAAGTGCTTCACAACAGAAAAAAAGACAGGCATAAAATGAGCACATAAAGTGCAGACATAAAATCACAGTTTTGATTCAGTTTTAAATAGACAATAATAAAGAGTAAGATAGAATACAGAGTAAAATAGTGCACATAAAGTGCAGACATAAAATCACAGTTTTTTTTACAGTGCAATAAATAAAATAGTTCTGGATTACTGTTTAACAGTTTAAAGTCGTCTTTACCTTCTGTTTTGTATCCACAGTTTAAAACCTTCCCTCCGGTTTGATACCCACTTTGACCCTTCGCACCTCCCACTCAGGGTGCAGTTCTAGGCCTGGGTCCTACACAGTTTTAAAGCCTGACAGTCTTTCTTGTTTGATACCCACACAGTTTAATACCCGACAGTTTTGAACCTGTAATAAAAAGTAATAGACAGAGTAAAATAGTACAGTGCAATAAAATAGTAGAATAGAGTAGATAGTAAAATTATGCAACAGTGCAGTGCAATAAAAAGTTAAGTAAAATGATGCAAAGTGCAGTGCAATAAAATAGAATGGACAGAGTAAAATAGTGCTACAGTACAATCAACAGAGTGTATTAGAAGGCGAAGAGGTGAATATGTATGTTTTTAGCTTATTTAAAAAAAATATTAGCTCCACATTAGCTTCCCTAATGTCCATAGGTAGTGTGTTCCATAACCTTGGTGCATAGTTTGCAACGGCTTCATCCCAGATTCTCTTTAGGCTGTGGCTTGGAACCTTCAATAGACCAGTAGTAGATGATCGCAATGTTCTAGACAGAGGGCACATAGTTGACTAGAGAATCTGCGATGTAGCTGGGTCCTGTTCCTTGTCATTCCTGTAGATTACACGGAATAATTCAGGTAAAAAAATCGTCAAAATGCCCCTTTAATAATACAATTGCATATCCGAACTTTGCTCAGAACCAGTGCTGTAGCTCATGTATCTTCAGAACCTTCAGAACCAGGGCTGTAACTCATGTATCTTCAGAACCTTCAGAACCAATGCTGTAACTCATGTATCTTCAGAACCTTCAGAACCAGTGCTGTAGCTCATGTATCTTCAGAACCTTCAGAACCAGTGCTGTAACTCATGTATCTTCAGAACCTTCAGAACCAGGGCTGTAGCTCATGTATCTTCAGAACCTTCAGAACCAGTGCAGTAGCTCATGTATCTTCAGAACCAGTGCAGTAGCTCATGTATCTTCAGAACCAGTTCTTTTTTTTGTATTTTATTTTTTTATTATTTTTTTTAAACAAACACATAAACAAACATGACAACACACGATAAGATATACAAGCATTAGTTGACAGTGCACATCCAATGAAATCACATTTTAGTTAATTGTCTTATATAGGATATACCCTTAATACCTGTTATCTAAAAACCTACACACATATGCTCTGTACCAGTTCTGTAGCTCATCTTCCTTCAGACCCTTCAGAACCAGGGCTGTAGCTCATGTATCTTCAGAACCGTCAGAACCAGTGCTGTATCTCATGTATCTTCAGAACCGTCAGAACCAGGGCTGTATCTCATGTATCTTCAGAACCTTCAGAACCAGGGCTGTAGCTCATGTATCGTCAGAACCAGTGCTGTATCTCATGTATCTTCAGAACCGTCAGAACCAGGGCTGTATCTCATGTATCTTCAGAACCTTCAGTACCAGGGCTGTAGCTCATGTATCTTCAGAACCTTCAGAACCAGGGCTGTAGCTCATGTATCTTCAGAACCAGGGCTGTAGCTCATGTATCTTCAGAACCAGGACTGTAGCTCATGTATCGTCAGAACCAGGGCTGTAGCTCATGTATCTTCAGAACCAGGGCTGTAGCTCATGTATCTTCAGAACCAGGGCTGTAGCTCATGTATCTTCAGAACCAGGGCTGTATCTCATGTATCTTCAGAACCAGGGCTGTATCTCATGTATCTTCAGAACCTTCAGAACCAGGGCTGTATCTCATGTATCTTCAGAACCTTCAGAACCAGGGCTGTAGTTCATGTATCTTCAGAACCAGTGCAGTAGCTCATGTATCTTCAGAACCAGTGCAGTAGCTCATGTATCTTCAGAACCAGGGCTGTATCTCATGTATCTTCAGAACCTTCAGAACCAGGGTTGTAGTTCATGTATCTTCAGAACCAGTGCAGTAGCTCATGTATCTTCAGAACCAGTGCAGTAGCTCATGTATCTTCAGAACCAGGGTTGTAGTTCATGTATCTTCAGAACCAGTGCAGTAGCTCATGTATCTTCAGAACCAGTGCAGTAGCTCATGTATCTTCAGAACCAGTGCAGTAGCTCATGTATCTTCAGAACCAGGGCTGTATCTCATGTATCTTCAGAACCAGGGCTGTATAAGATAAGATAAGATAAGATAAGATAAGATATTCCTTTATTGATCCCCTTGGGGAAATTCAGGCATCATAGCAGCATGTGGGGGAGGGGGGGGGGGGTACAGGTAGTAAAACAACAACACAGTGTACAGATAGTAAAAACAACACAGGCAGTGAAAACAATTTGGTCAATATGGTCAATATAATTTACTATCTGACTAGCTGAAGAAATATTCACATTATTCACAGTGTCACATAAGGTGCAGTATGCATAAGGTAGTGTTATAATTTACTATCTACTGAGTATACATTATTCACAGTATCACAGTATCCACTGAAATATACATTATTCACAGTATCACAGTATCCACATAAGGTGCAGTAAGTCTAAGGTAGTGTAGGTTGACCTCCGTATCTCATGTATCTTCAGAACCAGGGCTGTATCTCATGTATCTTCAGAACCTTCAGAACCAGTGCTGTAGCTCATGTATCTTCAGAACCTTCAGAACCAGTGCTGTAACTCATGTATCTTCAGAACCTTCAGAACCAGTGCTGTAACTCATGTATCTTCAGAACCTTCAGAACCAGTGCTGTAGCTCATGTATCTTCAGAACCTTCAGAACCAGTGCTGTAGCTCATGTATCTTCAGAACCAGTGCTGTAGCTCATGTATCTTTAGAACCGTCAGAACCAGTGCTCATGTATTTCCACCGCGGTTCATCCAAGGATCTTTCTCACAGGGAGTGTTAATGCCACGGTGAGGCAGGAACAGATCACAAGTGGTAAAGTAAGAGACTTCATTATCGGTCTAGTTTTACTTCATTATTTAGTCTTCTGCTGAAGCCAAGGCTGCCGTATTGACTAAATCCAGTCCCCATGGTCTCTTTTCTCTCTCTCTACCTCTCTGTCTCGCTCTACAGTACCTCTCTCTGTCTCTATCTAACTCTCTCTCTACACCTCTCTCTCTGGCTCTCTGGCTCTACCCCTCTCTCTACTGTATATCTATCTCTATAACTCGTTCTCTCCCTACCCCTCTCTCTCTACCTTTCTTTCTCTCTCTCTCTCTCTCTCTCTCTCTCTCTCTCTCTCTCTCTCTCTCTCTCTCTCTCTCTACCTCTCTCCTTCTGTGTGTTTTTCTCTCACAGATGATGATGTATGTTAATAACGTAAACTATTTATCAGTGTGTGTGTAACAGAGCACAGCATCTGTTTCTTTCAGACAGAAGTGTTCATTAATTTGCACCCTTGAGTTCTTCACCACTCTCTCTCTGTCACAGGAGGAAGTTAGAGATCACACTCAGATCAAGTAATGACGGTGTTAATCGATTGTCGCTGACAGAGTAACTGAAATATCATGCTTTTATTCAAATGAACGGGTGAGAACCTTTTTTTGTTTCTTTTTTTGCTGAAGCGGGAGGGGCCGGCCTACAGTAGCGAATGTCCCCAACTGACTGGCTACCTGCCCATTGTTGAAACATGCATACAGACTAGATGAGTTGTTGTGATGACGTTTGATCAAGGTTAACCACCTTGACCAAACCTTGTTTGTGGAATAAGCACGTCATTTATTCAGTTGATAGGGATATTTAATTTTTTTATTAAATTTAACCTTTATTAATCCAGGCATGCAATTAAGAACATTCTTATATACAAAAGCAGTCTGTCCAAAAAGCAAAGGCCTTTTGTGGGAAGGGGGGGTGGGAGGCTGTAACAAAAACAAGGTTATGTACATGCATACAAGTAAATAAAATACAAAATGACAATAGTATACAAGGACAACAATAAACAAGGGAGAGAGAAGGAAAGGGAGAGAGGGGAAAAGAGAAAGGAAGAGTGAGAACCACTCAGATATCAATATTGCACTCAGAGGCAAAAATGATGTTTCTCTCTTTATTAAAAAGTCAATCTTTCTGTATGCATATGTGCCGCTTTTTCTTACGTGTGTATTCCTCTGTGTGTGTTTGTGTAGCAGCGATGCCGGTCCCAGACCAACCTGTGGAGCAGGAGAAGGGGGCCATGGTGCCCCCTGTGATGCCCGCCTCCAACGGCTCTGAGGCCGAGACCACCTCCTCCATCCTCGCCTCTGTCAAAGAGCAGGTAGTACCCCCTGTGTGTGTGTGTGTGTGTGTGTGTGTGTGTGTGTGTGTGTGTGTGTGTGTGTGTGTGTGTGTGTGTGTGTGGGTGGGTGGGACCAAATATCCCTGCATGGGATGAAAAATTATTTTGTTTTGGGGACATTGTCCATTATCCTACAAGGTAAATTAGCTATTTTAGGGTTAGACATGTAGTAGTTATGGTTAAGGTTAGGTTAATGTTAGGATAATGTTTAGTGTTCGACATGTAGTGGTTATGGTTAAGGTTAGGTTAAGGTTAGGATAATGTTTAGTGTTCGACATGTAGTGGTTATGGTTAAGGTTAGGTTAAGGTTAGGATAATGTTTATTGTTAGACATGTAGTAGTTATGGTTAAGGTTAGGTTAAGGTTAGAATAATGTTTAGTGTTCGACATGTAGTGGTTATGGTTAAGGTTATGATGAATAGATATGATTGCAGTCCATTTACCATGGTTAAGGTTATGGAAGGTAAGGGGTTATGGAATAATACATCTATGGGAAAGTCCCCACAGTACATGAACATGTGTGTGTGCCTGTGTGCATGTGTATGGGCACGCGCCTGCGTGACTGTGTGTGATATTTGTATCAGCACACTACCATCTCAGATAACCACTGAAACAGTCATCATATCAACGCCTCTTCTTGTGGTTGTTTTTGTGGCTCGACTTGCTTGTGTATCTTATCCAACCTGACCTACTTTACCGCAACCTGGCGATAAAGATTATGTCAAATCTTTGTCTCTTTTTTATCAAATTTGTCATACACCCACACACACGCACACGCACGCACGCACGCACGCACACACACACACACACACACACACACACACACACACACACACACACACACACACACACACACACACACACACACACACCAGGCACTTTAAGAGACTGAAAGTATTTAAAAGTAGGCAATGATTGATGGGTGCCGAGAGCCTTAATGGAGGAAAATGACAGAGATTATGGGCTGTATGCTGAAGCCAAGTCGACGTAATTGAAGAAAGTAATTAAAACCTACGCAGTAAGTCAACGGGGAGCAATGGAAGGTACTGTAGCTCCCAGAGCGGCAGAGACGGCCACTGTAACACATGGCTTTATGTCCACATCTCTGATGGAGGGAGGAGGAGAGAGAGAGGGAGGGAGGGAAGACACAGGAGGATAGAGAGAGAGGGAGGGAGGAAGGGAGGGAGGGAAGAGACATGAGGAGGGAGGGAGAGGGAAGGAGGGAAGAGACATGAAGAGGGATGGAGGGAGGGAAGAGACATGAGAGAGAGAGGGAGGAAGGGAGGGAGGGAAGAGACATGGGGAGGGAGGGAGGGAGGGAGGGAAGAGACATGAGGGGAGAGAGAGAGGGAGGGAGGGAAGATAAATGAGGAGGGAGGGAGGGAGGGAAGAGTCATGAGGAGGGAGGGAAGGAGGGAAGAGACAGGAGGAGAGAGAGAGAGGGAGGGAGGGAAGATAAATGAGGAGGGAGGGAGGGAGGGAGGGAAGAGTCATGAGGAGGGAGGGAGGGAAGAGACATGAGGGGAGAGAGAGAGGGAGGGAGGGAAGATACATGAGGAGGGAGGGAGGAAGGGAGGGAAGAGACATGAGGGGAGAGAGAGAGGGAGGGAGGGAAGATAAATGAGGAGGGAGGGAGGGAGGGAGGGAAGAGACATGAGGGGAGAGAGAGAGGGAGGGAGGGAAGATACATGAGGAGGGAGGGAGGAAGGGAAGAGACATGAGGAGGGAGGGAAGGAGGGAAGAGACAGGAGGAGAGGACAGATTCAAGGGAGTGAGCGAGAGGAGGGGGTGACAGGGGGGAGAGGCGGAGGGAGGGATGAGACAGAAGGAGAAGACAGATTAGAGGTAGTGAGAGAGGGGATGGGGTGGCAGGGAGGGAGGGAAGAGACGGGAGGAGTAGAAGACAGATTTGAGGGCGGGAGGAGAGGAGGGGTGGCAGGGAGGGAGGGAAGAGACGGGAGGAGCAGAGGACAGATTAGAGGGAGGGAGCAGAGGAGGGGTGGCAGGGAGGGAGGAGAGGAGACGGGAAGAGCAGAGGACAGATTAGAGGGAGGGAGGAGAGGAGGGGTGGCAGGGAGGGAGGAGAGGAGGGGTGGCAGGGAGGGAGGAGAGGAGGGGTGGCAGGGAGGGAGGAGAGGAGACGGGAGGAGCAGAGGACAGATTAGAGGGAGGGAGGAGAGGGAGGAGATCTTAGAAAGTCCTTTAAATTAACATGACCATGTTCATACTGAACGGACTTAGCTACAAAGCCTTCTCATACATTCTTAATGTTTTCCATTATATTTTCCTTGCTGTTCATTTATGCTCCTGGCACATATTACATACCTTACAAAGTTAACCATTCAAACCCAAGGCTATGATGAATGACCTCTAATGACCATAGCAGACATGTAAGACTCCTACTGGGGATCCCACTCTTTACATGGATAGGACAGGAGGAGAGGTACCATGGGTTGCCATGGTCAGTCAGTCGGTCGGTCAGTCAGTCAGCCAATCAGTCAGTCAGCTAATCAGTCAGTCAGCCAATCAGTCAGTCAGCTAATCAGTCAGTCAGCCAATCAGTCAGTCAGCTAATTAGTCAGTCAGCCAGGGTGGAAAGAACTCCAAACCTGAGCATTACTTAAGAGCAAAATTGCCTCCATGTGAATATGGTCAATACAGAATGTACCCTTTAAGAAAGTGTTTATTGTTTTTTTTACCATCATCAAAATGGGGCAGGATATAACTAACACTTGGTGGTCTATTCAAAGAAGGCCACCCGCTTCTAGGTGTGGGAGCGCCCTTTTGTAGCTTGAACTACTTCCAAGAATCCGTGTGCGTGGTGGTGGTACAAAGGAAGGGAGGGAGGGAGGGAATGAGGGGGAGGGGAGCAAGGAGGGGAGGAAGGAGGGTGGCTAGATGGGGGTGGTTATCAGTTCATATCAGTAGATTTTCCAATGGAAACTGCTGAGACAGCATGCGATATTGAGAAAGCAAGAAAGATAAAGTAGGAGAATAGAGTCGAGCGAGGAGAGAGAGAGAGAGAGAGAGGTAGAGAGAGCGAGAGAGAGCGAGATCGAGAGAGAGAGAGCGAGAGAGAGAGAGAGAGCGCACTGTGGGTTTGATTAATATGACTGTGTCTGACCGAGAGGTTGGTTGGCTGGGAACAGTCACATTCACAATAGCCTGAGGAAACACTGGAGAGAGAGAGAGAGAAGGGCAGATATATAGAAATAAAAGGAGAATGGGAGAGAGAAAGGAAAACAATTGAGAGGAAAGAGAGAGAGAGGCTGAGAGGAAAGAGGGGGAGAGAGAAAAGAGAGGCTGAGAGGAAATAGAGGCTGAAAGGAAAGAGGGACAGAGAGGAAATATAGGCTGAAAGAAAAGATGGACAGAGGGGAAATAGAGGCTGAGAGGAAAGAGGGGGAAAGAGGAAAGAGAGACCAAGAGGAAAGAGAGGCTGGGAGGAAAGAGAAGCTGATAGGAAAGAGAGGCTGGGAGGAAAGATAGGCTGGGAGGAAAGAGGGGGAAATAGGAAAGAGAGGCTGATAGGAAAGATAGGCTGAGGGGGAAAGAGGAAAGAGAGGCTGAGAGGAAAGAGGGGGAGAGAGGAAAGAGAGGCTGAGAGGAAAGAGAGGCTGAGAGGAAATAGGGGGAAAGAGAAAAGAGAGGCTGAGAGGAAAGCTAGGCTGAGGGGGAGAGAGGAAAGAGAGGCTGGGAGGAAAGAGAGGCTGAGAGGAAAGAGAGGCTGAGAGGAAAGAGAGGCTGGGAGGAAAGAGAGGCTGAGAGGAAAGAGGGGCTGGGAGGAAAGAGAGGCTGGGAGGAAAGAGAGGCTGAGAGGAAAGAGAGGCTGGGAGGAAAGAGAGGCTGAGAGGAAAGAGAGGCTGAGAGGAAAGAGAGGCTGAGAGGAAAGAGAGGCTGGGAGGAAAGAGAGGCTGAGAGGAAAGAGAGGCTGAGAGGAAAGAGAGGCTGGGAGGAAAGAGAGGCTGAGAGGAAAGAGGGGCTGGGAGGAAAGAGGGGCTGGGAGGAAAGAGAGGCTGAGAGGAAAGAGGGGGAGAGAAAAAAGAGAGGCTGAGAGGAAAGAGAGGCTGAAAGGAAAGAGGGGGAGAGAGGAAAGAGAGGCTGGGAGGAAAAAGAGGCTGGGAGGAAAGAGGGGGAGAGAGGAAAGAGAGGCTGGGAGGAAAGAGAGGCTGGGAGGAAAGAGAGGCTGGGAGGAAAGAGATGCTGAAAGAAAAGAGGGGGAGAGGGTAAAGAGAGGCTGAGAGGAAAGAGAGGCTGAGAGGAAAGAGGGGGAGAGAAAAAAGAGAGGCTGAGAGGAAAGAGAGGCTGAAAGGAAAGAGGGGGAGAGAGGAAAGAGAGGCTGGGAGGAAAGAGAGGCTGGGAGGAAAGAGGGGGAGAGAGGAAAGAGAGGCTGGGAGGAAAGAGAGGCTGGGAGGAAAGAGATGCTGAAAGAAAAGAGGGGGAGAGGGTAAAGAGAGGCTGAGAGGAAAGATAGGCTGAGAGGAAAGAGAGGCTGAAAGAAAAGAGGGGGAGAGGGGAAAGAGAGGCTGAGAGGAAAGATAGGCTGAGAGGAAAGAGAGGCTGAAAGAAAAGAGGGGGAGAGGGGAAAGAGAGGCTGAGAGGAAAGGGAGGCTGAGAGGAAAGATAGGCTGGGAGGAAAGGGAGGCTGAGAGGAAAGAGGCTGAGAGGAAAGAGGAAGAGAAGGGTGTTTGTGTGGTGTTGTTTGTGTGGAGTCAGTATATCCCTCCACATTACACCAATAAATGCACACCCACCACCACCTGGACACACACACACACACACACACACACACACACACACACACACACACACACACACACACACACACACACACACACACACACACACACACACACAAAACACTTAAGTTCACACTAGTTGCATGAGGCTGTTTGCTTTCAGCCTCGTAGGCATTCTTTAGTGTAGTGACACGTTGGTTCAATTAGACTGAACTCACCAGAGGGGCCTCAGTGGATCTGATGTTTGATCATTCTACCTCTCTTCTGAAGTCCTCCTCTGCTCAACACCACTGGGTATTATACTGTACGTTCACCCTCACACAGTGCAGGACAAACACTGGCGGCTATACATTTTATTTATTTTTGGGTGGGGGGGGGGTTCCATTTTATTCCAAGTGTATTTTTCCATTCGAAAATCACCTTGTTAGCCAAAGTGAAACTAATCTGCCCCCCCCCCATTGGCAGAGGCACTTGTGTATTGGTTCCATGAATACCGTGAGCGCCAACGCACACACGCACCACTGATTAAATGTGTGGGTGACAGGCTTGAGTTATATGCCGCTTTTCCACTGCATGGTGGACTCTACTCGCTTTTGATACCTGGTTGTTACGATTGGGGGTGATGATGAAGGTGAGAACACAGTATGCAGACAAGGAAGAAGGAACGGAGGCAGAGACGAGGGGTGATGCTTAAAGAAGAGATGTTTACTAACTCAACCAAACTACCAACACAAAAGGGAGGCACAGCCGGGCTGGCTCTGGAACAAACACGGACGGCAATGGAAAACCGAAAAGGCAGAGTAGAGTAGAGTTGAGTAGAGTCGAGTAGGTACCATTGCTGACTCTAAGAGCTGCTTCACGTATAGAGCTTTGCAGCAGTGTACTGTAACCCATGCAGTACTAATGCAGCTTAGATGCAGGGTGGCTGCATTTCTACAATGGCCGCTGCTTCTCTCTCACATGGTTGGGTATTCCCATCATTTCCTTTCCCGGAATTCTTAAACGATACATTTCAGTCAATTGCAAAGTATTAAGTGGTGTGTGTGTTTTTGGGTGCAGGAGTTGGCTACAGCTACAGGTTTGCCTGGTCAACTTTTATAACACTTTTGTAAAACCCCAACCCTGTATTGTGCAATGAAGTGATGCGACTCATTCAGAACGCAGCGGCCCGCCTGATCTCAAACCTACCGAAGTCGGCCCATGTCACCCCACTTCTTAGGGACCTGCACTGGCTCCCCATTGCTGCACGAATCCGCTTCAAGGCCCTCGACCTAGCATACCGTGCGGCAAAGGGAACTGCTCCCGCCTACCTCCGGTCAATGGTCTCTAACTACACACCCTCAAGACCCCTACGCTCTGCTTCTTCTGGCCGCCTCAGACCTACTCCTATCCAAGCTCCGGGAGGGTCATCAAAGAGAAGTCGCCTATTCTCAGTCCTTGCCCCACAATGGTGGAATGAACTACCCACCCCAGTTAGGACAGCCGAAACACGTCCAATCTTTCGCCGTCGACTAAAGACGCACTTCTTCAACCATTATCTGAATTAAAAAAAAAAAAAAAAAAAAAAAAATCTAACCCTAACTAACCATACTGTCATGCACTTGTCCTAATAAACTAACCTACACTGTAGCACTCAACACTTTGGCGAACATTGTTACTCAGCTGATAGAGTTGTGCCCTTCCTGATGGCTTGTCGTACAGAACTTGTAAGTCGCTTTGGATAAAAGCGTCAGCTAAATGACTAAATGTAAATGTAAATGTAAATGTACATATTTATTTTCAGAACAAACTGGGCTATCAAAATATATGTGATTCAGTTTTGTCAGATCAAGGTATACATGTGAAAGATATGTTGTGGAAATGGGTTTTGTCTTTGTATGGATTTGGCTGTTTGAAACGTTATTTAGGCGCAGGGGGACATTATTTAGATAGTCCTTACTGTTTGGCCAGGGTTTCAAGTCTTCACATTAACAAAAACAGGCTGTTCAGAATGATAGCAGTGTGTGATGTCTCAGGGGGGACACAAGCAACGCAATTAGCTTTGATTAATCAATTATCTGTGCTTTTTGGAGCCAGGAACACTGCCTACCTAATGTACTGCCCAGTTTGTAAGGTTTTATTTACTCTTGGGTGTGGGGTAGCCAGACAGGGAAGGAAATAATGAATTTAAAATGTGTTGTGCTACACCCACAAAAAGTGTGTTGTTTAACACTTTGATTACCGGCGATGCGGTGCGCCTTACTGCCGTTGAATGCCAGCACCCACTTCAATGATAGCGTTGTAAACGCATAATCTCTGTCTTAAATTATGGCTATGTGTCTAATCTTCCCGTCGTTTATCAATGACTTGTTTGCAGTCAATATTGTCGAGACGGATTGTTTTTTAATCGGTTCATTTCCGTTTTATAGCATTTTGAAAAGCCCTAGTTTTTCAGGAAAATATAAAGATTCCGTGATAAACGGCATTTACTGGAATATTCTGGCATACACGTTGTCATTTTTCGGCCTATTTATGAATCGTTTTCAAATAAACGCTAGATTATCGATAGTATATGTGTACTTATGCACGCTACAGAAGCTATCTGAAAAATATATTCTCATTTCCTGATCAGCGAGCACACACTCACAGCCACACACACACACATATGGGACACGTTGATATATAGGTCAAAATAGATCCGATTACCCTAAGACTGGTAAAATAGATTCCTTACCTCATATCAGATGTTCTCCAAAAAGATTATTCCAATTCCTGATCGCCATTCCAAATATCGATCGCATTTATTGATTCAGCGTTGGGTACTGTAAATATATATTCCACGCGTTTTCCGGGCCGGCGATCAACTTGGATCTCTTCAGATGCCTCGCCGGAGAGTAACATGAGGAGGCTGGACCGTTCTTTATTTAATTTCCATCCGTGACATCATCTTAGCACCGTGAACACTGTATTGGAAACGTACATAAACAGACAAACAAACATTTCACATAATGGTTTCCACAGTACAGTACAAACACTAATAACATAACATAATAACATTGGATTACATTCCTACACAGACAAATCATTCATTCACAAATTTCTTTCTACAAGTTACAACCATAATTAATAAACAACAAAGCATACCTTGCTGTGCTCTCCAAGGAATGCAAAGATAATCCGCAAAGGTCCTTTCTTTGGTTTAAAAACACGGTCAATACAAAAGTTAAAGTCGCACAGGAATACAGAGCGATATAAAGACGCACCAAACGTTCCTGCCGCCGACTACGTTAACAGCTGTCTTGATCTACGGTGCGCCAATAGGGACAGATTTATGTAGGCCTACGGGTATCGAAATTCCTCATTTCAAGGCACACAAATCTCAAGTGGTCCGTTACAAGAATATATAATATGTCCCCCCACAACTATGTCTTATTCAACTCTGAATCCATAGTTAACAAGGAGATACATGCTCAAAACCCAGAACAGCCCCCTCAATACTGTGAATACTGTATATTTCAGTTAGTTAGATAGTAAATTATAACACTACCTTATGCATACTGCACCTTATGTGACACTGTGAATACTGTATATTTCAGTTAGTTAGATAGTCAATTATAACACTACCTTATGCACACTGCACCTTATGTGACACTGTGAATACTGTATATTTCAGTTAGTTAGATAGTAAATTATATTGACTTATTGTTTACACTGTTGTTTTTACTACCTGTACCCCCCCATCCCACCCCCCATGCTGCTATGATGCCTGAATTTCCCCAAGGAGATCAATCAAGGAATATCTTATCTTATCAAACCACCCTCACACACACCCTCACCACCCTCACCACCCTCACACACCCTCACCACCCTCACCACCCTCACACACCCTCACACACCCTCAAACCATCCTCACACACCCTCACACACCCTCACACACCCTCACCACCCTCACACACACCCTCACCACCCTCACACACCCTCACCACCCTCAAACCACCCCCACACATCCTCACACACCCTCACACACCCTCACACACCCTCACACACCCTCACACACCCTCACACACCCTCACACACCCCCACGCACCCTCACACACCCTCACACACCCTCACACACCCCCACACATCCTCACACACCCTCACACACCCTCACACACCCTCACACACCCTCACACACCCCCACGCACCCTCACACACCCTCACACACCCTCACACACCCTCACACACCCCCACACACCCTCAGACACCCTCACACACACTCACACACCCTCACACACCCTCAAACCACCCCCACACATCCTCACACATCCTCACACACCCTCACACACCCTCACACACCCTCACACACCCTCAAACACCCTCACACACCCCCACGCACCCTCACACACCCTCAGACACCCTCACACACCCTCACACACCCCACACACCCTCACACACCCTCAAACCACCCCCACACACCCTCAAACCACCCCCACACACCCCACACACCCTCACACACCCTCACACACCCCCACACACCCTCACACACCCTCAATCCACCCCCACACACCCTCACACACACCCCACACACCCTCACACACCCTCAAACCACCCCACACACCCTCACACACCCCCACACACCCCCACACACCCCCTCAAACCACCCCCACACACCCTCACACACCCTCACACACCCTCAAACCACCCCCACACACCCTCAAACCACCCCCACACACCCCACACACCCTCACACACCCCCACACACCCTCACACACCCTCAATCCACCCCTACACACCCTCAAACCACCCCCACACACCCTCACACACACCCCCACACACCCCCACACACCCCCTCAAACCACCCCCACACACCCTCACACACCCTCAATCCACCCCCACACCCCCTCAAACCACCCCCACACACCCTCACACACCGTCAGACGACCCTCACACGGAGAGACACACTCAAAACCTAGAGCGAACAAGGGGGATGGCTTTATCATATTTGTGCCAGCAAAAGAACAGCCCCTTCAAACAACACTCACACACCCTCAAACAACACTCACACACCCTCACACAACACTCACACACCCTCAAACAACACTCACACACCCTCACACACCCTCTCACACCCCACACACCCTCACACACCCCCTCACCACCCTCACACACCCTCAAACCACCCTCACACACCTCACACACCCTCAAACCACCCTCTCACACCCCACACACCCTCAAACCACCCCACACACCCTCACACACCCCCACACACCCCCACACACCCCCTCAAACCACCCCCACACACCCTCACACACCCTCACACACCCTCAAACCACCCCCACACACCCCACACACCCTCACACACCCTCACACACCCCCACACACCCTCACACACCCTCAATCCACCCCTACACACCCTCAAACCACCCCCACACACCCTCACACACACCCCCACACACCCCCACACACCCCCTCAAACCACCCCCACACACCCTCACACACCCTCAATCCACCCCCACACCCCCTCAAACCACCCCCACACACCCTCACACACCGTCAGACGACCCTCACACGGAGAGACACACTCAAAACCTAGAGCGAACAAGGGGGATGGCTTTATCATATTTGTGCCAGCAAAAGAACAGCCCCTTCAAACAACACTCACACACCCTCAAACAACACTCACACACCCTCAAACAACACTCACACACCCTCAAACAACACTCACACACCCTCAAACGTTTCCACCCTCACACAACCTCAAATGACCCTGACACACCCTCAAACGACCCTCACACACCCTCAAATGACCCTCACACACCCTCAAATGACCCTGACACACCCTCAAATGACCCTCACACAACCTCAAATGACCCTGACACACCCTCAAACGACCCTCACACACCCTCAAATGACCCTCACACACCCTCAAACGACCCTCACACACCCTCAAACGACCCTCACACACCCTCAAACTACCCTCACACACCCTCAAACGACCCCCACACACCATCAAACCACCCCCACACACCCACAAACCACCCCCACACACCCCCACACACCCTCACACACCCTCAAACCACCCCCACACACCATCAAACCACCCCCACACACCCTCAAACGACCCTCACACACACTCACACACCCCCACACACCCTCACACACCCTCAAACCACCCCACACACCCTCAAACCACCCCCACACACCCTCAAACCACCCCCACACACCCTCAAACCACCCCCACACACCCTCAAACCACCCCCACACACCCTCAAACCACACCCACAAACCACCCCCACACACCCCCACACACCCTCACACACCCTCAAACCACCCTCACACACCCTCACACACCCCCACACACCCTCAAACGACCCTCACACACCCTCAAACGACCCTCACACACCCTCAAACCACCCCCACACACCCTCAAACCACCCTCACACACCCTCAAACATTTCCACCCTCACACACCCCACCTGCCTCCACCCTCCACCCCTGCCCCAACCCTCACACATGCTCAGATGGTCCTTTCTATCTGGCTGCAAACACAACTGCTTGTAGATGAGGAGGATATGATATAGGTGCTGTCAGCAGGACTGCTGGGGCTTTCAATGAATAATGTATTCACACACACACACACACACACACACACACACACACACACACACACACACACACACACACACACACACACACACACACACACACACACACACTGGACTCAGTTAATGAAGGTGTCTTGGTGGAAGAAGCTGCTATCAGCACATCTTTAACATGGAACCTGTTCCCCTCTAATCTGCGCCCACACCGCAGTGTGTGTGTGTGTGTGTGTGTGTGTGTGTGTGTGTGTGTGTGTGTGTGTGTGTGTGTGTGTGTGTGTGTCTGTGTGTCTGTGCATACAGTGTGCATGTGTATGTTTATATCAAGGCATGTTAGATGATCAAAGACACGCAAATGCATGGTTCACTCACTCACACACCAGGGGCGTATCTAGACCAAGCACACTACTGGGGCACAGGGGAGCACTGAAAGATTTTGTAACTATTATTTTTTTTTACTTTATTTCGGTTTTAGGGTTAGGTTAGGGTTAAGTTATTTAATTATTTTGGGGGAGCCAGCCCCCCAAACTCCTGAAATGCATAGAAATCTATGAAATAAATAAAACAATCTGACATTTATATTAAAAAGAGCTAGCCCCCCAAACCCCTAAAATACATAGAAATCTATGCATTTTGGAACAGTTACTATATATATAGTCAAGAAAGCATTTAGTCATACTTAAAGTTTAAAGTGCTTTACTTGCATTGAACATTGCATTGAACATTGAACATTGAGGAGACACAATGTATGTTTCCATAGTTACGCAGATGACACACAATTGTACATGTCCGCTGAACCAAATGATCACACAGCTATAAACTCCATTTCCGCCTGTCTCTTAGCAATAAACAAATGATGACGAACAACTTCCTAAAATTAAATGAGGGCAAAACTGAAATCCTACTAGTCGGTCCTATAACAAAAAGAGAAATGTTACAGAGCAACAGAGGTGGGACCAAGTCATTGTTTTGCAAGTCTCAAGTCAGTCTCAAGTCTTGGTACTCAAGTCCCGAGTCAAGTCCCAAGTCAAGACAGGCAAGTCCCGAGTCAAGTCCCAAGTCAAGACTGACAAGTCCCAAGTCGAGTCCCAAGTCCTAACCTTTGTGTTTCGAGTCCTAAACAAGTCATAATATGCGCTTCACCAAAAAAAATCATTATCAACTTGTTGGCAAAACATAATCTAATTTCTATAAATGTCATAATATTCAGAATCAGGGTTAGTCTCACAACTAGATACATTTGGACAAGAGCTGCTTGAGAAAACCAGTTCAGGAGTATATTGAGAAAAAAAAGAATAAGGATCACCATATCCATTTTAAAGGTAGGATAACAATAACCAACATATTGTCTTCCCACTTGGACCAATAATTTATTTAACGTCTGCCTGCCCTGTATAGTCTATGGCACATGATCCATAATAGCAGACCTCGGTTCAACTAACTAGTCTACATTTTGGGGTATACAAAATCATATCTATACATTTTGGGGTATAAAATGCATCTCTGCATTTCGTATATTAGGTAGTTTATTAGGTATTAGAATTAGGTAGGGCCTAATTCGTGTGCGAGTTCTCTCTCTCTACCTTGGATCAATGACAAAAGTATTTTTCAATTGTTTGTATTGAGCCGTACTGTATTGTACCCATTCTGCAATCTGTTAATACAAATGTCAATCAATAAAAAAAAATTAAGGAGCAGCAGTACTGTTAGCAGTGGCGGCTCGCCACTGGTGGCGCTAGGGCGCCGACCCACCTGTTAAATGAGAGAAGAAAAAAAAAAAAAAAATTGTTTTTTGTTTTATAGCCCTATAAATAATATAAACATGTTTAAAATGAATAATATTTACTCATTTTAAGTATGTTTGTATTTCCAATGCACAATATAACGTTATTATCTAAATAAAAAAAACAGCGTTTTCATGGGCAGGAAGTGACGTTTTTTTTTATTTTTTCGTATTTCTCGCCCGGGCAAGAAGCGATAGCGCTCTGACTGCGCGTCACAGTTTGATCGCTGTCTCCGTCACAGCCAATCAGTGCATACGGCGTTGTGCGTTGAAATATGACTATTATGTTGGAATCCGAGCGCGATTTGAAGCGGTCTAGAAAGCAGCGTGAACTTCCGTGAGAATTTCCATAGCCGCATTTCGCGGAGACGCTCTCTGATTGGCCGACGCCAGTATTTTTTTCGATGGCAGAATTTCACAGAGACGATCTCTGATTGGCCGAATCCAATTTCTAATGTTCCAATTCTAGCTTCTAGCTTGGTTCCTGGTACTAGGACTGTTGTTTGTCTTAGAGCGTGCCGTGCTGTGACTGCAAGTTCTTTAGACTGTTAAGCTTAGGCACTCTTTCAAAGTTGGTTAAGGTTAGAGTTTGTCTTAGAGCATGGCGATAGAACGCCAGGTAGTTTGCAGTCTGTTCGAGCGGAAATGGACAAAGGAATGTACTTGTTGAGTGTTGTGCTAACGTCGACGAGT